>NW_028232770.1:600000-1155000 GCF_057557595.1 Rhyacophila brunnea | reverse complement strand
TTCTCCGAATTTTTGTCATAAAACTGATATTTTATCCATTGAGTTTATAAATATGCGTTTTTTTCTGAAAATGGGGCATATTTTTTAAAAAAAAAACAAAGCTCTGTATATCCCTTATCATATTTTCTATTTTAGTTTATCTTTTTAATCATCGCTATGATAACATTGAAATCTCAAAGTTAATGTCTTTATATTCTTATGCAATTAAGATCATAAATATATAACTAAATTGTAATAATGCCATTATTTATAGGAGATTTATATGTTTTTAATCTTTTCAATGATAATTATACCACCATTTTTATGGTTTTTTGATATCTTTTTACTTTTTACGATCGCTTAATCCACATATTTATTAATAATTTACTTTTTTATTGTAAAAGTAAAATTAATTCTTATTACTTTTATAATTATTATCTTTAAATTCTGAACAATGCTTTTTTCTTTCTATTATAAACAAAAAATATATTCATTCTATTTTTTTTTATTTTGTTATTATTGGATATTTTATCTTTAGATCAAGATATTCGAACATAACGTGATGTTAGAAAAACACATTTAAATTTAATTATATGCATGCATATTGTTTTTCTATTCTAATTTATAACCCCCCAGATATAAAATATAGTTATCAAAACATTCAAATTTTCTTTTAAATTGGATTACGAGAAAGAATAACAAAAAAATAAAATATTTAATATATAATGATACAATAAATTGTGATATATTTTATTATATTTTTTAACCATTTTTTTACAAACTATTATACTTTTTTTTATAAATTATTTATCCTTAATATTCTTCTGATTTTATTTAAATTTTCATTTAAAATCTATCAATTATTAAATCACCATAAAATTCTTAATATTGACATTTATAATAGTAATATACATATATATGTCTATTATATACATTAAACTAGATTTTCTGATTCTAAAGATCTTCTCATTGATTTTTCTTTATAATATTTAAAACCGAAATTTTTTTTTATGCTAAGATTATTTGTTAATTAAACAATAATATCTAAATTTTTGAGATTTAATTATATGTATATTTATTTCCCATTTATTTCTTTGTTTAAGATTCTCTTGTTAATAAATTATTATTTTTTTAAGTTTTTTATTTTATTTGTCATATATATAGAAATATACTGGTGAAATCGAAATGGTTTTCGTGTTCAGTAATTTAAAATAATCTAATAATAGATTCATCTTTTAAAAAACTGAAATTTTCAATGGAAATATAAATATATTGAAAATACAAACGATATATTTTTCTATTTAGACACCAGATATTAGAGTTTTATGTAAATATTTAAAGTTTAATGCACTTATATAATAATATTGATATATAAATTACGTCTCTGATAGAAAACTATAGTTATTGTTTTATTTTATTCCGCATAAATTGTAATTTTTATTGATTATTTGTGGCTTAATTATCATATTTATACCAATCTTTTGGTTTTTTTCTTTATATAGGCGGTTTTCTACTTTTCTAGTTGTATAGAATAAATCCTTTATGTTAAAATAAACAGCTTTTAAATGAATATTTCATGTTAATAGTCTTTTTTATTATAAATATTTAATGCGGCATGTTATATTATCGATTTTCTATGCTATTTTAAATATAATATGTCTGCAGCGAGATGAGAAAAAACAAGTTTTATGTATTTTTTTGTGCCAAAAAGACATATCAATCTCATTTTAAACATAATTTTATTACTTTTAGCTGAATTATGTCGCTGATCAGCCGAATAAGTGGTGATAAATATGTCCACTAGCACAGAAAGAAATAATACAATGATAATTTATGACATTATAAATACATTATCTAAAGTTGAAATATATAAAAATCATCTTTTTGTGGATATATAGCCATAACCAACTTGGTTATATTTATGATTTTTTTGCCTTTTCATGAATATTTATATACTCTACTAGACACAGTGAATATTTGTACATATGTTTTGTTATTCAGAAAAGGTGAATTTATTAATTTTTCGGTCAATTCCAAGTTTTATGTGTTGCCATATTTTTTTCTGTCTTAAAAAAAACCTAGAACCAAGTCCTGTTTGGCGAAAAAAACAATTTTTACGAGCTGATCATACTTTTATAAGCCAAGGTACACATTCTGACTTTCTCATATTTCTCATTATCTGCGATTTTTTTTAATAATTAATGACATCGCAAAAAAAAGGGATTTTTTTTCTTGTAATAAATAAAAGTTTTCATATTTAAATTATCTTTTTAAAACGTAAAATACTTAGAAAATCATATATTTTAATTTTTTCTTGTTTCTGAAACTTTTATGTGTGGATTAAGTCGACTATTTTTTTTCTTTATTTTAGTGGTTTTTTTATGTGATAATAACTATCATATACATCAAATCGAAAAAATATGTTTTGAATTATAAATCGATATGGATTATGCTTGATGTATTTTGATATGGGATTTTAGTAGAAAGTTTAAGGATCCTATTATTTTTTTATCTTTTAATGATCAATTACATAAAATATTGAATATATTTTTATATCTTATTAAAATATTCAATTATAAAAAAAGATTTTGATATCATTTAATTGATTTTGATGTTCATTTATAATATATTTTAGGTATGTTTCTTATGTACGAAAATAAAGATGGATAATGCTAAAATAGGTAATTTTTATGAGTTAAATGTCAAAAAAGCTGTTTTATTTATTAAGTAAATGAATAAAAATGTTTTTTTTTCTTCTTTTTTTTTAATTTTATGTAATTTTTTTTTATATTTCTAATCATCTAAAATACTAACTTTTTCGATTTTTTTTAATACTGAGATAAAATTATTACTGAATAATGGAATTTATGTAACCTATACACACTCTTAGAAAATATATTTCTGTAAACTAGGTATGATTTTAAGATTAAATCTTCTGCTAAAGTTTTAAAAACGTTAAATTTTATGAGTTCTAATCTGAAGTAAGAAAAAATTTGCAAAGTTATTCATAGATTTATATGCTATTTGATATATATAGTCGCCCAAGCAGCTAATAAAGGTGCTTATTCTGTAAGTAGCTAAAAGAAAAATGATTTTTTATTGGATTAAACTGGCGCAGATTACCTTATATAGGTTTCGTGATCATAAATTATACATTATTATATAAATACTCTTAAAACAATTCAAAAGGTGTTAAAAAATTCAGCTAGTATAAAGAAAAAATTTACATTTTAGAATACAGTGACAGTTAAATAGATTGTCTAATATAAATGATTGAAATGACATATTTTATATAACATCTATATATTTATGTAGATTCATTTTCTGTTTTTTGCCATATTAAATTTATTTATAATGTATTATGTATATGATAAAATAGATACTAGCCATTTTTTTATATTTTTCATGTTTAAAAAATAAATAATAATATAAAAAAAAGAACATTTTAATAAAATACGCAGTGCAAAGTAAATATAAATTACATTCCATCGGATAGGTGTATTTATAAACAAAAAATATTATAATTTGTAATTGGAAATCTATTATTATATCTATCACATGTTTATGTCGGGTTTTTGCAATCTTTTATGTCGATTTATATATTGGTGACTCATATGTTCATTAATCATGTAATTTATCATAAATATCTATAATTTTAGTGGATAAAATAAAAATCGTTGACATATTTTACAAACTCAATAGCCTTTTTCACTTATTTGCAAATAAAAAAAAACATCTAAATCTTTGCCAGATCGCATAAATAAGTCATTTAATTGCAAGATTCAACAACTCTTTTATTTTAAATTTCTTTAAATTTTCAAAAATTATAATATTATATCGAAAATGTATTAAATACGTTTTTCGTCCTGTCTTGGCAGCCAAAAATCTGGATTTAAAATAAGTTTTAATATTTAATATGTAGTATATATGACGTTTTTTATTTTTATTGTTAACTGAATAAAATATTTGCTAAGTAAATACGAGTGTGTATCTTTTATATCAAAAGCTTATGTCAATTCGTTATGTGGAATTCTATGCGATTGACATAAAAAATACATGATTTACATTCATTTTTGCTTAAGAGAATTGTTATTGAAGCGCAAACACAATTAAAAATACTTGATCTACATTATTTTTTATACAAGAGCTTAGTTATATTAAAGTGTGCAAACGCGAATTAGAAACCACGATCTCCATTATTTTTTTCAATAAGAGCTCAGTTATATTGAAGTGTGCACACACATTCTAAAAGAAAGACATACACAATTTTTTTATACAAGAGCTCAGTTATATTATAGTGTGCACACACAATTCTAAAAGAAAGATCTACATAATTTTTATACAAGTGAATAGTTTTATTGAAGTGTGCACACACAATTCTAAAACCACGATCTCTATTATTTTTTTATATAAGAGGATAGTTATATTGAAGTGTGCAAACGCGAATTAGAAACCACGATCTCCATTATTTT
Source organism: Rhyacophila brunnea (assembly GCF_057557595.1). Lineage (NCBI taxonomy): Eukaryota > Metazoa > Arthropoda > Insecta > Trichoptera > Rhyacophilidae > Rhyacophila > Rhyacophila brunnea. The sequence continues at coordinate 1,150,549 of NW_028232770.1, read as the reverse complement.
TTTCAATAAGAGCTCACTATTATTGAAGTGTGCACACACAATTCTAAAAGAAAGATCTACATAATTTTTTTATACAAGAGCTCAGTTATATTGAAGTGTGCACACACAATTCTAAAAGAAAGATCTACATAATTTTTATACAAGAGAATAGTTTTATTGAAGTGTGCACACACAATTCTAAAACCACGTTCACTATTATTTTTTTATATAAGAGGATAGTTATATTAAAGTGTGCACACACAATTCTAAAAGACAGATCTACAGAAATTTTTTTACAAGAGAATAGTTTGATTGTAGTGTGCAAACGCGATTTAGAAACCACGATCTAAATTTTTTTTTTATATATGAGCTGCTCATTTATATTGAAGTGTGCAAACGCGAATTAGAATTCACGATCTCCATTATTTTTTTATATATGAGCTCAGTTATATTGAAGTGTGCAAACACAATTTATAAACCACGATCTACTTTTTTTTCTTAGAAAATAGTTTTATTAAAGTGTGCAAACGCCATTTAGAAACCACGGTCTCCATTATTTTTTTATACAAGAGCTCAGTTATATTGAATGTGCACACACAATTCTTAAATACATGATCTACATTATTTTTTTACTTAAGAGCATAGTTATATTAAAGTGTGCAAACGCGAATTAGAAACCACGATCTTCATTATTTTTTTAAATATGAGCTCAGTTATATTAAAGCGTGCAAACACAATTTTAAAACCACGATCTACTTTTTTTTCTTAGAGAAAGATATATTGAAGCGTGCGATGGAAAAAAAAATCTATGACGTGAAAAACATTTAAACTGAAAAAAATGGCTTAATATAATTTACATGTAAAAATCTCTAATCTTCAATTTTTCGTAAAATAATATTGATGATAAGATCAAATGTTCCTATGAGAAAGCATGGCATCTTAAAGGTTTTCATTATGTATGTAAATTTCTGCATTAATGATATATATAGCCTTACATGTTTCTTCATCTACATATTTATCCTTCCCAAATATTCATTCATTCTTTTTTATTTTTTTTCCTTCATGGTATTTTTAGTCCTTTTAGATTTAAAACTTACCCTATTTTCGAAATTTATTTTTTAAACCCTAACCCGCTCCTTAACCGTTCATAATTTTTTTTTGCCCTTCGATGGCATTTTTTGTACTTTCAGATTTAAAAATTACCCTATTTTTGAATTTTATTTTTTAAACCCTAAGCCTAACCCGTCCCTTACCCGTTCAGATTTTTTTTTTCCCCTTTATTTATTGTTTCTCCTATTTTTCCCCTTTGTTTTTTCTATAAAATAACTTAATGGCGTACATTATTCTAAAATGAACGTAGAATTTATTTTAAAAACTATTGAAGTAGAGAAAAATATTGTAGGACTTGTCGAACGTATAAAAGAATTACGCGTTCAAATTTTTTCTGAGAATAATATAATGCTTGGATTTTTGCAACATAAATTCCCTGGATTTAAAAATCTTTCCAATTCCGTAGTTGATTTAGTGATGACACACTTGCTGCTTGAAACCAACATAATCTTAGAACATCCGTTTGAGCAGTATAACCCCCTGATGTATAATGAAAGTTATAGAGAATTTATTGGAATAGTATTTTTTAGAAACGGATTTGCACTCAAAATGCCAAGATTAACATATTCTAGTGTAGAAAAGATAGCCTATACATTTAAAAATATAACACCGATAGAAATATTCAAGTGGTTTGAAAATTTGTATTTGAAAAAAATAATACACTATTTTTTTTGTATTGATGATGAAATGACTTTGCGAGATCTCTATGGTATCGTTAAGTTTTCAGATGACGTAAAAATCTGGAATGATTTAAACAAAAACGAAAAAAATCAAATATTGAATGAAATTGAAAACGAAGAATTGTTTTCAGCTAGAAACGCTGAAGTTACATGTAACAAAAAAGTCGAATTAAAAAAACTTAGTGCGAATATCACAACAAGTTATGATTTAGATGGTCTGTGTGGAGCTTTTCCAATTGATCAATTTGCAAAGATAATTACTAATCCGGTTGTGAGTATAAATGTCCTTGCTAATACTCAAAAATTATATAGCAGAAAAATTTTGACTAAGAACTATTATGTGTTTAGTAAAAATGGTTCCATAAATGCAGTAAACTTGGGACACTTTTACATAGGGTCTCTAATTATTCTATCTACAGAATATCAAATATGGCTTTTCATTCCTCTTTGTAATAACAAAGAGGACATAGATGCAAAAAATACATATTTTGCTAATAAATGCATGGAATTTAAGTACAAGTGCGAAAAAAACAATCAAGAATATTCTCGAAACATAGTGGACAAAATGAAAATAGAAATTAAAAGACTTAGTGAGATGAAAAATAGCATTAGTATTAATGCTGAATTTAACGGATCAGAATTTTTGCAGCTAATGAAATTTTATTTCAATACTAAAAATTTATCGAGCATAGCAAAAAAAGATGCTTTTTTCTTTATTGAATCGTATGGTTCAAAAAACAAGATTAGAGCCAGGAGTATGATAGAGTTGCAAAATATATTGAGAAGTGCATTTTCATTTGACCTTAGCAGCATTTTTTATTTAGATATTGCACTAAGTATAACACAGAGTATAAAAAAAAATAAAAATCGTCATGTAGTGATAGCATTGGCAGCTGAAAATTTTCACGTAGAATCGAAAGATCATACATACAATTTATTTGGTTCCGAATTAATTACGAACTTGAACAAAAAAGTTATAACTCAATGTAAAAAAAAAGAAGTATTGAATGCCATTTATCCGGAAGGCACAAGCTGCCAAATAACAAGAGATGGATTTTTAAAACTTAATTTTTACCAATCATTAGCCTCTTATATATGTCCGAGGTCTTATAGGCAAGATTTTATAAAAAAAAATAGTTTGAACAAATGCTTATCTCATGTTTTGATGAATCCTAAATGGGATTGTTTAAAATCTCTAGATATCGTTAGAGAATCCATAGAAATCGCAAGCAAGACCCAAAATGAATTAAGATTAGAAGTTTGTATTGATTCAGTGGCCTTCGTCGAGGCTGATTCTATTTTGCATACTTTTTGTGAAAAAGCCATAGTTAATGTAATAGACGCTAAATTGCTATTTAGTAGCATTAAAAAAAGTTTCGAGACAGTTTCGTCTGAAATTTCTCGTGAATATTATAAAATTGATTCTTTATTGTATTTAGTCATTCTTGAGAACTTTTTTGTCGAAAAGTACATTAAAGATTCTAGAAATCCAAAATACTTGGATATATATTTTATGCCCCTTTTTCATAAAGAAAATCTTAAAAATGACATTTTTATTCTTGATGAGAGACTTCTGAATGAAGTAAAAGAATTGTGTGATGATGAATATGTACATAGAAATCGTTTTAGGATGATAAAAAATTTAATAGAGCACTCATTAGGAACACATCCTACAGTCAGAAATATGGCAATTGAGAATCTAGAAGTCATTGATAATGACATTGTTATTTCTTACGATTTGATTTATAAGCAACTAATAAGAGAGTTGACAACAGTTTATAAAATTGATTTCGATCTTATATATAAAACAGATATTGATTATATCCAAAATCATCTTGATACTAACGAGACAATTAGTATTTCCGATTATTTTATGGATTTAATTTCAGCAAATGAAAACAATAGAATGTCTCAATTTTATCAACAAATTCAGCTGATTAAAAATGAGCACAATCAAACATCTGAAGATATTGTGTTGGGTTTAAAAACTGCATTTTTAAAAAGAAAACATTCATTTGGTTTTAAAGCTTATAAAAAGGATCGCAACGAGCAGTATTTCTTAGTGAAAATATCAAATAATATAGTTCAAGTTGATACAAAGTCTACTGTTCAACTATTCGAAAATTGGATACAGTCTAATAAAGATGAAGATTTTGACACCAGAACTTTTTATCCTAGAGAAATAAAATTCAACGCATGGATAGGGTATAACATACATGTTTGTGATTACAAAAGCAAAATTAATTATAACAAAAGGATAAATTATAAGTCCATATATTTTGATGTGAGATTAGGGATGTGTGGTCTCATGAACACAAGAAAAATTCGAAATATAATTCGCCCAATAAGCGATAAAAGCGCTAAAACTGTAAAAAAGATTAGCGATTTGCGAAAGAGAGCCTCCTATATTGATGTTGACTCGCTAAGTTTTCGCGAGGTGATGATAAAATACGCGCCATACCTCAAAAATTATATTACAATGAGTTTGGAACTAGCTATGATGGTCGATGCATATATATGCAAAATTTCTAAACGGAATTACGTGAAAAAAACAGCTGCTCATTATAATGAAGAATTAAATGATTTAAAAATTTTTATAGACGATGAAAATGAAAATCCAACAAATTTGTACAATACCTATGATGATCAAAACGAAGTATTTGAAGAAGAGCATATAAATATGAATCTACAGTACACATATAAAAGTGATCATGGCATGACTGGATGGTATAATGAAAGCAGAAACGATGATTTTTTAGCGAAAAGAGTAACACAGCCATCCTCTTATGATAGAACAGATAGCATTTATCCGCTTAATCTGGGGCTTAATAATGCGAGAAATATACGGAATGATGAAATACATGAAAATGTACTTAATAATGCTGAAGTCGACAATGATTATGACAATGATTGGGCCAATGATTATCTACATGCTGATCCAGAATATAATGTAAGAGAATCTTATGAGAACGAAATAGTACTTCCAAGGCAAAACTTAAAGGCAGTTAAAGATAATCCAACATACTCTGCAGGTGAAAACTTAGAGGATTTTACGTTAGTCACAAATACAACAGAAAATTTACCAACAAACAATTTGGGATCAATTGAAAATCTAAATAGATGTAAAGAAAATAAAAATCAATTGGCTTTAGCCCCAATAAACAGTCAGAATATAAGAGAAGAGTTTGAGAAGTTTTTTTTGAAGAATATAAATAGTTTGGAAACAGTCTCCAAAACTGAAATCGTTCATGAACCCGAATCGGAAATAAAAGAAAGCAATTATCATGAAAACATATCACAATTACCTCAGAATAAAAGTACCAATGAACAAGTAACAATAAGCGAAAACAAGTCGTCTAATAATCCAATTGTGAATACGACGTGTACTAAAACTCACAGTCAGTCACAAACAATTGAGGAAATAAAAAGTACGTGTGATATAGAGAATATATATGCAAATTTTAAAGAAAAAATAGTTGGAAATATAAAGAAAAACACAAAGAAATTAGATATAATAAAAGAGGGTATAGATAAGCACACCCATGCAAATGAAAAAACAGTCAATGATTTAAATCATTTGAAACGTAAAATTGCATCAAAAAGAAAAAAGTTCATGTCCCATATTAAAAAGTACGAAAGTGGACATATTAATAAAGAAATACATAATTTTGACTTTTTTGATGAATTAGGGAAGATTTATCAATGCATAAAGCGATTAGAAAGAGTCGAAAATAAAAAAGTCACAGTGCCGCAAATTAAAAATGAGATTCATGAATGTCGTGAAAGAAAAATATGCCTAAAAGAAAAAATACCAAAAAAATACAATTCATGCAATGAAAATACACCCATGAGATTAGAGTGTCAACAAAATCTACAAAAAACAGAAAACCATAAATATGATTCTGAGAGAGGTCATTTAGAAGATGATGGTAAAAATAAAATGATTATGGAAAATCAAGCCGAAGAAAGTTATCACTCAGATTTACTTAACTTTTCCAACGATAACAGAAATCAAAAAAAAATCAGTGGCGACGATGATACAAAATCAGAAAAGAAAATATGTACTATAAAGTGTAAAAATAAAGTAACGTCGTCTACAAAAGAATCGACTATTGAGACCCCAAATAACGATGAAAAAATGTATGAAGATCTAAATGAGTTTAATATACGTGTTAATGAGTATGTGAAGCAAGGCAAATTTAAAAATTTACAATTTTATAATGATATATCGCATCTGAGCTCCTTCTATTATTCTAAAATAGCAAAATATTTATGTAAAAACAAGATAAATTCTATAAAAGAGAGATCTTTATATCAGACATTTTTTAGAAAGAGAGGGATAAAGGAAACTATCGCTAATACTTTATCCCGTGAAATATGGATAAAGGTGTTAAACGAACTTAATGATAGAAATTATCTTGTATTTGACGATGGGGACATACTTCTTAATGATGAACAATTGAACTTATGAGAAATCAAAGTCATTATATAAAGTAAGGGTAATTTATTTTATTTTTTAGTTCTTTTTAATTTTTTTTGTATATTAGTAAAATCTAGTAGAATTAGTTGTTATATCGAGCATCATATATTTATTAAAAATTATAGTAGAAAAATAATATTTTATAAATACTTTTCTAATTAACTAACTTCATTTTGCTAAATAAAATTGAATTTATATTAAAATGCTTTGGATAATTATTGGGATAATAAATCCAATCTTTTGAAAATTGTTATTATACTATGCGTGTATGTTTGTTACTGCGACATACATGTGATCCTTAAAATTGTTGCATTTACTCATTATTATATAAAATCTGACAATAATATAGTAGATTCTTATTGTGAAAAAAAATTTTACAATCCTTTAGTTTTTTTATATCTAAAAATTCGACGTATCACATATGAATAGAATACACACAATTGAAATAGTTTTATATAATGTGTGCATGTATACTTTATAGGTTCACAAAAAGCGGTTTTAGTTTTTAACTGCTTGTTTCATATTGTTTTTTATAGGTAGATATGATTTATACATATAAATACTAAATTATTGCTTGTATTGAGTAAAATAAATTAAGTTTTATTTCTTCGGTCATTGAAATGAAGTTTTTTTTTTCGTTATATGATCCTTTATTCTTTAGACAGTATTATGAACACTCTAAAATATGAAACATATTTTTTTAAAAATTGAAACACGTGTAGCTATATTTAAAATTATTATACAGGTATTAGATAATTTTAAACCTTTATTATTTGTTTATTAGTTTAAAGAAGCATGATTTAATGTGTCAAGCTAGTACTTTTACTTATTTTAAGATTCTTTTTTTTTTACAATATAGTTATGTATTAAGTGTAGATTTATATGGTCATGCTTAATTTATTTCAACCCCTAATAAATCCTTTTATTCTCCGTAATTCTACCTTTTTTGGCTGATATAAGTTTCTCTAGAACCTAGACGTAATTTCATTAAAATAATTTTTTGATCTTTTGGAGAAATCAATACGGAAGTTTGCACTGAAATTTTATATTTAAAATATCAACATTTTTGGATGGAGTTAAATATTCTTCTATTTTGCAAAATAATTTTCCGTACTTGTAATATTTTACACTTCAGATTATTTCTTTCTTTAAAACATAATATAGAAAAAAACACAACTATAAAATGATATAAAAACTAGTGTTTTTTATGTAGTAACAGGAATATCACTATAAAAGGTTTAATTAATAATATTTTTTTTATTAATTTCATAGCTTATGACCTATCACGCATTGATGTGAATATTACAAATCTTTAATTTAATTTTTTCTACCCTTTATAATATCGAAAATGGTTTTGAATGTTTTTATTTTATGCCAATATGTTTGAATTATCCTATATTGATAATTATAAAATTCCCCCTTTAAATTGAATTTTTAAAGACGACGCAGAGAAATATTAGTCGATTATGAATTCATAGGCTTTTAAAAGCGAAAAGAAAAATTAAAAAGGAATGTGTTTTTTGAAACTTATAAATGGTTTGGAGGTTGATCAATGTGTATGGTGAGTGAAACACAATCCATTTTTAGTGTTTGAGGTTCAGCATGAAGAAGACATATATGGTGGTAATCTTATAGTTAGAATAAAATAAGCGACAGGGAAGTCATAATGAATATTTTAGCATGGCATTATAAAAATATGAAGGGGCTTCTTATTTTAGAGTTTTTTTTCTTGGTTTTATAACAAGTTTGGAAATAGGTGACGTACTAATTAAAATTTGCTAATGTGATAAATCAATTGAATTTTTAGTTTTATATCTGATGTGACATGTAGAGATAGCAGCTAAATCCTATTGCACTACGTTTTTGATGCATTGCAATAATATTTTGGTTCATCATCTATATCATGAAGTTCCACTAAGAAAATTGGTTTCAAATATATGTAGTGAAAGTTCATAAATGCAGACAAGTAGAAAAAATTGACTTTACTTGCCGTATAGTATTGTCTGAAGTGTTGTATGGTCAAAGATATACCTGCTAGTGGTTTTATAATATGAGAACAAATTTATAAAGTACAGTGTAATATAGGTATAAATAAAGCGGGGTTTTTTTTTGTTTTTAACTTTTTATAGAGAAACTGTTATAGATATATGTATTTTGCTGTTGATTTATTTTCTGAATATACATTTGAAGAATTATTCTGAGAAATTTATGGCATTTATTTGAAACACGTGATATAGCTGTTTTTAGTATTGTGTTGGTGGTTTAGTATGTGAAACTATGATTCATTAAATTGGTATAAATTACACGTAGAAGAAGCTAATGATGGATAAAAATCTGCTTCTTGGGCTTATGCATTTGTCAGAACGCAATAGTTATAGGAAATCTAGTCTTTCTAGAGTATGATATGACTCTATCTTTATATTTAATAGATGTTTATGATAGTTTAAACATATATCTTTTGCTCATTTGTCTATGAATCAGTAATGTTTGGATCTAAGATTGATGCTATTCTAAATTAAATCTAATGTTTTGATTACTTTTAATGTTTTACATCCTTTTTTCACTCATTTGTGTTATTAAACACTAAAATAAATGCTAGATTATAACATTAATATCTCAAATAAATTGAATATTAAATTTACGCATATATTAATTTTGTTTTAAGCTTGTATTATATATAAAAACATGCAAAAATATGGTAATTACTACGTTAATATATTATTAGGCGTCTAAAGACTATCTTTATTATCTATTAATAATAAATTTTTTTCTTGATAATTATACTTGATATTTCTATTTAACAAATTTATAATATTATACGATTTCGTACGAATTCATATGTTTCAAATTATTTAAATTGTATGTTTGCATGCTTTTTTATTTTTAAAAATTATTATCTTATTTATGATACAAAGATTTTTTTATTTACTAAAAAATCTTAATTATGTAAAATACAAGTTATGGCATCCAATTAACAATAAAAATAGCATATTAGTAGTTTTATGGTGCAATAAAAAAAAGATTTTTTTGCCATATTTCTTTGAAAATTCGGATCTTTGCATGATTGAATTACATCTATAACTTTAAAAATTTATAAATTGTTACTTTTTGCGAGTTTAACACAAAAAATTTATTGTTTTTCTTTTTTACCTGTTTCTAATAATCAATTTAGTTTCTCATAAAATATAAAAAACAACACCCTATCTAAGTAAATTAAAGTATTTTCCCGACATTTAAACTAATTTATATTACCTAATATGTGTATAAAGACAGTATTTAATATTGCAGAAAAATATCTCCATATTTTTATTTTAATTCATAATTTAGGATATTTTCACACAATAATTAGATTTTATATAATATATGAAAGATAATACTTTTGTTGATTGTTTATATCCGTTTTTAAAGATTCTGGTTGGTTTTCGGGTTTTTTTTTATTGCCGACCATATACATGTTCGTGACATTTTAATTTTTCTGTCAATATAAGATCATCAAAAAAGTGTTAATTGCAAAAAAACGCATTTTTATTTGTCTTTTACTTTTATTTTTTAAGTTATTGAATGTAATTAATCTAACATAGTATAAAATACCAATTGACTGTTTTTTTAGTTATTAGTTTGCAATATTTTGTTTTACCATTTCGTTCTTATCAATATTTGCTCTATATAATTGTTGTATATATATTCAAATATGTATGATAAATTTTATTATAGTTTGACAGTTAAAAAAAGAAATAAGAGCAATTTAGATATTATTTTTTTTCATTATACAAATAATTATAAACATTATAGACTAATTTTGTCCTCTATGCTATAAATATAGTTTTATATCGGTAGTTATATTCTATAGCTAAAATTAAAATATTATCTTTCAACACGCGAATCTATACATTTTAAATTATTTGATCGAAATTGTAATTTTTATGTGTATATAAATGTTTTATAATATTGAATTTCTATACTTTGACTGCTTTACTAGAATAATAAAGAAGTTTTCTTTATTGACTTGTTATTAAGCTAGAGGTAATCTAAATATTCTTCTCCCATAATAATTATATACTTGGCATTCATAAAATATATATTGCAAATAAAAATCTTTATATGATATTTATATATAGCTATAAATCAAAATTCGCTAATTTATTTTCAAATTAATTGTTTTTGATTTAAATAAAAGATTTTAAAATATTAATTTGCTTACTATATATCAAATTCGTACCCCAATCTATATAAGACCAGTAGCTTCTATAAGGCGTTACATCTTATGTTGTCATTATATATCTTGCTTTTTTTTGCATACAATAATCTTAGTTTTTATTTTTTTCTTTCTGATAAGAATGTATAATCATATACTGAATTGTATCTTTGTATGAAATTGGATTATATCATTTTTATCATAAAATAATGCTAGTATAACTCGTAGATGTACTTCTATTGCAAAGAATATAATTATACAAAGCAAATACATTTCAAAACTTAAGAGAAACGAAAAATATACTTTTGTTTAATATTTTGGTTTTAAAACCTGTTTTATATTCTAAGGATGTTTATTTTGAATATACAGAAACACAACTGATTATAAATGATTATTAATTAAAATCACCCCTTTTTCTAGATAAGAAAATAAAATAATACGATTTTTACCCGCTTTTTTTCATCTTATTTTACCGATATTTTTTCTGTATAACTGATAAATTATTCATTGTGTACATAATTATGCGTTTTCCCTGGAAATAAGCCATATATTCGAAAAAAAACAAAGCTCTGCTTATCCTTTAACATATTTTAGTTTATCTTCGACATTATCACTATGATAACATTAAAATCTTAAAGTTAGTATTTTTATCTTTAAATGCCAACAATAATATCCACAAAGAATTACTTTCAAAAAATATTACACATTATAAACAGTATCATTATATGATTTGTTTTTTTCACAATTATCACCTTTTTGCGTAATTATTTTATCTAAAGTCATAAAAACTTTTATTTTTAATAATTTTTCTTGGTTTTTTTTATAATAACAATGTCTTTTTTCTCTTCCCTTTAATGCCTAATACTTCTAAATCCTAGATTGTGCATGTTTATTTTAATTTATATAGAATAAGTTTTAACACATTTACAATTTTTATTATTAATGAATATATTATTTTTAGATTTAGAAATTCGAATATTATTGATGCATAAAAAAACTTACTTTTTAAACAATATATACACTAGAAATCTGCGTCGGTAAGAATTTATTGTACTCTTCTAAATAAAAAGTAAGTAAATTCAAATAATTTGATGTATTCTTTCACGTAAGTTGACGAAAAAGAATTACAAAGAAGATTTAATTTCCGTGCATAAATTATACCTCAAAAAACACAACTTTATTTTATATACTTTTTTGATCTTTATCTTTAAATTCCAAAAAATTTTATTTTTTTATAAGAAGATGTTCTTCGGATTCTATTTCCATCTCTATAAGATCATGTTCGATTGAAAAAAAATCTTTTTTATTTTGCATACTGATCTATTATTTAAATATATAAGTAAATATTATAAATGTATCCATATTTTATAGTATTTTTGCGGGTATTCATTGTTGTTTAAATAAAATCTTAATATCGATAAATAATTATTTTTATTATATGGAATTCTTTAAGAATAATTATATTGAAAATTTTATGCGTTTTGAAATAAAATTAGTGTATTCTTATATTTTTTTTATAAGATTCCATTCGTAGGAAATTATTATTTTTTCAAGTTTTTTTTTCTTTTCTTATAGCATATAATTATAATATATAAGATTTTACCGTTTAGTTACTCTTCTAAAATAAAAATATAGCTGACTGTACGTATAATAGATTATAAACACACATAAAACCATTATCTATTGTTATTACTAAATCTGTAGTTTTTTACGATATTGAAGAGTCCTGTACCATGATATTATAATTTGAATATAAACTACTATCTTTATTGTATTTTTTATATGTTCTGTTATTTTTATATTTAAAAGACGTAGTTTTATTCTTTTTTTGTTGTGTAATTCTCATATTTTTTATAAATATTTTTATAATATATGAATTACAGGCTTTATCGTGATAAATGTACACTAAAATCAAAACTTTCTTATAGATCTTTCATACTTAATGTTTTAATAAATACTTAATTTTCTGTAAAAATTAATAGCTAGCCACACATAAATAAAACCATTTGCGTGTTAATTTCGATTTGAAGAACTGTATTTCAAAGTTTTTTGTACGTTTTTTTTTGCTTTTTGCTCGATTTTGCCTAAATAGCCGAATACCACATGTATAATATGTTTTTTTTAATGGCAATAAAATGATATTTTACATACATGAACACATCTAGAACTATTTTGTAAAATATATTACCATTTCTATGGTTTTTTCGCTATTTCATTGCAACTAATAATCATATTTATAGTTTTTTTGTATAATAGCGGATAATTGTACTGCTATATTACTATTTATTATATAATATACAAGGCTTTTGTGTTATTGTTGTACATTGAATGTGGTTTATAACGTGATTTAATTTTTTACTTATTGTGTTTATTCTTCTTTCTCCAATAAAAACCAAAATATACCACATTAAATATATTATCACCCGTTATCGTTTTTTTAAACTATTTTTATTGCTTCGAGATGTATCTTTTTTTAGAAACTCTTACTCATTTACATACATTTTGGGCATCATATCAATTCTCAAATCCCAAAATCAATGTTTTTTTCCCTTCGAATACAGATATAGATGCACCATATTAGTGCTATTATGTGATAATGCATTATTTTTTAATGTTTTATGCCTTTTTTATAAATTTGAAACTTTTATATGTTGATTTAGATCACTATTTTTTTCATTATTTTAGCGGCTTTATCTTATAAAATTATGTTTTATATCGTAAAATGAGAAAACATATGTAATGGCATATATTATAATCATTCTAAACATATTATATTTCGATTCAAGTTCTTAAAATATACTTTAAGGGTCCTATGAGTATTTTTCTTTCTTTTTCTTTTTTTTCTTTTGATAAATCAATCATGAATAATAAAGCATAAAAAGTTTTATGTCAATTGATATAAGTTTACCATGAAAAGAAAGTTTTTTTTTATTTTTATTAGTTTCGATCTTAAAAGAAAAATTATTTTTGGAATGCTTCTTATATACAGAAAGATAGTCATATAAAAGTTTGGATATATATTTTTACGTGTATATGTTTTTTATTATACTAATTTAAACGTTTTTACTTTTTTTTATTGTTATTTTTAGTTTTTTTTTGGAACTTTTACTGTCTTAAATATAACTTAATCAGTAAATTTTACAACAACATTATCTATCTAACTTGTATTAAGTATTTTATGGCAAAATAAAACTCTTTTTTGTCATTGTTTTCTGCGGGAAAAAGAATATAATAGTAGGGTAAGCTTAAACAAAAGATGCAAGAAATAAAATATTTTTTAATAATTGAGTATATTACCGTAAAATTAAAGCTAAAGATACTAAATGCGCATTTTGAGGCGTGTATAGATGCATAAATAGCCGTATAGGTTATATTAAATACGTCCTTTAAATTAAGATAAAAGATTGATATAAAATATAATATATTCAAAAACAATTTTTTTGTCTATTGTACTTATATAATGATTTTGTTGCATAAAATACTCAGATTGGCATAAAAATGATGTTTAATTTGTCTGATAGCTATAAGAAAAAGGATCAATTCTAGAAAACTGTATCTATGATATACTGTTTCTTATGTCTTACCAAATGATTCCATATTTTTATGGACAGATATAGTTACAGGAGTATATTAATTTACTGTTTTTTGCTTAATAACGTTTGTTTTTAGAACATATAATACTATACCATTGTGAATATATTTGCGATTTTATGGATTTTATTAGTAATCATAAGTGTGTGTATTAAGTTTGATTTCTATTTTTATGTACATTTTCTTTTATTTGCCATTATATTTTTTCTCCTCTAAAACTTTACCTATGTCGCGTTTAACAACCTCGTGCTTTTTAAAAAAAATATATAAAAGTCATAAATCTGTATATAAAAATGCATAGTTTAATATTTTATATATGCCTTTGTATTCTTTTATTCTGTAAATATGTATAAATATCAATAATAAGTTTGTTTTTCTTTAAATTTATATATCAGAACAAAAAGAGAACAGCTGGTTGTTGTTTATAACTTAGCTGCTTTTTATTTTAACAGAAGTAATAGCAATCCATACTTTATATATTATTTAACTCAAATTTTATTTTTATTTATCGATAAAGCTTTTTTAAAAAAAAATAATACATTTACCATAATAAATTTAAAAATAATACTGCTTTGAACATCCTATCTAAGAATATATGATTTCGTTCAATTTTCTTACTTTTTTTAATTTGGTATATGTTTATTTAAATCCTGCCCAGACATGAATCTTCTCGGGATGTATGTATTAATCCCGAGAAGAAATCGGACAATCATTCCCATGATTGTTATCGACAGGGTTAATACGCCCATAACAACTTTTCTGCTGCTTGGAGGATGGCATTGGCGGGAGATTTGTGTCCTCTCGCCAGGAATATTTAAAAAATTAATTGGAAGCTTGGGTGGAGAAAAAGAAGATCGGCTGCGGCCAAGAGAAGAAAAAGATTTTTGGTTTTGTTAAAGTTGCGCCGAAGGCATGCCAAAATTTTGTCTGAACTTTTTATTGGAAATATTTAATAATAAATTGAAATTTCACCTGTATATTTTTTTGTCTCTGAATAATTTTAGAATAAAATATTCTATGTTTCTTGTAAATTTACTTCTTAACATATTTATTCTCTGATTATTCCATTTTCACATATATCTAAATCACACCCTCATAATTTAATAAATTTGCTGTTTAATTCTTCATTTATATTGTATTTGTTTAAAATTATTATTAAATGCATATATAGCATTTCTAAACTATTTACTATGAATTTTTGCTATAATTTTCAATTCCGACTTGATTTAATTCATAGATAATAAATTTGGCTTCTATAAAAATTATTAGCTAATATTTTATTTCTATTTGTCACAAATATTACTTTTAATAGATTGTTTTCTAATTGTAAATATTATTTAAAGTTTGTAGATTTCAAAAAAAGTTTTCATACGAAGTATCTTCATTGTACTAGATTCTGAAAACAGATTATTTTTATAAAATATGGAATCAAAAATTAATCATCACATTTTCTTGTAGGAACGAATAGATGTTAGTTTTATAAAATTAAAAAAAAAAGATTTATAAATTTAATTCGCCATTAATTAAGTATATTTATCCATAATGTCAGAAAATTAATAATATGTTTAATTTATATCCATTATATCTTTTTAGTAATGTTTTGAAACACTAACATGTATATATTTTAGTTTGCATCATTATGTGTATTTAGACATACATTTGTGACATAAAATCAAAAAAAAAATTTTCAAAAATATTTTGCTTCTGTATCGAAGAAAAGTGTGTTAACATATGTATAAAAACTAAAAATTATAGATTAAAGTGTTTTTAATATTTATGAACATAATAAATATGTAGAAAAATAAGTAAATTAAATGCAAAATATATAATTTATTGGGATAAAATGATAAAATAAAAAATAACTCATTCTATTTTGATGAATTTGAATTGATTCTAATGGAAATTTATTGAGTATAATTCACGCCAGTTTATAAATTGTATAGAATGCTGTATCATTTCTGGCTATAATTTTTATATTCAATGGGGGAATGGTGAATTAAATGAACTTTATAATACTTTGGTTAAGAATTTTCATGAAAATATAAATTATAGTTTTTAAATAAATGTTATTGACCATAAAATAAATAGTATTAAGATCAGTAATATCAAAAAACAATTATTAAAACAATTTATATCTATGATTATAAACATTTAATTTTTGCTGTATTTTTATTTTCTTGTATTTTATCGTATATTTTCTCCTCTTCTATATATTAATCGCGAGAATTTATTCAAAGCTATTAATTTTTTAAAGATCTGAAATTTTAAAAATGAGCTAGGTTCTTGTCTTGTTTAAAAAAAATAATGAATGTTTCTAGAGCAATTTTTTTATTCACATTTTTTAATAATGAAAGTCTACTTTTATATAGAAAAAAACGATTTTTATTACAAGCGAATGTTAGATATTACATTATCATCCTTTACAATAATTTTTTTTTCGACGAAATAAACTTGAATTCATAACATTATATCTATGCTAAATCGATACATATTTTTAATTTCTAATTTTACTAGATTCATGAGAGGCATTTATTTTAAGATAGTCAAAGGTAAAAAAGAAAAGAGTGATCGAACACTGGAGTCAAATTAAAAAAATAGCTCAATACATCAGAAATACAAAGTTAAGTGTTAAAAAGAAACCCAATAATCGTAGAGATAGTAAATTTATTTAGTCAAAAACAGAAAACGTGTGTCATCTATTACTAGAGTCACAATTTACCACAGCATCTAGTTTCTTATACTTATAGAGATACAAGAGTATTATATCTATCGATTTGCTCAAGAAGCTTATATTACACATTTCATAAATATACTACAGTCACTTTTTTCTCTAAAAGTGATTTCAAAACTACCATTTACGGATGCCAGCCTAACAAACACCAATCGAGTCTCAAAATTTCCCTCTTTTTTATCGTATATTAAGGTATAGGATTAATTCATCAGGATTACTAAGTTCATCAGTGATTATATTGCGCTGACGTGTATAACCTTCCGTGCATGCTAAAAAAATTGCCAGTATGAAAGTTGCCAGTATGAAAATTGCCATTATGACGAAAGTGCATGCGAGAAAAATTGCCATTATGAAAATTGCCATTATGAGAATTGCCATTATGACAAAAGTGCATGCGATAAAAATTGCCATTATGAAAATTGCCATTATGAGAATTGCCATTATGACAAAAGTGCATGCGATAAAAATTGCCATTATGAGAATTGCCATTATGACAAAAGTGCATGCGAGAAAAACTGCCATTATGACAATTGCCATTATGACAAAAGTGCATGCGAGAAAAATTGCCATTATGACAAAAGTGCATGCGAGAAAAATTGCCATTATGAAAATTGCCATTATGAGAATTGCCATTATGAGAATTGCCATTATGACAAAAGTGCATGCGAGAAAAATTGCCATTATGAAAATTGCCATTATGACAATTGCCATTATGAGAATTGCCATTATGACAAAAGTGCATGCGAGAAAAATTGCCATTATGAGAATTGCCATTATGAGAATTGCCATTATGAGAATTGCCATTATGAGAATTGCCATTATGACAAAAGTGCATGCGAGAAAAATTGCCATTATGAAAATTGCCATTATGACAATTGCCATTATGAGAATTGCCATTATGACAAAAGTGCATGCGAGAAAAATTGCCATTATGAGAATTGCCATTATGAGAATTGCCATTATGAGAATTGCCATTATGACATTTGCCATTATGAGAATTGCCATTATGAGAATTGCCATTATGAGAATTGCCATTATGACAAAAGTGCATGCGAGAAAAATTGCCATTATGAGAATTGCCATTATGACAAAAGTGCATGCGATAAAAATTGCCATTATGAAAATTGCCATTATGACAAAAGTGCATGCGATAAAAATTGCCATTATGACAAAAGTGCATGCGATAAAAATTGCCATTATGACAAAAGTGCATGCGATAAAAATTGCCATTATGACATTTGCCATTATGAAAATTGCCATTATGACTTTTACCCTAAACCCTAAACCCTAAGCCCTCACCCAACCCTAATTTGTCTTTTTTTGTCCCTTTATTTATATTATATTTTAGGCATGTTTCTTACGTACGAAAATAAAAGGTGGATAATGCTATAATAGGCAATTTTTATCTGTTAAATGTTATAGAAAGTTAGTAAATTTTTTAAGTTAACGAATAAAAATGTTTTTTTTCTTCTTTTTTTTTTAATTTTTTTTATATTCCTAATCATCTAAAATACTAACTTTTTCGATTTGTTATAACACTGAGATGAAATAAAAACTAAATATAGTAATTTTTGTACATTATACACACTCATCGATAACACATTTTGGTAAAATAGACATGTTTTTGAGCTTAAATCTGCTTGCTAAAGTAAAACAAACAACAGATTTAATGATCATAAATTTGAAGAAAGTGGTTTTTTATAAACTAGTCAGGTGAGTTATATGCTATTTGATACAAAAAGTCACCTAAATAACTATTAAGAGATGCTAATTCTGTTAGATAGCTGAATAAAAACTCTTTTTGGTATTATACTACCGCAAATTAACACGTCTAATGTTGAATATAACTATAATAGTACATTTATAGCGAATTGTTGTTAAAAAAATCCATAAAGTGTTAAATAGTTGAGCTAGAATAGAGAAAAAATGTCTATTTTAAAATACAGTGCTTTTTACATACTATTTCCTAAATATATAAGAATATGCATGACATTTTTCTATTAAAATCTAGTTATTGATAGTTTTATTTTATATTTTTTTCTTATAACATTTATTTATAATGCATTTATCATATAATAAAAAAGTAGCAAGCCTTTTTGTAGATTTGTTATGTTTAAAAAGATAAAAAAACATACAAAAATACAATACATGTTGATCTTATATCTAGTGCAAATAAATAATACTTAATTTTATTGTAAAAAGTGTATTTTATAGCAAAATATTCGACAATTTATATATGATAATCTATGTTTTATGTTTCTATAAAAAAAATAGATTTATATTTTTAGAATTACGATGCAATGAACACAACAATAGAGTCGCCCTTCTAGGGTAGGGGCGACTCTATTATTATATTTATCACTCGTTTATGATATTATTTCTTACCATGTTTTCAATGATCAGTTAATCTTCATCTAAAATCTTTCAGTTTTAGTGAATAAAATATAAAGCCATTGATGTCTTTTACAAATTTCATAGCCTTTTATCACTTTTTTGTAATGAAAAAAAAACATCAAAATATGTATATATTACGGAATAAAACATAAATAAGTGATATAATTGCAATATATAATCACTTTTATATTTTAAGATTGCTTCAACAGCCAAATATTTTAAAATTATATCCAAAAATGTAATAAATACATTTTTCGTAATTTCTTGGCAACATAAAACCTGGATTTTATATAACTTGCATTATTTAAATTGTTGTATTTTAGATATTTAATATATTTATGTTTGATAGAATGAATTGTCTACAAAAGTTATCACAAATAAGTTCTGATGCTTTTTTCTATAGTAAAAGTTTACATTTATTTGTGATGTTAAATCTATTCGATTGACATAAAAAATCACATATCCGTGTTTGACAAAAACGATAAAAAATACTATTAGTGGTATGAAACAATATAAAAAAGGTTTTTTATGCAATTCCTTCTGCTACTATTTGAAGTTTTCGTTTTTAAAATCCATGAACTGTAACTATTAAAACTTATCCTCTGTATCGTAGTGTAAGTTTGATCTTAAAAATACAATGTTTTTTTCCCTTTTCTTGATAATCTGTTTTATTTGTTTATAAAATTGCATACTAAGCCTTGTGTGAATAAAAAAAGTTTTTTTTTTGTTTTTATAGATAATTGATTTCGAATTATATGTTTAACTATTTAAAGATTAATATTTAATTGCATAACTATTTTTTTTCTTATAAATAGGTTTGAATATTACTCGTTAGATTTTTATATGTTTAACTATTTAAAAACGATATTTTTGTTTTACTATATATACTTTTATAGATCCTTCTCTGATATTTTAAAAAACTGAGTTTATTCATATGCGTTATAGTTTTTTTGCGTCATTTAATTAACATCAAAAAACATTTATTTCCAGAGAAACTTCTTCTATATGAACTATTTTATTATTTTATACTTTATTATATTTGATTTGAATAGCGTAATATAATGTTTTTATATTTATTCTCTAATCGATATAACTATTACATTATGATAAATTTTGTTTCTGTTTCTGTTTTTATATAAATAAAATCAAAAATCGTATGTTATTTTAGATTTTTTTTTTATTTGTTAAACTAAATAATATATTTGTTGTTTTTTTTACAAATCGATAAAAACTAGAAAATTTATTATTATATTTTAAACCAATTTTGTTGCTATTTATCTTCCATTTTTTAATAAATCTAATAGTTAGCTTTTCAAATATGAACATAAATTTTATATTTCTAGATTTGAAAATTCATGGTTTTATCCACATAAATGATGTAAATATTGAATTGCCAAGCATTTACTGTTTCACTAGAATATTGAAGTGTAATTTTTATATTTTTAGAATTATATACAAGAATTATGATATATTCCGAAGATATATGTTTTATAATGATTTAAGACGTGGGTTAAATAAAATCAATTTTGTAATTTTTTTTTTTGAAATTTTATAAAGATGGATTTTGTCTGAAGGTTCAAATTTTACAATGATTATAGACATGGGTTAAATAAATTAATTTTTGAAATTTTTTTTAGCAAGATTCAATCGAAGGTTCAAATTTTACAATGACTAAAGACATGGGTTTAATAAATTAAATATACACTGTAAATTGAATAATTATTTGATATTATTTCTATATCAACATTTGCTTTTTTGTTTTTATGTTTTTCGTTTTTCGTTGGATATAATTATTTGCTTATAATAATTCAATTTTGTGTCTTAATGTATTAATAATCTTTAGCTTCTATAAGATGTTTTATCGTATATGTTAAATATCCTGTTTTGCTTTATTTTACATATAATAAACTTGATTTATGCATTTTGAATTTTACTTAAGAATGTATATAAAGGTTTAATATTGTTACTTTATATGAAATTATATTTTATGATTTATAATAAGCTAATACTAGAATATCTTTCATTTATTTATTTTTTGTAAAAAGTGCGCGATTCTTATAAAAAAAATTATATTTTACTAGAATTGATGAATATAAATTTATGAATCCTTTTATTTTTTAGTTTTTATAAACCTGTGTTATGTTCTCAACAGTTTTCTTTTGCCCTTTATCTAAAAAAGCTCACTAAAATGGTCATTGATCAAATTTACCCCTTTTCTAGATAAGGAAATTAAATTATACGATTTTTACCTTGATATTTCCGTCTATTTCACCGAATTTTTGTCATATACTGATATTTTATCCATTGAGTTAATATTTAAGCGTTTTTTTTCTGAAAAGAAGACATATATTCGAAAAATAATAATCTCTCTGTATATCCTTTATCAGATTTTCTATTTTAGTTTATCTTTTTAATCATCGCTATGATAACATTAAAGTCCGAAAGTTAATGTTTTTGTATTCTTATGCAATGTAGATCATAAATATATAACTAAATTGTAATAATGCCATTATTTATAGGAGATTTATATGTTTTATCCTTTTCAATGATAATTATACCACCATTTTTATGGTTTTTAATATTTTTTTACTTTTTACCATCCCTTAATCCACAAAATTATTAATAATTTACTTTTTTATTGTAAAAGTAAAATTAATTCTTATTACTTTTATAATATTTATCTTTAAATTCTGAACAATGGTTTTTTCTTTTTATTATAAATAAAAAATATATTCATTCTATTTTATTTTATTTTGTTATTATTGGATATTTTATCTTTAGATTAAGATATTCGAACATATCGTGATGTTAGAAAAGCGTTCATAAAAAAAATTATATGCGAGCATATTGTTTTTCTATTCTAATTTTGAACTTTCTAGATGTAAAATATAGTTATCAAAACATTTGATTTTTCTTTTAAATTGGATTACGAGAAAGAATAACAAAAAAGAACAATATTTTTTATATAATATAAACACTACATTGTGATCTATTTTATTATATTTTTCACCATTTTTTTACAAACTATTATACTTTTTTTTTATAAATTATTTATCCTTATATTCTTCTGATTTTATTTAAATTTTCATTTAGAATCTATAAATTAATAAATCACCATAAAATTCTTAATATTGGCATAAATAATAATAATAAGCGATATATATGTCTATTATATACATTAAACTAGATTTTCTGGTTCTAAAGATCTTCACATCAATCGTTCTTTATAATATTCAAAACCATAAATATTTTATTATGTTAAGATTATTTGTCAATTAAACAATAATATTAAAATTTTTGTGATTTAATTATATGTATTTTTATTTGTTATTTATTTCTTTGTTTAAGACTCTCTTGTTAATAAATTATTATATTTTTAAGTTTTTTTTTATTTTTCATGTATATAGAAATATACTGCCGAAATCGAAATAGTTTTCGTGCTTAGTAATTTAGTATAATCTAATAATGGATTCATCTTTTAAGAAAATGAAGTTTTCAAAGGAAATATAAATAGATTGAAAATTCAAACGCAATATTTTATATTTTCGACACTAGATATTAGAATTTTATGTAAATATTTTCAGTTTAATGCTCTAATATGATAATATTGATATATAAATTACGTCTCTGATAGAAAACTATAGTTATTGTTTTATTTTATTCCGCATAAATTGTAATTTTTATTGATTATTTGTGGCTCTATTATCATATTTATACCAATCTTTTGGTTTTTTTCTTTATATAGGCGGTTTTCTACTCTTCTATTTGATTAGAAAAAATCCTTTATGTTAAAAAAACAATCTTTTATTTAATATTTAATGTTATTCGTCATTTTTATTATAAATATTTCATGCGTCATGTTATATTATCGATGTTCTATGCTATTTTAAATATAATATGTCTGCAGCGAGATGAGAAAAAACAAGTTTTATGCATTTCGTTTGTAACAAAAAGACATATCAATCATATTTTAAACATAATTTTATTACTTTTAGCTGAATTATGTCGCTGAATAGCCGAATAAGTGGTGATAAATATGTCCACTAGCACAGAAAGAAATAGTACAATGATAATTTATGACATGAAGAATACATTATCTAAAGTCGATAGAAGATAAAATCATCTTTTTGTGTATATATAGCCATAACCAACTTGGTTATATTTAAGATTTTTTTATTTTATAATGGATATTTATATACTCTATTAGACATAGCTAAAATTTGTACATATGTTTTACTAGGTTTCGTTATTTAGAAAAGGTGAATTTATTGATTTTTTGGTCAATTCCGAGTTTTATGTGTTGCCATATTTCTTTCTGTCTTAAAAAAAACCTAGAACCAAGCCCTGTTTACCGAAAAAACCAATTTTTACAAGCTGTTCAATCTATGATAAGCTAAGAAACACATTCTGGCTATCACATATTTTTCATTATCTGCGATTTTTTTATAACTAATGAACATCGCAAAAAATGGGATTTTTTTTCTTATGATTAAATTAAGTTTTCTTATTGAAATTATTTTTTAAAAACGTAAAATACTAAGAAAATCATAAATTTTATATTTTTCTTGTTTCTGAAACTTTTATGTGTGGATTTAGTCGACTATTTTTTTTCTTAATTTTAGTGGTTTTTTTATGTGATAATAACTATCATATAAACCAAATCGAAAAAAAATGTTTTGAATTTTAAATCAATATAGATTATGCTTGATGTATTTTGATATGGGATTTTAGTAGAAAGTTTAAGGGTCCTATTATTATTTTTTCTTTTAATGATCAATTACATAAAATATTGAATATATTTTTATATCTTAATAAAATATTCAATTATAAAACAAGATTTTGATATCATTTAATTGACTTTGATGTCTTTTAAATAGGATTTTTTAAGTATGTTTCTTATATACGAAAAAAGGGATGGATAATACTAAACTCAGAGATTTTTCTACATTGAACATCTAAATAAGCTTTTTGCGATCTAGTAAAACAAGATTTATGTTTTTTTCTTCTTTTTTTTTATAATTATATGAAATTTTTTTGTAATTCTAATCATCTAAAATACTAACTTGATCGATATCTTATTACACTGAGATAGAATTTTTACTGAATAATGGAATTTATGTAACCTATACACACTCTTAGATAATATATTTCTGTAAATTAGGTATGATTTTGAGATTGAATCTGGATGCTAAAGTTTTAAAAACGTCAAATTTTATGATTTCTAATCTGAAAAAGGTAATTTGCAAAGTTATAAATAGATTTATATGCTATTTGATATATATAGTCGCCTAAGCTGCTATAAAAGGTGCTTATTCTGTAAGTAGCTAACGACCAAGGCTTTTTTATTGGATTGAACTGCCGCAGATTACCTAATATAGGTTTCGTGATCATAAATCATATATTTTACATACTAAATACCGTTAAAACAACTCAAAAGGTGCTAAAAAGTATAGCTAGGATAAAGAAAAAATGTACATTTTAGAATACAGTGTTAGTTAAATACATTGTCTACCCTAAATGATTGAAATGACATATTTTTCTGTGCATCTATATATTTAAGTAGATTCATTTTCTGTTTTTTGCCATATAAAATTTGTTCTTAATGTATTATCTATATAATAAAAATAGTAACTAGACATTTTTTTATATTTTTCATGTTTAAAAAATCTACAATAATATATAAAAAATGAACATTATTATAAAATGCGCAGTGCAAAGTAAATATAAATTACATTCCATTGGATAGGTGTATTTATAAACAAAAAAGCATATATTTTATATATGATAATCCCTTTTTATGGTTCTCTTATAAAAATAGATTTACTACACGTTTATGTTGATTTTTTGCAATCTTTTATGCTGGTTTATATATATTCCCGACTCATGTATAGTTATTTTTTCTTATAATAGCGTCCAGTTTAGTGAGGTAAATAATTAGGCGTTGAAGTTCTTTACAAACTCAATAGCCTTTTATCACTTATGTGCATCTAAAAAAAAACATCCAAATCTGTGCTAAATCACAAAATATAGCATATATAAATAATTTTATTGCAAGATTCAACCACTCTTTTATTTAAAGATTCTTTAAATGATCAAAAAGCGTAATTTTTATTGAAAATACATTAAATACGGTTTTCGTCTTATCAGCTAAAAATCTGGATTTAATAAAAATATTCTATTTAAATGGTAGTATATATGAAATTTTTTATATTTATTGTTAATAGAATAAGATGTTGACAAAAGTAATTACGAGTGTGTATCTTATATATTAAAAGCTTATATCAATTCGTGATATGTAATTCTATTCGATTGACATAAAAAATACATTCTTTGTTTTAAAGAAATATTGAAACATTAATAATCTCGTAGTTTTATAAAAAATGTATATAAAGGGTTTTTTTTGCTAAATATCGAAGCTTTTATTTGTAATCCATGAACAATAAAAAATAGTTTATCTATTATATAGTTCTGAAATAAAACATTCAAAAAATAAAGTTTTTTTCCTGTTTATGCTGAACGTGTTTTATTTCTTTATAAATTGCTTTCTAAGTCATGTCAGAATAAATAAGTTTTTTTTTTCATTGTCAAGAATCATTGTTTTCGATTTACATGTATAACTATTTCAATCATTATATTTAATTGCATAATAGTATCTAACTCTTTTTTTTCTTAATAAAAAAGTTTGAATATTACTAAATATATTTTTTTATTTTTAACTATTTCAATAGGATTTTTGTATGTTTGACTATGTATGTTTTATAGATTATATCTTATTATTTTAAAAGACTGTGTATATTTGTATGCTTAAAAGATTGTTATCTGTATTTTAAAAAAACAAAAAATCGCAAATAATTTCTAGAGAAACCTCTTTACATGTTAAATCATAAGTTTTTATACATTATATACTGATGAACTGTTTAATATGTCTAAAATGTACATTAATTATTATTTTGAACTATATTGTTGATAAAAGATATGTTTTTTTACCCATTTCTAATCGATATAACTATTACATTATGATAAATTCTGTATACTGTTTCTGTTTTTATATAAATAAAATCAAAAATCGAATGTTATATTAGAATTCATTTCTATGTGTAAATATAAATCATATCTTGGTTTTTTGTACAAATTGATGAAAACTAGAAAAATTATTATTATATTTAAAAACAATTTTATGTGCATTCATTCCTCTTTTTAGTATAAATGAAGCTTTATT
The DNA here is from genome assembly GCF_057557595.1 of Rhyacophila brunnea. Classification (NCBI taxonomy): domain Eukaryota; kingdom Metazoa; phylum Arthropoda; class Insecta; order Trichoptera; family Rhyacophilidae; genus Rhyacophila; species Rhyacophila brunnea. The sequence continues at coordinate 1,124,170 of NW_028232770.1, read as the reverse complement.
AATTTAATTATCTTGCATTTACTAAAAATCTAATAGTTAGCTATTCAAATGTGAACATAAATTTTACATTTCTAGATTTAAAAATTCATGGTTTTATCCACATAAATTATTGAATTGGCATACTTTACTGTTAGACTAAAATATTATAGTAGAATTTTCATATTTTTGAAATTTTATTCAAGAATTATGGTATACTCCGAAGATTTATAATTTTTTAAATTATTTTAGACGTGGGTCGAATAAAATATACATTGTAAATATTAAACTCTAAATATTATTTATTCGATATTATAAATCAAGATTTGCAGTTTTATTTTTATGTTATACGTTTTTCATTCGAAATAAAAGATTTTGAGATATTTATTTGTTAACTATTTATTCAAGCTTGCATCTTATATTTTAATAATATTTAGCTTCTAAGAGACGTTTAATCTGTATAATTAATACCTTTTTGATCTATATTATAGATAATAATCTTGATTTGTTCTTTTTTTTAATAAAGTTCACATATTGTTTCTTTATATGGTACTATTAATGTATCACCGAATGTTAGAATAGGTTTTATTTATTTATTTTCTCTAAAAGGTGCGATTCTAATACCACAAAATTATATTTTCTGTAATTTAAACTAATTAATAAATGAATCGTTATATTTTTTGGTTTTTAAAATCCTGTTGGATATTCTTCAACCGGTTTCTTTTTAAAATAAAAGTAAAACTACAGATAATAAATGATAATCGTACATTTTTTATACTTTTCTAGATCAAGGATAAATATAGTTCAGTTTTGACCATTATTTTTCTTTACATTTCACTAAATTTTATTTTTTTCCCCCTTATTTATCGCTTTAGTTTTTAAATATCGCGTTATTTTTATTAAAATTTGGAATATATTCTAAAAATGATCACAGCACTATATATCTCCGTCATATTTTTATTTGAATTTATACTATATAATCTATATGATGGATTAGAAAATCTACAAGTTGGTAACTTTATCCTTGAATACAAATACTATATTCATATGCGATTTATATCAGTAAAATACAACTTCATTGTAACTATGTCGCTAATTTCCATGTTTGTTATTGGTTTTTATGGTAACTATTATATTATTTGCATGTTTTTTTCGGCGATTATATACTTTTTACGTGCTCTTATCTATAATTTTATTAACATCTTACCATTTTTATTTGTTCTTTTTGCTGTAAAAGTATAATTAAACCTTATTACTTTCTTTTTTATAATTTGTATTATAAAATTTTGCCCATTTTATGTTCATTTCTCTGAAAATTTTAATTTTTTGCGCTTTTTTGGATATTAAATCTATCAATTAATGAATTTCCAATAAACACATTAGATTGGCATAATTCTTCAATAATTAATATATATATCTATAATATACATTATACTGGATTTTCCAACTTTAAAGAACTTCTCATTATTTGTTCTACATAATTCTTTTAACATAAATATTTTCATACAGTTAGAGTATTTATAAAAAAAGTGATGATAAAACTATATTGGTGAGTTATATTATGCAAAACCTTTGTTTAAGATTCTATTGTTAAGAAATTATTATTTTTTTATAATTTTTTTTCTTTTTCATATAAAGAAATATACTGGTAAAATCGATAAAGTTAGATCGTTTATTCATTTATAACAAAAAATTGACAAGTTATTCAAAAGAGATACAAAAATGTATAAAAACGTATAATTGTTTGAAAAAACGAAATAAATCATCTTCTATTGTCATAACCTTTTATTTGGTTATTATAAATACCTTTAGTTCTAGGCACTACTATAGTATGATTTCTAATAGTATTTGTTCTTTTTAATATAATTATGTCTTTTTTTTCTATTTTAAATAGCATAATCTGTAATATTATTGATTTTTATTCTTTCATTCTCACATTTTAAGAAGCTTTTTTTGTTTTATTATCATTTATATATATTATTTTTCTTCTTTCTGGTTATGTATATATCTTGTATGTTAAAATAAAAAGCTTATTCCATGATAAATTTATGATAATAGTCGATTTTTTTTATTAATATTCTATGTGCTATGTTATATTATTAATTTTTTATGCTCTATTATAGCAAAAGATGTCTGCGATGGAAATAAAAACATATTTTGGATATATTTCATGCAAATAAACGTTGTCTTTGTCTTTTTTTATGTTTATTTTTATATTTTAGCTGGATCGAGTCACCTGAAAAGCCGAATAAGTTCAGTTGAATATGTCCGCTAGCATAAAAAAACTACGACAATGATAATATTGGCATATTAAATACGATTTTTGACGTTTATGATGAAGAAAAATCTCTTTTTTATTGTATATTATACCATGAAATTAGCTATATCAAGTTTTTTTTATTTTGCATTATAACAGATATTTTGTATACTCTCTTAGCCATAGCGGATATCTGTATATATGTTTTTAAGTCTATTTTACATTGTAAAAGGTGAATTTATTGATTTATCGGTCAATTTTAAGTTTTATGTGTTGCCATATCTATTTCTGTTTCGAAAAAAAAACTTAAGACCAAGCCAAGTTTGTTTAGAAAAGAAGACTTTAATGCTTCAATAATATCAAAATCATAAAGAAGTGTTTTTTTCAATTCATATGACATATTATTTGCGATTTTCGTTATAATTTTATGAAATGTGAAAAAAGGGGATTTTTTTTCTTATAATAGAATTCTATTTTATATGAAAACAATCTTTTTATATGCAGCATACTGAGAAAAAACATAAATATTGTCTTTTTCTTGTTTCTGAAGATTTTATGTCGGGATTTAGGCTACTATTTTTTTTCTTTGTTTTAGTGGCTTTTCTACGTATAATTATCTTTCATACAATAAAAAGAATAATAAAATTGGTTTGGCAAACGATGACATACACATTAAATAAATATTATTTTTATTCGAGAATTCAGTAGAAAGTCTAAGGGGCCTATTATTTTTTTCTTTTTTTGCAAAATTAATAATATATCCCATTGAACAAATGTTTATATCTTATAAAGACAATAATATATGATTAAGTTGTCTTTTTTTATTTTATTGACTTCGATGTACATTTATATTATATTTTAGGCATGTTTCTTACGTACGAAAATAAAAGGTGGATAATGCTATAATAGGCAATTTTTATCTGTTAAATGTTATAGAAAGTTAGTAAATTTTTTAAGTTAACGAATAAAAATGTTTTTTTTCTTCTTTTTTTTTTAATTTTTTTTATATTCCTAATCATCTAAAATACTAACTTTTTCGATTTGTTATAACACTGAGATGAAATAAAAACTAAATATAGTAATTTTTGTACATTATACACACTCATCGATAACACATTTTGGTAAAATAGACATGTTTTTGAGCTTAAATCTGCTTGCTAAAGTAAAACAAACAACAGATTTAATGATCATAAATTTGAAGAAAGTGGTTTTTTATAAACTAGTCAGGTGAGTTATATGCTATTTGATACAAAAAGTCACCTAAATAACTATTAAGAGATGCTAATTCTGTTAGATAGCTGAATAAAAACTCTTTTTGGTATTATACTACCGCAAATTAACACGTCTAATGTTGAATATAACTATAATAGTACATTTATAGCGAATTGTTGTTAAAAAAATCCATAAAGTGTTAAATAGTTGAGCTAGAATAGAGAAAAAATGTCTATTTTAAAATACAGTGCTTTTTACATACTATTTCCTAAATATATAAGAATATGCATGACATTTTTCTATTAAAATCTAGTTATTGATAGTTTTATTTTATATTTTTTTCTTATAACATTTATTTATAATGCATTTATCATATAATAAAAAAGTAGCAAGCCTTTTTGTAGATTTGTTATGTTTAAAAAGATAAAAAAACATACAAAAATACAATACATGTTGATCTTATATCTAGTGCAAATAAATAATACTTAATTTTATTGTAAAAAGTGTATTTTATAGCAAAATATTCGACAATTTATATATGATAATCTATGTTTTATGTTTCTATAAAAAAAATAGATTTATATTTTTAGAATTACGATGCAATGAACACAACAATAGAGTCGCCCTTCTAGGGTAGGGGCGACTCTATTATTATATTTATCACTCGTTTATGATATTATTTCTTACCATGTTTTCAATGATCAGTTAATCTTCATCTAAAATCTTTCAGTTTTAGTGAATAAAATATAAAGCCATTGATGTCTTTTACAAATTTCATAGCCTTTTATCACTTTTTTGTAATGAAAAAAAAACATCAAAATATGTATATATTACGGAATAAAACATAAATAAGTGATATAATTGCAATATATAATCACTTTTATATTTTAAGATTGCTTCAACAGCCAAATATTTTAAAATTATATCCAAAAATGTAATAAATACATTTTTCGTAATTTCTTGGCAACATAAAACCTGGATTTTATATAACTTGCATTATTTAAATTGTTGTATTTTAGATATTTAATATATTTATGTTTGATAGAATGAATTGTCTACAAAAGTTATCACAAATAAGTTCTGATGCTTTTTTCTATAGTAAAAGTTTACATTTATTTGTGATGTTAAATCTATTCGATTGACATAAAAAATCACATATCCGTGTTTGACAAAAACGATAAAAAATACTATTAGTGGTATGAAACAATATAAAAAAGGTTTTTTATGCAATTCCTTCTGCTACTATTTGAAGTTTTCGTTTTTAAAATCCATGAACTGTAACTATTAAAACTTATCCTCTGTATCGTAGTGTAAGTTTGATCTTAAAAATACAATGTTTTTTTCCCTTTTCTTGATAATCTGTTTTATTTGTTTATAAAATTGCATACTAAGCCTTGTGTGAATAAAAAAAGTTTTTTTTTTGTTTTTATAGATAATTGATTTCGAATTATATGTTTAACTATTTAAAGATTAATATTTAATTGCATAACTATTTTTTTTCTTATAAATAGGTTTGAATATTACTCGTTAGATTTTTATATGTTTAACTATTTAAAAACGATATTTTTGTTTTACTATATATACTTTTATAGATCCTTCTCTGATATTTTAAAAAACTGAGTTTATTCATATGCGTTATAGTTTTTTTGCGTCATTTAATTAACATCAAAAAACATTTATTTCCAGAGAAACTTCTTCTATATGAACTATTTTATTATTTTATACTTTATTATATTTGATTTGAATAGCGTAATATAATGTTTTTATATTTATTCTCTAATCGATATAACTATTACATTATGATAAATTTTGTTTCTGTTTCTGTTTTTATATAAATAAAATCAAAAATCGTATGTTATTTTAGATTTTTTTTTTATTTGTTAAACTAAATAATATATTTGTTGTTTTTTTTACAAATCGATAAAAACTAGAAAATTTATTATTATATTTTAAACCAATTTTGTTGCTATTTATCTTCCATTTTTTAATAAATCTAATAGTTAGCTTTTCAAATATGAACATAAATTTTATATTTCTAGATTTGAAAATTCATGGTTTTATCCACATAAATGATGTAAATATTGAATTGCCAAGCATTTACTGTTTCACTAGAATATTGAAGTGTAATTTTTATATTTTTAGAATTATATACAAGAATTATGATATATTCCGAAGATATATGTTTTATAATGATTTAAGACGTGGGTTAAATAAAATCAATTTTGTAATTTTTTTTTTTGAAATTTTATAAAGATGGATTTTGTCTGAAGGTTCAAATTTTACAATGATTATAGACATGGGTTAAATAAATTAATTTTTGAAATTTTTTTTAGCAAGATTCAATCGAAGGTTCAAATTTTACAATGACTAAAGACATGGGTTTAATAAATTAAATATACACTGTAAATTGAATAATTATTTGATATTATTTCTATATCAACATTTGCTTTTTTGTTTTTATGTTTTTCGTTTTTCGTTGGATATAATTATTTGCTTATAATAATTCAATTTTGTGTCTTAATGTATTAATAATCTTTAGCTTCTATAAGATGTTTTATCGTATATGTTAAATATCCTGTTTTGCTTTATTTTACATATAATAAACTTGATTTATGCATTTTGAATTTTACTTAAGAATGTATATAAAGGTTTAATATTGTTACTTTATATGAAATTATATTTTATGATTTATAATAAGCTAATACTAGAATATCTTTCATTTATTTATTTTTTGTAAAAAGTGCGCGATTCTTATAAAAAAAATTATATTTTACTAGAATTGATGAATATAAATTTATGAATCCTTTTATTTTTTAGTTTTTATAAACCTGTGTTATGTTCTCAACAGTTTTCTTTTGCCCTTTATCTAAAAAAGCTCACTAAAATGGTCATTGATCAAATTTACCCCTTTTCTAGATAAGGAAATTAAATTATACGATTTTTACCTTGATATTTCCGTCTATTTCACCGAATTTTTGTCATATACTGATATTTTATCCATTGAGTTAATATTTAAGCGTTTTTTTTCTGAAAAGAAGACATATATTCGAAAAATAATAATCTCTCTGTATATCCTTTATCAGATTTTCTATTTTAGTTTATCTTTTTAATCATCGCTATGATAACATTAAAGTCCGAAAGTTAATGTTTTTGTATTCTTATGCAATGTAGATCATAAATATATAACTAAATTGTAATAATGCCATTATTTATAGGAGATTTATATGTTTTATCCTTTTCAATGATAATTATACCACCATTTTTATGGTTTTTAATATTTTTTTACTTTTTACCATCCCTTAATCCACAAAATTATTAATAATTTACTTTTTTATTGTAAAAGTAAAATTAATTCTTATTACTTTTATAATATTTATCTTTAAATTCTGAACAATGGTTTTTTCTTTTTATTATAAATAAAAAATATATTCATTCTATTTTATTTTATTTTGTTATTATTGGATATTTTATCTTTAGATTAAGATATTCGAACATATCGTGATGTTAGAAAAGCGTTCATAAAAAAAATTATATGCGAGCATATTGTTTTTCTATTCTAATTTTGAACTTTCTAGATGTAAAATATAGTTATCAAAACATTTGATTTTTCTTTTAAATTGGATTACGAGAAAGAATAACAAAAAAGAACAATATTTTTTATATAATATAAACACTACATTGTGATCTATTTTATTATATTTTTCACCATTTTTTTACAAACTATTATACTTTTTTTTTATAAATTATTTATCCTTATATTCTTCTGATTTTATTTAAATTTTCATTTAGAATCTATAAATTAATAAATCACCATAAAATTCTTAATATTGGCATAAATAATAATAATAAGCGATATATATGTCTATTATATACATTAAACTAGATTTTCTGGTTCTAAAGATCTTCACATCAATCGTTCTTTATAATATTCAAAACCATAAATATTTTATTATGTTAAGATTATTTGTCAATTAAACAATAATATTAAAATTTTTGTGATTTAATTATATGTATTTTTATTTGTTATTTATTTCTTTGTTTAAGACTCTCTTGTTAATAAATTATTATATTTTTAAGTTTTTTTTTATTTTTCATGTATATAGAAATATACTGCCGAAATCGAAATAGTTTTCGTGCTTAGTAATTTAGTATAATCTAATAATGGATTCATCTTTTAAGAAAATGAAGTTTTCAAAGGAAATATAAATAGATTGAAAATTCAAACGCAATATTTTATATTTTCGACACTAGATATTAGAATTTTATGTAAATATTTTCAGTTTAATGCTCTAATATGATAATATTGATATATAAATTACGTCTCTGATAGAAAACTATAGTTATTGTTTTATTTTATTCCGCATAAATTGTAATTTTTATTGATTATTTGTGGCTCTATTATCATATTTATACCAATCTTTTGGTTTTTTTCTTTATATAGGCGGTTTTCTACTCTTCTATTTGATTAGAAAAAATCCTTTATGTTAAAAAAACAATCTTTTATTTAATATTTAATGTTATTCGTCATTTTTATTATAAATATTTCATGCGTCATGTTATATTATCGATGTTCTATGCTATTTTAAATATAATATGTCTGCAGCGAGATGAGAAAAAACAAGTTTTATGCATTTCGTTTGTAACAAAAAGACATATCAATCATATTTTAAACATAATTTTATTACTTTTAGCTGAATTATGTCGCTGAATAGCCGAATAAGTGGTGATAAATATGTCCACTAGCACAGAAAGAAATAGTACAATGATAATTTATGACATGAAGAATACATTATCTAAAGTCGATAGAAGATAAAATCATCTTTTTGTGTATATATAGCCATAACCAACTTGGTTATATTTAAGATTTTTTTATTTTATAATGGATATTTATATACTCTATTAGACATAGCTAAAATTTGTACATATGTTTTACTAGGTTTCGTTATTTAGAAAAGGTGAATTTATTGATTTTTTGGTCAATTCCGAGTTTTATGTGTTGCCATATTTCTTTCTGTCTTAAAAAAAACCTAGAACCAAGCCCTGTTTACCGAAAAAACCAATTTTTACAAGCTGTTCAATCTATGATAAGCTAAGAAACACATTCTGGCTATCACATATTTTTCATTATCTGCGATTTTTTTATAACTAATGAACATCGCAAAAAATGGGATTTTTTTTCTTATGATTAAATTAAGTTTTCTTATTGAAATTATTTTTTAAAAACGTAAAATACTAAGAAAATCATAAATTTTATATTTTTCTTGTTTCTGAAACTTTTATGTGTGGATTTAGTCGACTATTTTTTTTCTTAATTTTAGTGGTTTTTTTATGTGATAATAACTATCATATAAACCAAATCGAAAAAAAATGTTTTGAATTTTAAATCAATATAGATTATGCTTGATGTATTTTGATATGGGATTTTAGTAGAAAGTTTAAGGGTCCTATTATTATTTTTTCTTTTAATGATCAATTACATAAAATATTGAATATATTTTTATATCTTAATAAAATATTCAATTATAAAACAAGATTTTGATATCATTTAATTGACTTTGATGTCTTTTAAATAGGATTTTTTAAGTATGTTTCTTATATACGAAAAAAGGGATGGATAATACTAAACTCAGAGATTTTTCTACATTGAACATCTAAATAAGCTTTTTGCGATCTAGTAAAACAAGATTTATGTTTTTTTCTTCTTTTTTTTTATAATTATATGAAATTTTTTTGTAATTCTAATCATCTAAAATACTAACTTGATCGATATCTTATTACACTGAGATAGAATTTTTACTGAATAATGGAATTTATGTAACCTATACACACTCTTAGATAATATATTTCTGTAAATTAGGTATGATTTTGAGATTGAATCTGGATGCTAAAGTTTTAAAAACGTCAAATTTTATGATTTCTAATCTGAAAAAGGTAATTTGCAAAGTTATAAATAGATTTATATGCTATTTGATATATATAGTCGCCTAAGCTGCTATAAAAGGTGCTTATTCTGTAAGTAGCTAACGACCAAGGCTTTTTTATTGGATTGAACTGCCGCAGATTACCTAATATAGGTTTCGTGATCATAAATCATATATTTTACATACTAAATACCGTTAAAACAACTCAAAAGGTGCTAAAAAGTATAGCTAGGATAAAGAAAAAATGTACATTTTAGAATACAGTGTTAGTTAAATACATTGTCTACCCTAAATGATTGAAATGACATATTTTTCTGTGCATCTATATATTTAAGTAGATTCATTTTCTGTTTTTTGCCATATAAAATTTGTTCTTAATGTATTATCTATATAATAAAAATAGTAACTAGACATTTTTTTATATTTTTCATGTTTAAAAAATCTACAATAATATATAAAAAATGAACATTATTATAAAATGCGCAGTGCAAAGTAAATATAAATTACATTCCATTGGATAGGTGTATTTATAAACAAAAAAGCATATATTTTATATATGATAATCCCTTTTTATGGTTCTCTTATAAAAATAGATTTACTACACGTTTATGTTGATTTTTTGCAATCTTTTATGCTGGTTTATATATATTCCCGACTCATGTATAGTTATTTTTTCTTATAATAGCGTCCAGTTTAGTGAGGTAAATAATTAGGCGTTGAAGTTCTTTACAAACTCAATAGCCTTTTATCACTTATGTGCATCTAAAAAAAAACATCCAAATCTGTGCTAAATCACAAAATATAGCATATATAAATAATTTTATTGCAAGATTCAACCACTCTTTTATTTAAAGATTCTTTAAATGATCAAAAAGCGTAATTTTTATTGAAAATACATTAAATACGGTTTTCGTCTTATCAGCTAAAAATCTGGATTTAATAAAAATATTCTATTTAAATGGTAGTATATATGAAATTTTTTATATTTATTGTTAATAGAATAAGATGTTGACAAAAGTAATTACGAGTGTGTATCTTATATATTAAAAGCTTATATCAATTCGTGATATGTAATTCTATTCGATTGACATAAAAAATACATTCTTTGTTTTAAAGAAATATTGAAACATTAATAATCTCGTAGTTTTATAAAAAATGTATATAAAGGGTTTTTTTTGCTAAATATCGAAGCTTTTATTTGTAATCCATGAACAATAAAAAATAGTTTATCTATTATATAGTTCTGAAATAAAACATTCAAAAAATAAAGTTTTTTTCCTGTTTATGCTGAACGTGTTTTATTTCTTTATAAATTGCTTTCTAAGTCATGTCAGAATAAATAAGTTTTTTTTTTCATTGTCAAGAATCATTGTTTTCGATTTACATGTATAACTATTTCAATCATTATATTTAATTGCATAATAGTATCTAACTCTTTTTTTTCTTAATAAAAAAGTTTGAATATTACTAAATATATTTTTTTATTTTTAACTATTTCAATAGGATTTTTGTATGTTTGACTATGTATGTTTTATAGATTATATCTTATTATTTTAAAAGACTGTGTATATTTGTATGCTTAAAAGATTGTTATCTGTATTTTAAAAAAACAAAAAATCGCAAATAATTTCTAGAGAAACCTCTTTACATGTTAAATCATAAGTTTTTATACATTATATACTGATGAACTGTTTAATATGTCTAAAATGTACATTAATTATTATTTTGAACTATATTGTTGATAAAAGATATGTTTTTTTACCCATTTCTAATCGATATAACTATTACATTATGATAAATTCTGTATACTGTTTCTGTTTTTATATAAATAAAATCAAAAATCGAATGTTATATTAGAATTCATTTCTATGTGTAAATATAAATCATATCTTGGTTTTTTGTACAAATTGATGAAAACTAGAAAAATTATTATTATATTTAAAAACAATTTTATGTGCATTCATTCCTCTTTTTAGTATAAATGAAGCTTTATTAATTTAATTATCTTGCATTTACTAAAAATCTAATAGTTAGCTATTCAAATGTGAACATAAATTTTACATTTCTAGATTTAAAAATTCATGGTTTTATCCACATAAATTATTGAATTGGCATACTTTACTGTTAGACTAAAATATTATAGTAGAATTTTCATATTTTTGAAATTTTATTCAAGAATTATGGTATACTCCGAAGATTTATAATTTTTTAAATTATTTTAGACGTGGGTCGAATAAAATATACATTGTAAATATTAAACTCTAAATATTATTTATTCGATATTATAAATCAAGATTTGCAGTTTTATTTTTATGTTATACGTTTTTCATTCGAAATAAAAGATTTTGAGATATTTATTTGTTAACTATTTATTCAAGCTTGCATCTTATATTTTAATAATATTTAGCTTCTAAGAGACGTTTAATCTGTATAATTAATACCTTTTTGATCTATATTATAGATAATAATCTTGATTTGTTCTTTTTTTTAATAAAGTTCACATATTGTTTCTTTATATGGTACTATTAATGTATCACCGAATGTTAGAATAGGTTTTATTTATTTATTTTCTCTAAAAGGTGCGATTCTAATACCACAAAATTATATTTTCTGTAATTTAAACTAATTAATAAATGAATCGTTATATTTTTTGGTTTTTAAAATCCTGTTGGATATTCTTCAACCGGTTTCTTTTTAAAATAAAAGTAAAACTACAGATAATAAATGATAATCGTACATTTTTTATACTTTTCTAGATCAAGGATAAATATAGTTCAGTTTTGACCATTATTTTTCTTTACATTTCACTAAATTTTATTTTTTTCCCCCTTATTTATCGCTTTAGTTTTTAAATATCGCGTTATTTTTATTAAAATTTGGAATATATTCTAAAAATGATCACAGCACTATATATCTCCGTCATATTTTTATTTGAATTTATACTATATAATCTATATGATGGATTAGAAAATCTACAAGTTGGTAACTTTATCCTTGAATACAAATACTATATTCTTATGCGATTTATATCAGTAAAATACAACTTCATTGTAACTATGTCGCTAATTTCCATGTTTGTTATTGGTTTTTATGGTAACTATTATATTATTTGCATGTTTTTTTCGGCGATTATATACTTTTTACGTGCTCTTATCTATAATTTTATTAACATCTTACCATTTTTATTTGTTCTTTTTGCTGTAAAAGTATAATTAAACCTTATTACTTTCTTTTTTATAATTTGTATTATAAAATTTTGCCCATTTTATGTTCATTTCTCTGAAAATTTTAATTTTTTGCGCTTTTTTGGATATTAAATCTATCAATTAATGAATTTCCAATAAACACATTAGATTGGCATAATTCTTCAATAATTAATATATATATCTATAATATACATTATACTGGATTTTCCAACTTTAAAGAACTTCTCATTATTTGTTCTACATAATTCTTTTAACATAAATATTTTCATACAGTTAGAGTATTTATAAAAAAAGTGATGATAAAACTATATTGGTGAGTTATATTATGCAAAACCTTTGTTTAAGATTCTATTGTTAAGAAATTATTATTTTTTTATAATTTTTTTTCTTTTTCATATAAAGAAATATACTGGTAAAATCGATAAAGTTAGATCGTTTATTCATTTATAACAAAAAATTGACAAGTTATTCAAAAGAGATACAAAAATGTATAAAAACGTATAATTGTTTGAAAAAACGAAATAAATCATCTTCTATTGTCATAACCTTTTATTTGGTTATTATAAATACCTTAGTTCTAGGCACTACTATAGTATGATTTCTAATAGTATTTGTTCTTTTTAATATAATTATGTCTTTTTTTTCTATTTTAAATAGCATAATCTGTAATATTATTGATTTTTATTCTTTCATTCTCACATTTTAAGAAGCTTTTTTTGTTTTATTATCATTTATATATATTATTTTTCTTCTTTCTGGTTATGTATATATCTTGTATGTTAAAATAAAAAGCTTATTCCATGATAAATTTATGATAATAGTCGATTTTTTTTATTAATATTCTATGTGCTATGTTATATTATTAATTTTTTATGCTCTATTATAGCAAAAGATGTCTGCGATGGAAATAAAAACATATTTTGGATATATTTCATGCAAATAAACGTTGTCTTTGTCTTTTTTTATGTTTATTTTTATATTTTAGCTGGATCGAGTCACCTGAAAAGCCGAATAAGTTCAGTTGAATATGTCCGCTAGCATAAAAAAACTACGACAATGATAATATTGGCATATTAAATACGATTTTTGACGTTTATGATGAAGAAAAATCTCTTTTTTATTGTATATTATACCATGAAATTAGCTATATCAAGTTTTTTTTATTTTGCATTATAACAGATATTTTGTATACTCTCTTAGCCATGGCGAATATCTGTAAAGTTGTTTTTTAGTCTATTGTACATTTTAAAAGGTGAATTTACTGATTTATCGGTCAATTTTAAGTTTTATGTGTTGCCATATCTATTTCTGTTTCGAAAAAAAAACTTAAGACCAAGCCAAGTTTGTTTAAAAAAGAAGACTTTGTTGCTTCAATAATATCAAAATCATAATTTGTGTTTTTTTCAATTCATATGACACATTATTTGCGATTTTCGTTATAATTTTATGAAATGTGAAAAAAGAGGATTTTTTTTCTTATAATGGAATTCTATTATATATATAACAATCTTTTGTATATGCTAAATACAGAGAAAAACATAAATATTGTCTTTTTCTTGTTTCTGAAACTTTTATGTCGGGATTTAGGCTACTATTTTTTTTCTTTATTTTAGTGGCTTTTCTACGTATAATTATCTTTCATACAATAAAAAGAATAATAAAATTGGTTTGGCAAACGATGACATACACATTAAATAAATATTATTTTTATTCGAGAATTCAGTAGAAAGTCTAAGGGGCCTATTATTTTTTTCTTTTTTTGCAAAATTAATAATATATCCCATTGAACAAATGTTTATATCTTATAAAGACAATAATATATGATTAAGTTGTCTTTTTTTATTTTATTGACTTCGATGTACATTTATATTATATTTTAGGCATGTTTCTTACGTACGAAAATAAAAGGTGGATAATGCTATAATAGGCAATTTTTATCTGTTAAATGTTATAGAAAGTTAGTAAATTTTTTAAGTTAACGAATAAAAATGTTTTTTTTCTTCTTTTTTTTTTAATTTTTTTTATATTCCTAATCATCTAAAATACTAACTTTTTCGATTTGTTATAACACTGAGATGAAATAAAAACTAAATATAGTAATTTTTGTACATTATACACACTCATCGATAACACATTTTGGTAAAATAGACATGTTTTTGAGCTTAAATCTGCTTGCTAAAGTAAAACAAACAACAGATTTAATGATCATAAATTTGAAGAAAGTGGTTTTTTATAAACTAGTCAGGTGAGTTATATGCTATTTGATACAAAAAGTCACCTAAATAACTATTAAGAGATGCTAATTCTGTTAGATAGCTGAATAAAAACTCTTTTTGGTATTATACTACCGCAAATTAACACGTCTAATGTTGAATATAACTATAATAGTACATTTATAGCGAATTGTTGTTAAAAAAATCCATAAAGTGTTAAATAGTTGAGCTAGAATAGAGAAAAAATGTCTATTTTAAAATACAGTGCTTTTTACATACTATTTCCTAAATATATAAGAATATGCATGACATTTTTCTATTAAAATCTAGTTATTGATAGTTTTATTTTATATTTTTTTCTTATAACATTTATTTATAATGCATTTATCATATAATAAAAAAGTAGCAAGCCTTTTTGTAGATTTGTTATGTTTAAAAAGATAAAAAAACATACAAAAATACAATACATGTTGATCTTATATCTAGTGCAAATAAATAATACTTAATTTTATTGTAAAAAGTGTATTTTATAGCAAAATATTCGACAATTTATATATGATAATCTATGTTTTATGTTTCTATAAAAAAAATAGATTTATATTTTTAGAATTACGATGCAATGAACACAACAATAGAGTCGCCCTTCTAGGGTAGGGGCGACTCTATTATTATATTTATCACTCGTTTATGATATTATTTCTTACCATGTTTTCAATGATCAGTTAATCTTCATCTAAAATCTTTCAGTTTTAGTGAATAAAATATAAAGCCATTGATGTCTTTTACAAATTTCATAGCCTTTTATCACTTTTTTGTAATGAAAAAAAAACATCAAAATATGTATATATTACGGAATAAAACATAAATAAGTGATATAATTGCAATATATAATCACTTTTATATTTTAAGATTGCTTCAACAGCCAAATATTTTAAAATTATATCCAAAAATGTAATAAATACATTTTTCGTAATTTCTTGGCAACATAAAACCTGGATTTTATATAACTTGCATTATTTAAATTGTTGTATTTTAGATATTTAATATATTTATGTTTGATAGAATGAATTGTCTACAAAAGTTATCACAAATAAGTTCTGATGCTTTTTTCTATAGTAAAAGTTTACATTTATTTGTGATGTTAAATCTATTCGATTGACATAAAAAATCACATATCCGTGTTTGACAAAAACGATAAAAAATACTATTAGTGGTATGAAACAATATAAAAAAGGTTTTTTATGCAATTCCTTCTGCTACTATTTGAAGTTTTCGTTTTTAAAATCCATGAACTGTAACTATTAAAACTTATCCTCTGTATCGTAGTGTAAGTTTGATCTTAAAAATACAATGTTTTTTTCCCTTTTCTTGATAATCTGTTTTATTTGTTTATAAAATTGCATACTAAGCCTTGTGTGAATAAAAAAAGTTTTTTTTTTGTTTTTATAGATAATTGATTTCGAATTATATGTTTAACTATTTAAAGATTAATATTTAATTGCATAACTATTTTTTTTCTTATAAATAGGTTTGAATATTACTCGTTAGATTTTTATATGTTTAACTATTTAAAAACGATATTTTTGTTTTACTATATATACTTTTATAGATCCTTCTCTGATATTTTAAAAAACTGAGTTTATTCATATGCGTTATAGTTTTTTTGCGTCATTTAATTAACATCAAAAAACATTTATTTCCAGAGAAACTTCTTCTATATGAACTATTTTATTATTTTATACTTTATTATATTTGATTTGAATAGCGTAATATAATGTTTTTATATTTATTCTCTAATCGATATAACTATTACATTATGATAAATTTTGTTTCTGTTTCTGTTTTTATATAAATAAAATCAAAAATCGTATGTTATTTTAGATTTTTTTTTTATTTGTTAAACTAAATAATATATTTGTTGTTTTTTTTACAAATCGATAAAAACTAGAAAATTTATTATTATATTTTAAACCAATTTTGTTGCTATTTATCTTCCATTTTTTAATAAATCTAATAGTTAGCTTTTCAAATATGAACATAAATTTTATATTTCTAGATTTGAAAATTCATGGTTTTATCCACATAAATGATGTAAATATTGAATTGCCAAGCATTTACTGTTTCACTAGAATATTGAAGTGTAATTTTTATATTTTTAGAATTATATACAAGAATTATGATATATTCCGAAGATATATGTTTTATAATGATTTAAGACGTGGGTTAAATAAAATCAATTTTGTAATTTTTTTTTTTGAAATTTTATAAAGATGGATTTTGTCTGAAGGTTCAAATTTTACAATGATTATAGACATGGGTTAAATAAATTAATTTTTGAAATTTTTTTTAGCAAGATTCAATCGAAGGTTCAAATTTTACAATGACTAAAGACATGGGTTTAATAAATTAAATATACACTGTAAATTGAATAATTATTTGATATTATTTCTATATCAACATTTGCTTTTTTGTTTTTATGTTTTTCGTTTTTCGTTGGATATAATTATTTGCTTATAATAATTCAATTTTGTGTCTTAATGTATTAATAATCTTTAGCTTCTATAAGATGTTTTATCGTATATGTTAAATATCCTGTTTTGCTTTATTTTACATATAATAAACTTGATTTATGCATTTTGAATTTTACTTAAGAATGTATATAAAGGTTTAATATTGTTACTTTATATGAAATTATATTTTATGATTTATAATAAGCTAATACTAGAATATCTTTCATTTATTTATTTTTTGTAAAAAGTGCGCGATTCTTATAAAAAAAATTATATTTTACTAGAATTGATGAATATAAATTTATGAATCCTTTTATTTTTTAGTTTTTATAAACCTGTGTTATGTTCTCAACAGTTTTCTTTTGCCCTTTATCTAAAAAAGCTCACTAAAATGGTCATTGATCAAATTTACCCCTTTTCTAGATAAGGAAATTAAATTATACGATTTTTACCTTGATATTTCCGTCTATTTCACCGAATTTTTGTCATATACTGATATTTTATCCATTGAGTTAATATTTAAGCGTTTTTTTTCTGAAAAGAAGACATATATTCGAAAAATAATAATCTCTCTGTATATCCTTTATCAGATTTTCTATTTTAGTTTATCTTTTTAATCATCGCTATGATAACATTAAAGTCCGAAAGTTAATGTTTTTGTATTCTTATGCAATGTAGATCATAAATATATAACTAAATTGTAATAATGCCATTATTTATAGGAGATTTATATGTTTTATCCTTTTCAATGATAATTATACCACCATTTTTATGGTTTTTAATATTTTTTTACTTTTTACCATCCCTTAATCCACAAAATTATTAATAATTTACTTTTTTATTGTAAAAGTAAAATTAATTCTTATTACTTTTATAATATTTATCTTTAAATTCTGAACAATGGTTTTTTCTTTTTATTATAAATAAAAAATATATTCATTCTATTTTATTTTATTTTGTTATTATTGGATATTTTATCTTTAGATTAAGATATTCGAACATATCGTGATGTTAGAAAAGCGTTCATAAAAAAAATTATATGCGAGCATATTGTTTTTCTATTCTAATTTTGAACTTTCTAGATGTAAAATATAGTTATCAAAACATTTGATTTTTCTTTTAAATTGGATTACGAGAAAGAATAACAAAAAAGAACAATATTTTTTATATAATATAAACACTACATTGTGATCTATTTTATTATATTTTTCACCATTTTTTTACAAACTATTATACTTTTTTTTTATAAATTATTTATCCTTATATTCTTCTGATTTTATTTAAATTTTCATTTAGAATCTATAAATTAATAAATCACCATAAAATTCTTAATATTGGCATAAATAATAATAATAAGCGATATATATGTCTATTATATACATTAAACTAGATTTTCTGGTTCTAAAGATCTTCACATCAATCGTTCTTTATAATATTCAAAACCATAAATATTTTATTATGTTAAGATTATTTGTCAATTAAACAATAATATTAAAATTTTTGTGATTTAATTATATGTATTTTTATTTGTTATTTATTTCTTTGTTTAAGACTCTCTTGTTAATAAATTATTATATTTTTAAGTTTTTTTTTATTTTTCATGTATATAGAAATATACTGCCGAAATCGAAATAGTTTTCGTGCTTAGTAATTTAGTATAATCTAATAATGGATTCATCTTTTAAGAAAATGAAGTTTTCAAAGGAAATATAAATAGATTGAAAATTCAAACGCAATATTTTATATTTTCGACACTAGATATTAGAATTTTATGTAAATATTTTCAGTTTAATGCTCTAATATGATAATATTGATATATAAATTACGTCTCTGATAGAAAACTATAGTTATTGTTTTATTTTATTCCGCATAAATTGTAATTTTTATTGATTATTTGTGGCTCTATTATCATATTTATACCAATCTTTTGGTTTTTTTCTTTATATAGGCGGTTTTCTACTCTTCTATTTGATTAGAAAAAATCCTTTATGTTAAAAAAACAATCTTTTATTTAATATTTAATGTTATTCGTCATTTTTATTATAAATATTTCATGCGTCATGTTATATTATCGATGTTCTATGCTATTTTAAATATAATATGTCTGCAGCGAGATGAGAAAAAACAAGTTTTATGCATTTCGTTTGTAACAAAAAGACATATCAATCATATTTTAAACATAATTTTATTACTTTTAGCTGAATTATGTCGCTGAATAGCCGAATAAGAGGTGATAAATATGTCCACTAGCACAGAAAGAAATAGTACAATGATAATTTATGACATGAAGAATACATTATCTAAAGTCGATAGAAGATAAAATCATCTTTTTGTGTATATATAGCCATAACCAACTTGGTTATATTTAAGATTTTTTTATTTTATAATGGATATTTATATACTCTATTAGACATAGCTAAAATTTGTACATATGTTTTACTAGGTTTCGTTATTTAGAAAAGGTGAATTTATTGATTTTTTGGTCAATTCCGAGTTTTATGTGTTGCCATATTTCTTTCTGTCTTAAAAAAAACCTAGAACCAAGCCCTGTTTACCGAAAAAACCAATTTTTACAAGCTGTTCAATCTATGATAAGCTAAGAAACACATTCTGGCTATCACATATTTTTCATTATCTGCGATTTTTTTATAACTAATGAACATCGCAAAAAATGGGATTTTTTTTCTTATGATTAAATTAAGTTTTCTTATTGAAATTATTTTTTAAAAACGTAAAATACTAAGAAAATCATAAATTTTATATTTTTCTTGTTTCTGAAACTTTTATGTGTGGATTTAGTCGACTATTTTTTTTCTTAATTTTAGTGGTTTTTTTATGTGATAATAACTATCATATAAACCAAATCGAAAAAAAATGTTTTGAATTTTAAATCAATATAGATTATGCTTGATGTATTTTGATATGGGATTTTAGTAGAAAGTTTAAGGGTCCTATTATTATTTTTTCTTTTAATGATCAATTACATAAAATATTGAATATATTTTTATATCTTAATAAAATATTCAATTATAAAACAAGATTTTGATATCATTTAATTGACTTTGATGTCTTTTAAATAGGATTTTTTAAGTATGTTTCTTATATACGAAAAAAGGGATGGATAATACTAAACTCAGAGATTTTTCTACATTGAACATCTAAATAAGCTTTTTGCGATCTAGTAAAACAAGATTTATGTTTTTTTCTTCTTTTTTTTTATAATTATATGAAATTTTTTTGTAATTCTAATCATCTAAAATACTAACTTGATCGATATCTTATTACACTGAGATAGAATTTTTACTGAATAATGGAATTTATGTAACCTATACACACTCTTAGATAATATATTTCTGTAAATTAGGTATGATTTTGAGATTGAATCTGGATGCTAAAGTTTTAAAAACGTCAAATTTTATGATTTCTAATCTGAAAAAGGTAATTTGCAAAGTTATAAATAGATTTATATGCTATTTGATATATATAGTCGCCTAAGCTGCTATAAAAGGTGCTTATTCTGTAAGTAGCTAACGACCAAGGCTTTTTTATTGGATTGAACTGCCGCAGATTACCTAATATAGGTTTCGTGATCATAAATCATATATTTTACATACTAAATACCGTTAAAACAACTCAAAAGGTGCTAAAAAGTATAGCTAGGATAAAGAAAAAATGTACATTTTAGAATACAGTGTTAGTTAAATACATTGTCTACCCTAAATGATTGAAATGACATATTTTTCTGTGCATCTATATATTTAAGTAGATTCATTTTCTGTTTTTTGCCATATAAAATTTGTTCTTAATGTATTATCTATATAATAAAAATAGTAACTAGACATTTTTTTATATTTTTCATGTTTAAAAAATCTACAATAATATATAAAAAATGAACATTATTATAAAATGCGCAGTGCAAAGTAAATATAAATTACATTCCATTGGATAGGTGTATTTATAAACAAAAAAGCATATATTTTATATATGATAATCCCTTTTTATGGTTCTCTTATAAAAATAGATTTACTACACGTTTATGTTGATTTTTTGCAATCTTTTATGCTGGTTTATATATATTCCCGACTCATGTATAGTTATTTTTTCTTATAATAGCGTCCAGTTTAGTGAGGTAAATAATTAGGCGTTGAAGTTCTTTACAAACTCAATAGCCTTTTATCACTTATGTGCATCTAAAAAAAAACATCCAAATCTGTGCTAAATCACAAAATATAGCATATATAAATAATTTTATTGCAAGATTCAACCACTCTTTTATTTAAAGATTCTTTAAATGATCAAAAAGCGTAATTTTTATTGAAAATACATTAAATACGGTTTTCGTCTTATCAGCTAAAAATCTGGATTTAATAAAAATATTCTATTTAAATGGTAGTATATATGAAATTTTTTATATTTATTGTTAATAGAATAAGATGTTGACAAAAGTAATTACGAGTGTGTATCTTATATATTAAAAGCTTATATCAATTCGTGATATGTAATTCTATTCGATTGACATAAAAAATACATTCTTTGTTTTAAAGAAATATTGAAACATTAATAATCTCGTAGTTTTATAAAAAATGTATATAAAGGGTTTTTTTTGCTAAATATCGAAGCTTTTATTTGTAATCCATGAACAATAAAAAATAGTTTATCTATTATATAGTTCTGAAATAAAACATTCAAAAAATAAAGTTTTTTTCCTGTTTATGCTGAACGTGTTTTATTTCTTTATAAATTGCTTTCTAAGTCATGTCAGAATAAATAAGTTTTTTTTTTTCATTGTCAAGAATCATTGTTTTCGATTTACATGTATAACTATTTCAATCATTATATTTAATTGCATAATAGTATCTAACTCTTTTTTTTCTTAATAAAAAAGTTTGAATATTACTAAATATATTTTTTTATTTTTAACTATTTCAATAGGATTTTTGTATGTTTGACTATGTATGTTTTATAGATTATATCTTATTATTTTAAAAGACTGTGTATATTTGTATGCTTAAAAGATTGTTATCTGTATTTTAAAAAAACAAAAAATCGCAAATAATTTGTAGAGAAACTTCTTTACATGTTAAATCATAAGTTTTTATACATTATATACTGATGAACTGTTTAATATGTCTAAAATGTACATTAATTATTATTTTGAACTATATTGTTGATAAAAGATATGTTTTTTTACCCATTTCTAATCGATATAACTATTACATTATGATAAATTCTGTATACTGTTTCTGTTTTTATATAAATAAAATCAAAAATCGAATGTTATATTAGAATTCATTTCTATGTGTAAATATAAATCATATCTTGGTTTTTTGTACAAATTGATGAAAACTAGAAAAATTATTATTATATTTAAAAACAATTTTATGTGCATTCATTCCTCTTTTTAGTATAAATGAAGCTTTATTAATTTAATTATCTTGCATTTACTAAAAATCTAATAGTTAGCTATTCAAATGTGAACATAAATTTTACATTTCTAGATTTAAAAATTCATGGTTTTATCCACATAAATTATTGAATTGGCATACTTTACTGTTAGACTAAAATATTATAGTAGAATTTTCATATTTTTGAAATTTTATTCAAGAATTATGGTATACTCCGAAGATTTATAATTTTTTAAATTATTTTAGACGTGGGTCGAATAAAATATACATTGTAAATATTAAACTCTAAATATTATTTATTCGATATTATAAATCAAGATTTGCAGTTTTATTTTTATGTTATACGTTTTTCATTCGAAATAAAAGATTTTGAGATATTTATTTGTTAACTATTTATTCAAGCTTGCATCTTATATTTTAATAATATTTAGCTTCTAAGAGACGTTTAATCTGTATAATTAATACCTTTTTGATCTATATTATAGATAATAATCTTGATTTGTTCTTTTTTTTAATAAAGTTCACATATTGTTTCTTTATATGGTACTATTAATGTATCACCGAATGTTAGAATAGGTTTTATTTATTTATTTTCTCTAAAAGGTGCGATTCTAATACCACAAAATTATATTTTCTGTAATTTAAACTAATTAATAAATGAATCGTTATATTTTTTGGTTTTTAAAATCCTGTTGGATATTCTTCAACCGGTTTCTTTTTAAAATAAAAGTAAAACTACAGATAATAAATGATAATCGTACATTTTTTATACTTTTCTAGATCAAGGATAAATATAGTTCAGTTTTGACCATTATTTTTCTTTACATTTCACTAAATTTTATTTTTTTCCCCCTTATTTATCGCTTTAGTTTTTAAATATCGCGTTATTTTTATTAAAATTTGGAATATATTCTAAAAATGATCACAGCACTATATATCTCCGTCATATTTTTATTTGAATTTATACTATATAATCTATATGATGGATTAGAAAATCTACAAGTTGGTAACTTTATCCTTGAATACAAATACAATATTCTTATGCGATTTATATACAGAAAAATACAACTTCATTGTAACTATGTCGCTAATTTCCATGTTTGTTATTGGTTTTTATGGTAACTATTATATCATTTGCATGTTTTTTTCGGCGATTATATACTTTTTACGTGCTCTTATCTATAATTTTATTAACATCTTACCATTTTTATTTGTTCTTTTTGCTGTAAAAGTATAATTAATTCTTATTGCTTTCTTTTTTATAATTTGTATTATAAAATTTTGCACATTTTATGTTCATTTCTCTGAAAATTTAAATTTTTTGCGCTTTTTTGGATATTAAATCTATCAATTAATGAATTTCCAATAAACACATTAGATTAACATAATTATTCAATAATTAATATATATATCTATAATATACATTATACTGGATTTTCCAACTTTAAAGAACTTCTCATTATTTGTTCTACATAATTCTTTTAACATAAATATTTTCATACAGTTAGAGTATTTATAAAAAAAGTGATGATAAAACTATATTGGTGAGTTATATTATGCAAAATCTTTGTTTAAGATTCTATTGTTAAGAAATTATTATTTTTTTATAATTTTTTTTCTTTTTCATATAAAGAAATATACTGGTAAAATCGATAAAGTTTGATCGTTTATTCATTTATAACAAAAAATTGACAAGTTATTCAAAAGAGATACAAAAATGTATAAAAACGTATAATTGTTTGAAAAAACGAAATAAATCATCTTCTATTGTCATAACCTTTTATTTGGTTATTATAAATACCTTTAGTTCTAGGCACTACTATAGTATGATTTCTAATAGTATTTGTTCTTTTTAATATAATTATGTCTTTTTTTTCTATTTTAAATAGCATAATCTGTAATTTTATTGATTTTTATTCTTTCATTCTCACATTTTAAGAAGCTTTTTTTGTTTTATTATCATTTATATATATTATTTTTCATCTTTCTGGTTATGTATATATCTTGTATGTTAAAATAAAAAGCTTATTCCATGATAAATTTATGATAATAGTCGATTTTTTTTATTAATATTCTATGTGCTATGTTATATTATTAATTTTTTATGCTCTATTATAGCAAAAGATGTCTGCGATATATATAAAAACATATTTTGGATATATTTCATGCAAAGAAACGTTGTCTTTGTCTTTTTTTATGTTTATTTTTATATTTTAGCTGGATCGAGTCACCTGAAAAGCCGAATATGTCCGCTAGCATAGAAAAACTACGACAATGATAGTATTGGCATATTAAATACGATTTTTGACGTTTATGATGAAGAAAAATCTCTTTTTTATTTTATATTATACCATGAAATTAGCTATATCAAGTTTTTTTTATTTTGCATTATAACAGATATTTTGTATACTCTCTTAGCCATGGCGAATATCTGTAAAGTTGTTTTTTAGTCTATTGTACATTTTAAAAGGTGAATTTACTGATTTATCGGTCAATTTTAAGTTTTATGTGTTGCCATATCTATTTCTGTTTCGAAAAAAAAACTTAAGACCAAGCCAAGTTTGTTTAAAAAAGAAGACTTTGTTGCTTCAATAATATCAAAATCATAATTTGTGTTTTTTTCAATTCATATGACACATTATTTGCGATTTTCGTTATAATTTTATGAAATGTGAAAAAAGAGGATTTTTTTTCTTATAATGGAATTCTATTATATATATAACAATCTTTTGTATATGCTAAATACAGAGAAAAACATAAATATTGTCTTTTTCTTGTTTCTGAAACTTTTATGTCGGGATTTAGGCTACTATTTTTTTTCTTTATTTTAGTGGCTTTTCTACGTATAATTATCTTTCATACAATAAAAAGAATAATAAAATTGGTTTGGCAAACGATGACATACACATTAAATAAATATTATTTTTATTCGAGAATTCAGTAGAAAGTCTAAGGGTCCTATTATTTTTCTAATGATCAATTACATAAGCTATTGAATACATTTTTTTAGCATATGAAAACATTTTTTTACATATTACATATGTCACGAACATACATTTTAAAAGAGTATGCACAGCTATTAATCAGAAAATTTGAAAAAAAAATTATAAGTTGATTTCATATAATATTAATATAATTGCGTATGCGCAAATGTTCTGACTAAATCCACAAAAATTAAAATGTGTATGCAAAAAACAAAAAAATACAAAATAAAACATTTTTTGTCTTTCAATATGATTTCACAAATAATCAAATTTCCCTTACAGAAGACAAAATAATAAAGATTGTTCTAATGGCCTCAGCATATCTAAAATATCCAAATTTCGAAAAAAAATTTTTGTGATGATTTTAAGATACTAACAGCATTTATGATAATTCTTTGATGTCGATTTATGCAATTTGATTAAGAAAAATATTATAGCCATAAGTCAGGAAGCGATAAATATCTGCACAAAAGAAAAAAATTATCTCTAGTCTTCTGTACAAAACTAACCATTTTTGTTTTTAAAATATTTTACCTCTCGTTTTTACCATTTTTATTTTTTTACTTCTGTTATTTACCCTTCTATATTATTTACCTTTAAACTCAACCCTTTACCCATCCATTCAGATCTTTTTTTTGTCAATTATGCCACTGATGGTATTTATATGTATGAGAATTTTATGAAAACACTTAATTTATAAAACGAAATTTTTTTAAATATATAAAAAAAAACGCAAGGGTTTTTCATATTTATGATGTTCTATAATTCTTTATTTTAAAACAAAAACTGTTAATTTATGGTATTAAATAACCCTATGTAGAATATAACGTATAGAAAACCTAAAAGTATATTTAAACACGAAAATTACATGCTCAACTTTATGTAATGTATTTTTGTTTTTAGGTTTTATACAACAAATTCTATAAAATATTAAATTTTTGCATCATATTAGGTGGGAAAAGGATAGCTATTCGGTTAAATACTATGCAATGTAACATTATATGGGCAAAGATAATATCTTTTATTTAGTTTAATGTTAAAATCATTAAAAACAATCAATGCATATTAAAGATTTATGTATGCAAACATATAAATCATATGAGAAAGGCAATAAACTAAAACAATAAATTTTAAAATAAAGTATATAATAATCTATGCAGTAAAGTCTTATATATATACTCTCAAGACAAAATTTATGATTTTACGGTTTTTGCAACTCCTAAATTCAAATTTAAATATAAAAATTAACAATTAATAATCTCGATAACAACTCAATAGATACTTTTTTTATAAGGAAGCATATATAAAATAGAATAAAATTTTTTTGGCATGATAATAACTACGGGATTTTAATTTTAAAACTGACTTGCAGATAAAAATCAGAAATAATCTTGCAAGTATTTTCAATAACAGGTATTTTTCGTATAAAAATTGTTTATTATACACCAAAGTACATTAAAGAATGTAAATCACATTTTAGTTATCATAAAAACATTACCATGATATTGAAGAAAATCCTTTATAGATTAAAGTCTATTTATACAACCAAAATAGTGTATTTAACAGTTTTTTGTTATTTTTTACATGGGCTTTAGAAAGACATCAATCTGCTTAAAAAACACATATTTCTGTTTAATCTGTCTAAATATGAAAAAAAATAAGAAAGCTTATTCTGTGTTAATGAGTGTTTACATGTCTATTTGAACATACCAAACGGAGAGAAGTGTCTTTTCTGAATCCACACAATATCTGAAAAAAAGCCATCTTTTGCACATATATAGCCTTTGATGTTGTTTATTTACAATATTGTATCCTAAAAAATGAAATTCTTAATCAATATACCCCATGCATGCGCTTTATTGTATGCTGACATATAAACAATGAAATCCGGTCAAAATATTTTTCAATGAAATAAAAAGCATTTTTTTTGATAAAATAAGTATTCTTGTATAAATATTTCATATTTACATTTTACCCAAAACATTGAATTTGATTTAGAATAAAATTTTTTTATTTTATGCATATATATTGTTTTATTTTATATGTAGGTTTATGTCCCTTTTATAAATTATGTTATTTTAAATGAAAACAAGCACAAATCTTGATTTATTATATATATATAAAGTAACAGCTGTTTTTATAAATTTTTTATCTTTAGCTTACTTTTTTATATATCATTATTTTGTTATTCGATATATTTGTAATAAGAACAACGAAAAAATCAAGTTTTTTTTTAAAATAAAATTCAAGCATTGTCTTTATATTACAAACTAAAAACTTAATAGATATTTTTGTTTAAAAAATAAGCACTGATGATATAAAATTAATTCGCACATAATAATTTGGAAGCACAAATTACATTAAAACCTAGTATTGAAAATTCCAACCAGACTTATATCTTTTTTACAATAGAAATAGAAATGTGAATTTCTAGAAAAAGATTTTCTTTAGTTATATTTACAAGCCTCTGTAGCCAAGAAAAATCAATTTTGATTTTAATATGAAAAATCAGTGGATTGCATATAAGAAAGGCGGGGTTTCTGGACATTCGTATTCGCTTGGTTTTGCTTTTTATTATATGTTATAACATAACAATATATTTAAATATACTTTTTATATATCTTACTACTTTGTTATAACCAAATTGATTCAATCTATCTTGTATCTATATTCTTCCTTTTTTCTAAGATTGAACTTCTTCTAATCTAAAAAATTGTTTCACAATATAATTATTTTTTGATGCTTATTACAGTTCATAATTAGTTTATGCATGTATTTTATGACAGTATATATCATGTGCATTTATTTATATAGACAAAAATTTAGCATAATAAAATGTAAGAATTAAATATATTGGCATAATTACATAAAGAGCCACATTTTTAGCACGGATTATGATATAAAACACTGACACATGCATTAAAAATCTTATATATTAGATATTATACGATAACAGTAGTTAGTAGTTCATATGATCAGCAATAAGCATAATTATAAAATATAAAAAATAGTGAATATTAAAGCCTTAATTTCATATAATGCATATATAAATTATTACAGTTTTTCAATAATGAAACCATATGTATATGTTTAATTTTTTTTGCAATTTGGTATAAATATCAACTTAATCTACTACTATTTATTTTTGATATTTAATGGCTTATAAAGGATTAATTTTTGGTTTTATAATTTTTTGAAGAAACGATTTTTGATTATATCTCTTTTAAATTGTATAAATATACATAAAAATATGCTTTATCAATAAATATATTAAATAAAGTAGCAAAAAACTGTAATCTGAAAACTTAATACATGGCTTATTTGCCTGATTAGTATGTTCTAGGAATGCATAAAAAAAGAAAATAATTATTGATGTTAAAAAGTAATTTGTGGGGCATTGGGGACTTGTGTCAATATAATATCATTTGTTGGATTAATTCTATGCATAACAACTGAACCCTTATCTATATTTTTTTAAATATCAAATGGCTGCTAAATACAATGCAGGACGAAATGCAGTCTTTACCCTTCTCGTTTTTTTCAATCAATTATTGGTAAAATTATATAAAATTTTTTAATTCCATCATAATTCTTGCATATTTTAGTATATAAACATGAGCAAGATAATATAAATATTCTAGTTCACTACATATTTCTAAAGACACAAGGATATATATCAAATATCACAACACACACAATCGTAGACATGACAAAACAGATTCATAAACAAATTTCATCCCATTTTAGAGTGCTTATTCCAAACAAGAAAAATAATCATACCATCAACCTAGGAATTTGATTCATAGCACAGAAGACAACAGATAATTACATAACTAAACTTTCAACATATAAAATGGCTACAAAATCAAAAACATGAGATGTATATACTCCGCTTGGTGTAACATTTAATACACAACAGAGCTACATAGCACATAAATTTTGCCATAAAACAGAAATTCGTGCGCAAGTAAAGAGCAAACATAAAAAAATTGCAATATACAGAGCAGACATCCGTAATATGTGCATAATTGAACCTTAAAAATTCATTAAGCTACAGAAGCTTACAGCAAAAATAAACATAGAAAAAAACAGCAAAAACGAGACTTCATGATAGAATAGAAGAAACGACAAACAGGCCTAATAAATACCTGCCAACTTTATTGATCAAAGATGTTTATTAGCCGAACAAACCAAATATTCAGCACAAAAAATTACAACACATTCAAAATATATTACAACTGTCCTACACGATACTACACTAGTTTATTACAAATATTAAAATCACAAAACATAGCAAACAACACAAAAATATATAAACGAACGAATTTTACACTCACTCACAGCAAACATTACAAATGATTTGAAAGCAGTCTAATTAAGACTAATAAAATTCAAAGAAAACACAAAAAAACAGCCTCCTTCAATTAAGAAAACACGCAAAAAAAAACAATGCAGCTTAATTAATACAGCAGGTTAAGGTGTATAACATCCAATTCACTATCATTGTGAAGCATCGAAACATCATATAGCAGAGATCTTACCCTGTATCTTAGAAAATAGCACACAACTCATAATTTAGACATTTTTTCGAACAAATATTAAGTACACACCAGAAAACCTAGAGCAAAAATACAATATATGATAAAACGCAAATAACCAAACTTTGAACAAACACTGCAACAACTAACTAACACGATACTATGCAGAAAAACAAAAAATTGCAACAAACACATGACAAACCAATGCACAACTTATCTATGTAGCAAAAAAACACCATATATTTATTAGGATCAATCTAAGAAAGTTAATTCTTTAATTTTCACTTTTTAACATCAGAACGGTTGACAACAAATAACTTGAAAATACAACTTCAGCAACACAAATGCAAACTTAGTACCACATCAACATAAAAAACAGATATCAACAAGATATTTTGTGTTTAATATATAGCATACAGTTCTTTGGCAACTTATGACAACCAAAAGCACAAGACAACACGTCTCCAAAAGTACTATTATTCATGATTCCGGTTTTTCTCTAAACTTTAACTCTAGGCATATTTTTTCGCTTTAGATTTGTAAGCTTTTCATATTTGACATAGTTTTAGATTAAATGGGCGTTGAGAGAACATATATCTTTTTTATAAACGCGTTACTAAATACTTCCTAAAATTAGCATAACACTATACGGCGTTTCTAGACAAGTATGTTATACAATTCGTGCAATTTTGATTCTATTCATCCAAGAAAACTTTAAAAAGTGCACCACTCCTCTGTCATATCATTCTATTTCTCGCATCGTTTTTCTTCGGGATTCATG
Organism: Rhyacophila brunnea; assembly: GCF_057557595.1. Lineage (NCBI taxonomy): Eukaryota > Metazoa > Arthropoda > Insecta > Trichoptera > Rhyacophilidae > Rhyacophila > Rhyacophila brunnea. The sequence goes on along the minus strand of NW_028232770.1, from coordinate 1,093,167 downwards.
TTATTTAAAGGGTGTTAAAAATATTTGGAGAAGGAAACAGAATAAAATATATATCAAGACGTAAAATCCGAAAAAAATCAGTTCGTTACGATAATCTGAGCCAGATAAAAGGTATATTTGAAGCTTAATTCTAATATCAATAATCCATTATATTTTATTTTTATTATGTAATATTGTAGTCAATTATCTTGCTTAAATAAGTTCTCAAATACATATGTTATAGATATATATAACAATAAATATTAGCTGTATACTTTAATTCATTGTGACAAAGAGTTGTTATTAATATATAACCACGGTATTTATTTTGTATTTCGAGAATTATTTGTATTTTGACATATTTAGCTTATAAGAGAAGATTTTTTTATATTAATAGTAGTTACATACAACCTATAACGCCAAAATTTTATTGATTTTGTCTATATAAATTTGGATTTCAAGCGTATATAATTAAATAAAATATCGAAAGCATACGTTAGCTGATGATTCGATGATTTTTATATCTATATTTAATGTGCAATCATGTTATCGAGCCCAGGCTTGTATATGTAAAAATATTAGCAAAAATTTTAAGATAGTATGTATAAGATATATATTGAGAATTTGTTTGGCTATAAAAGTTAATTAGCAATTTAAGCACCAGTACAGCCAGTGTATATGCAAAAAAATAAGCTTGATATCTGCATATCTATACAATTATCCTAAAACTACATGTATTAAATTAAAAATCGATATCAAAACATTTACCCTATTTGAGTTCTTATACGACAATATATGATTTCTTAAGCAGTAATTTGTATGAAAAATTGTTGTTATTTTAATAATGTTTACCGAAGATACTTTTAATCACTTTATAAAAGTATCAAGATACTTCTTTTGTCATTCAATCTGATCATCTATTTTTATAAATCATTTGTAAAAGTTGCAAAATTACGTAGCTACAATATTTAGATAAATGTTTTATCATTTAAAAATGCAATACTGGTTTGTTTATTATATAAAACATTATAAAAATCAGTAGCCCATTATATTAATAAAACGCAAGGATTTTCTTAATTAAAACATCTTCAAAGATTTTCATGGGTAAATGTAAAATTCGAGTATTTTCTCATTTTTCTAAAGATCTATTATGAATTTTTTAAGATGTGAAAACAAAATCTAAAACTTGAATGGTTAATTATTAGAGCTAGTTAAACTTAAAAAATCACAATTTATTTGTAAATTAGTTTTTCTTAATATAAATATTCTATAAACTTATCTTAGCATTTTAAATAATAGGGAAACATTGATATCGAGTGTTCAATAGATTTAAAGTCAATTAAATATTCTTTTTGTTCCTTAATAAAAAACAACTTCATTCATATTTATAAAATTTTTTATATCTGTCTTAATCAATTAAATGGTTTTTTCAACTTTTTTTTGAATTTGTTTTTTAAATTTTAATATGCATGGAATTTATCAACTTCATATATATTTATCTATAGATCGTTTTTAATCGCTTCTACGATCTTGTTTTTTAGATCTAATCCTATAAAAATAGACAAAAGGCAAAAAAAAATTATGATCACGTGTCTGAACCATATATACCACCCCATGAATATATATTATAGCACGACTTTTTTTAGTAAATATTAGTAAAAATTCTGGATAAAAATTATCTGGTTGTATTATTATATCATAAAAAGATTTTATGATTCCCAATTAAATATTCCAGCTTCATACTCTTGCACATGTATCCTATATTTTTTGACTTGGGATGATTATGCTTCATATAAATGGATTTTCTAAAGCTTTTGGTCATTAATTTATATATATTCAATATAGCCTTCATATGTCATTTTAAAAATATTTAAGACATACCTTTTGTGTGTTTTATTACGATTATATGATTTGAAGTCACAATATTTAAAAATTGGCACAAATAAGTGATTCTGCAATAAGTATATAGTATTTTTTGTTTAGGATCGTGATTGACAAATAAAAGCCTTAATCCCTTTAATATTTACCAGAATAAAAATAGAAATTCTTAACAATTATGATAACGAGGGGGAGATAAAAAACTTACATTTTTTTTTAAATATATTAAAAAAAATGCGTTTTTAAAATATTAATTCTTATAAATAAAAACATGAATAGGAATTATAAAACTTATCTGGGTGCTTATTATAAAATGGAAAGAATGTGTGACGTTTTATCTATAAATACAGTATATAAAATCTCTGTTTAAATTGATTTATTGATGCTAGATAGAAAAATTGTTTAACTGATTAGAAAAATAAATAACTAAAATATATAACCTTAAAACAAAACCGAATTATAGTAATCTACGAAGTTTAAAAACAAAATAACCATAAAAGTACAGAAATCAATGGTTTAATGTATATATATATATAACTGATAAACATATTTAGTTCAATAACTATCAGTAAAATGCTCTAATCTTAGTTAAATAGCACTCGATTTGGCAATTTTTAAGCGTAACTCTCGTATTTATATATATTAGATGACAAAGATGGTAAAAACGAAAAAATAATAATAAATTCATATTTTTGCATAAACTTAATTATTATATTATAAAAACTAACAATTAAAAATAAACATAGCACAATATTTTTGCTCTTTACTGTAAATCGAAGGAAAATGAATCTCGTTATATCCTAAATTTTTTTAACCCAAATCTCCACTAAAGATTTTGGACAAGTGAATGATATAAATCATTTTTTTTGACATTAAAAATGATTTACAGATAATGATCTGCACATTCTTTTATGGCATATAATTAAAATTTAATTTTTGAAAGCTTTTATAAACTTAAAAGGTTTTTGTTAGAACTTTAAACTAAAATAAAAAAAAATTATGTGGTTTTAATTAAGTTATCGTTATTTTGATCATGCTTTCTATACACCAATACAGTTATATATTATAAAAATTTTATAATTTATTAGACAAATGTGGTTTATATGTGCACAGCACGGCGGATTTATGCCTTAAAATTTCTAGGATTTTTTTTTGTAAATATTAATATTTTTGAAAAAGGCATTTATTTGTGATTTTACATATATAATGTGTGAATAGTCAATTCAGACCAAAGTGTTCATATAAAATTAAATAAGATAAGGACGGTAAATGAATTATCATAGAAACGTATAGATACAAAAAAGAAAACTCGCCGCGCGAGGACAAGTATACTGCTGTAAAAAAAAATTCGTTAGATAGTTTTAAATTTTAAAGGATTAAAATATAGTAGTTTTGTATTTTAGATAAATCTACTGCGTGTATAGAAATGATTTATATCTAATACTCGAATTCTTTTACTATAAATTCCAAAAGAAGTATGTTTCTGCTGCAAATATTGTATTACGGATTATAATGCATCTTGAAATGATTTTTACTTCTCGCACTTAAACTGTAATTTTTACCTAAATTGTTTTCGTCTATCACGGGATGTATGGTTTCATCTTGGTATATGCTATATTAAGTGATCAGCATATCTTTAGAAATGGTGTGTCTATCGTATCTCAATTCAAAAACTTGAGAAATGCTGATAAATATGCGAAAAATACTTATAGTTCGATTAAAACAATTACATTCAATTCTAAACCATTATTTTTTCTTATTTTCGTTAGATGGACTGTGCCTAGTAAAAAAATCACAATACTAATTGACATTATTACGCAATTTATTTTTTATGGAAAAACTTTAAAAGTTATATATATTAGTAGATATTTTTTTTTAATTATAAACAAATAAAAGAACTTAGTTAGATTAATATTCATTCTGATTTAATAGAACAAATAATTTTTATTTGCTTTTTGCTCATTATATCGATCAAAATTATTGTATAAACACAGAAATTGTATATTTTACATACAATACTTATTTTTACAACAAGCTTCAAATCAAAAAAACTAAAAAATAAATCTTGGATAGAAATTGATATATTTCCAATTATTCGTCAATGCATTATCGCTTCCTTTTTATTAATTGAAATGTATCGTAATTATAAGGCACATTTTAAGTCATTAAAAGTCATAATATTGTAATTTTCATGTTTATAAAAATTCATTCATGTAAGTCCATTGTGTCCTCACAAATGGTTTAAGAGCCATCTAATATCACAAGAATATATATAGCAGTTGATCAAAAAGTTAGATTTAGATTTCGGATAAAAACCTCATGAAATAATGCTCGAGACTCTGAATGGCATTGAAGATATAAGTGCCCTCTCGGTAACAAATATTTCAAAATAAGTTCACTATGCTGTAATAAGATGGAAACATCACGTAAGCACTGAGTATGAATCTAAAATTTTATGACACGAACGTAAGACGAAGCATGATCAAATTTATACTTAAAATATCTTTTCATTCAAAAAATTCCATTATAACCAATATTATAAATCATCGTTTTCTTGTATTTTATATTCTTTCTGCATTCTTACATTGCCAGTAATTTAGAGTTCTTACATGTAAAATAATATGATCTAGCTGCGTTTTTTAGCATTTATGTGAATTTACAGGATCTTATAATTTTTCTAATATCTTGACGTAGCAAAAAATATTCTCGATATGCCTTGAAAAATAAACTCTTGATATATTGATTTAATTATTTTGCAAAAATTTCAAAAATCAGGCTCTTTTACACTATTTATACTGCTTTGTAAAGTTATTTATCGAATAAATCATCGTGGCGAAGTTTAATAAATATTCAATGAAATGCAATAATTTGCAATAAAATATGTTGCATAAATATTAGAACCAAAACTATTATAGTATCTTTATACTTATGATCGTTTAATTATCTGCAACTCCTTTCTTATAATTAAATTATTATAATGTCTGGTGAAAATAGATTTTTATTTAAATGTGAGCCTGTAACTTTATAGAATCTTTTTTCGGCATATTTAAATTCCATTTGCATCAACTGTATATTTTCATGTATGAAAATTTCCGATCATTCTTTTTGTAGTATACCTATATAAAATATTGCAAAAAAATCAACTGAATGTTTCGTTTTCGTTTTCTCTTCGCTTATTTTTCATTAAAAAGGCTATGAACTGTTTATGGACAATATATATTAAATTATTTACATAAACATAAAAACTAATAAATGTATTTGTGACTATGTTTCAGATCTTCTAGTTTTTCCTCACGGTATAACATTTTCTTTCTTGACATTAGATTCTTACTATTTCTTTACTTCGCACTTTGGTCATGAATTTTTAAAAATTAATTATTCTCTACGGTTATATTTCTTTAAAAAGCTATTTTCGTTTTTTCTATTTACTTCATATGAATATATCTATAAATTTATTTATCAATCATACGTGTGATCCCTCAAATCACATGTTATTATCTTACTATTTTCTCTTATCATGCTATAGCTTTAGTCTGCGAATGTGTAATTAATTTTTTGGAGCCGTTTATCTAATTGCGTCTTGTCAATTCGACACATTTTAAAGCTATAATTTAACCGGTTTTCCTGTATTTTTCTACGTATTTTTTGCTTTTACACCATATATATACTTTAATTGTTATTTTATAAATGATTTAAATACATTCATCACTTGCTCATATGTTTTTTTCTTTTGTATTTTTGTTCGTGCTAAATGATTCAGTTTTAAAAATATCAATAGATTATTTTTTTTCTAACTATCACTCGTATTTATGTTTTTTTTAGCCTATCAATTGTTTTTAAGGTATCTAAACTCTGATATTGCTTCTTTTTAATATTAAATTTAAATGCTGCTGTTACATATAGATACAAATATTTTAGCTTCTTTTATATTGGTTCCGTAATTAACGAATAATATATTCCCATACGAGAGATAAATTTTTTTTTACCTGCGATTTATATTATTTAAAAAATCAAATTTACAATGAATTCTTAATGTACAACTTTTAAAATTGATAAATAGTTTTTCTTTGGTGTATATGAAAACTGCCAAAAATAAAACTGCTAGATTACGTAATTCATTATACGCAAAAATGAAACCTTGTATCGATTCTTTGAATATAAAACCAATATAAATAAAGATAGAATACGTGGATTATCATTCCATAGATCTAGGTGTTATTTTCTTTTACAAATTAAAAAAAATTTACACATAGACAGATAAGATTTTTTTTATTTTTTGCTGTAAAAAAACATTTACGTTAGGAAAAATCACGTGAGTCCTAGAGTTTTTAAGGTTAAAAAAGCAAATCGAATTGTAATATTTGAATTAAAATAATCTTTTAATCATTTCTTCTTCGAAATTTCATATTTTATGTGTTTTTTTATATATCTGATGGATTGAATTAAAATTAAACTGGCTTACTTATATTACATGCAATTGCAACGTTAAGAGATTCTCACAAGTAATGTCTCTTAAAATAAATGTGGCATTGTGATATGTGCAATGAGATTTCTAACAATACTATTCAATGCATAAAATATACAATAGGAATTAAAAATATACTGTAGCATTTTTATATCATAATAAACATTCAATTATAATTGTATTGTATTTTTGCAACCACAAACGTAAAAATATAAGTTTATTTACCAATTTTTCTTATATTATATTACTTATTATTCAAATAGTCATCTAAGTAATAGATTTTATTCATTTTAAAAAGTCACGTTATTTTTTTGTAAAAAGTTCATTCGGAATATTATGAACATTTAAAAAGTTTGTAATTCGTTATAATACGTTTTATTTTTGTATATATTTTTTTTACATCCTAAAATAATTTTCACGCTTCTACGCATAGCTTTTTTTAATATAATATTTAATGGTGAGTTGGATTTTTTAATATATATTAGATCTTCTTTTATTAGATTCATATATTAGTCTTTAAGAGTACAGTATAGTTATTTCTTTTCTGTGACAATTTAGATGTGTGTAATAATAAAAAATGACAGTTTATTATTTGCGAATCTAAGATAGAAATTATAATATATAAAATCAAAAAAATATTTCTTCTGATATTTTTAATCCATGAAAAGGCCATTTCGCATAAGAAATGTAATAATTGTTTTTTTATTACATACTATTTATTTTGTTCTATTCTATAAATATTTAAGCACTTTATTTTAAATTCATAGAATTATAAAATTGGAAATTGTTATAAATAAAATACGAAAAGTGTTATTCATGATTATATCTATCGTTGGTTAGTTTTTGCAAAAAAATTATTTCTATATTTATAACTTATCCAAAAATAATCAACATATTCATAATAATAAATATTATTATATATTTAGTTCACATAAGGAAGTGGGAAGGCATTTGAGAAGACTTTATAGAGGAGAAGATAATAAAATGTATAGATGTGTTGTGTTTGTTCAGGGAATCATGCAATATATGCTCGAGAAGAAACTCTAAAATAAAAACTATAAATTAGGCCCGTAAAAATAATATTTTGCCTGTTATTGATTGTTTTTATTTATATATGAAACAAATGTCGAGTTCTATAGCTTTATTATTGTTTTATCTGCTCTAAGAAGTCCGCTACATTTATCATTGAACTTCGAATAAATTATTTCTAATTTATATTGTGAAAAAGTACGTTTGGAATTTCATATATCGTTAGTATATTAGATATTTTTTTAGAATATAAAAACCATTTTTGCTTTTATTTTCATCCGATAACTTTTAAAAAAATAGTAAATAATATTTGGATATATTAACATGATATTTCTTTGTTTGAAATAAAAACCGAAAATAAATATTTTTTGTATTAATAATTGTTTTATTTTCGCCCATAAGTAATTTAAATGTGTTAAGAGAGCACAGATAATTAATGAGTTTTGACATTATTTTAAAAACACAAATAAAATGTTTTAAAACTTATTAATCCCTATAATAATTTTGTATGCTTTAAAATCAATAAAAGGTGTTCATTTACTTATTTTAATTCTTTATGTCAAAAAACACACTCAAACCAAAAGTTTTCTAAATTTATTATTCGAGCTAAAAATTTAGAAATTAATATAATAAAATGTGTTTAGATATTTAAAGTAAATTTTAGCAGCCGTTTTAAGTAAATATTTAAGTTTATAATAAGAGATTAGTTTAAATAGTAGAAATAATCTTTCAGGTATATTTTTAGTGCCTTATTTGTTCTTTTTTATAATACTATGTTAAATAACAACTTTTAAAGAAATTATTAACGTCACGAAACAATATATACGAATAGTATGATTGATACAGGCTTATTTGCTTTAATTCTATTTTTAAACATTTCAATTTGTATAAAATACATTTCTTAGAGTTTAAACTATTTTTTTTAAAATGGCTAGTTCTATACAAACATAAAATACACTTAATTTACGCAATAATTGGTATCCTTAGGTTTTTTTTATGTAGAATCATGCTTTTCTTATAATTGTATATATTTGCTGTTGTCAACCGATATATCTTATAGAAATATTCTATAATTTTTGTGATACCATGTTTACTTTGCTAGGTAAAGATCTTTTTTTACTAATCAAAAATCCTGGTGTGATTTTATGGCAGAACTCACTATGAGCAAAACTTTAATAGGCACCACTATATAATTTGTATCCTTACAGGATCATATCCAATAGTGGATATGAGAGGAAGCGCAAAACTTATGAATTTTTGGTTTATGACATATTTCACTAAAAATATCCAGGTCAGTCCAGTAAATTGCTAAGTTTTCAGTTAATCAAACATGAAAAATATTGTTTGATAAATTTAAAAAATTTTTGCTAAACTCAAGATGCAATTTTATTATTTTTGTTACAAATAGCTATATTTACAATTTTCGAGATGTAATAATTGCTTTTGTTTCATGACTCAAATTTGTTGCGCCTTCACATTTCTGTTCTAAGGCCTGATTTATTTTGCATATATTTAGTAAGTTACCCCGGCGATTTATCATTGAAATATGAATATCAAATAATTATGCTATTTTTTGAGGAACCTTCTAATTCTTAAGTATATGTTTAAGTCTATAAAAAACGATTACTCCGATTTTCTATCTTTTTATGATGAAAAATATATTTATTTTAGATGTTTTTAACATTTCGTAAACTATATTGTAAATAGAATTGATTATATGATTCATTTGGATTTTATCCTGTAATGCCTATTATGGTTAATTTGTCATATATTTTTATGATAATATTTATTTTTCATTGCATAATTTTTTATTACAATCTATTGATCTAAAATATCGCCAAAATTTTATAGCTTTTAGCATTTAAAACATCGTAAATACAATTCAAAAAGTAACACTTTTTATATTGCTAATATCAGCAGTCTCTCTAGTTTACTTACTATTGTATTGTGTGATCCTATAATATTATTTTTGTATTCAATATTCTTGATATCTATTTTACTTTTTATTATAAATTTATAATGCCCATCTATGTGAAATCTATTACAAGACTTGTAAAATCATGGCAAGAATATTTGAGATATCCCCGCTCCTGCCGTAGGCTGTGAGAAGATAAAAATATAAGACTTTATGGAATGATTTTGGCTTTGCAGAATGGAATTGGCGAGAAATTAGAATCTTCTCGCCCGAATAGAATAAAAAATATAAGGTGTGTTGGAAGGATTGGATTGTGCAGAATGGAATTGGCGAGAAATATGAATCTTCTCGCCCGAATAGAATAAAAAATATAAGGTGTGTTGGAAGGATTGGATTGCTATGAAAGAAAAAGATGGAATTTTGGGTCAAAACATAGGCCGAAGGCTATGTCCAAATTTCGTTTCAACAATAAGTTATTCTGGTGGATTTTCTAAATAAATTATTATTTTTGGATGAATAATTCTTCCTAATATAAAATAAATTCCTTTTTTTAAGTTCATATTTCTATGCTTAAATTATTAATTTGTATATAATCATGTTTACCGCAATTATATAAGATTTTCACTTGTTGATTGTTTCCACATCTTCAAATCTTATTTTTTACATGGTGAATCAGCCTTATTAATGTTATTATGAGATCTGTGCAACTACTTTTGCAATTTAAATAAGTTCATAGAAAATTAATGGCTAAATATAATTTTTTTTATTGCATTGTACACATATTATGGTGCTTTATAATGTAATTTTATATTTTTATGATGTAGTTTAGAGTATAGTATTTATGAATAATCATTATATCATTTTTCTAAAAAAGATGTTGTATTGGATGCACTAAAATCGCAAATGTTTAAGATTGAAACAGATGAAAAGCATCTGAGGAAACAAGGAAGGGAGATTACAAAATATGCATTAAGTAGTGTGCAATGTTTTAAATAGGCCGTCTTAGCATCAGTAAATGACATCTAAAAAAAGAACAATTACTTACCATAAACCAAAAAATCGCTTATGATAAAGAATATAATCTTATTGTAAAATCGAGGCTTTCATTCAAACTTTAGGATTAAGGAAAACTCTTGAACTAATAGGTCTTGACGGTAAGGTATAGAAAGTGATGTTTATATAAGGGGCAATAGCCAAGATTCTAACTATGATCATAGCATGGAAAGATAATCAAGTATTAGTTTGGTATGAAACTATAAATATAAATTTCGAGAATAACCTGTAATACTGATCTTTTAATAATATTATTAAGAATTATATTATTATGAATTTTATTTGAACAAACATTGTATCTATAAATAGAGTATATAGAGCGATCATTAATACAAAAACCAATCTATTTGATTTTATTAAAAGTTATCTATAAATTTTGAAAATGGTAAATATTCTAGCGTTCGAATAAATTATAGTGCCATCTAGATTCTAAATTGCAATATATGTGCTTATAAATTATATTTTTTTGTAATCGATGCATGCATATTCATTTTCTAGTTATATTTACGCATTATATTAAAAGTAATTTTTTAAAATTTTGTGTCACTTGATGATAAAATATGTGCAAAACTAAATAATCTGTAAACAAATAGGTTTTATGACGATTAAAGTTACAGTTTTACTGTATTGTCATTATTGTATTTGTAATAAACTATAATGCCATAATTTAAATCTTTTTTGGTAGAATATAATTATTTGCTTCTAACTTTCTTTAAATTGTGATGGTTGTATATTATATGATAAAATAAAAACTTAGAAAATTGATTAAGCATGCTAAAACTAAAATTGATTATAATTATACAATTTTAACTCTCTATTATGGTTGAATTTGATCTGAAATACAAATAAATAACCTAAATAAACACGCTTAAATTATAGAAAATTCATTATTCTGTCCTAAAAACTTTGTAATTGACATTTAAAATGTATTTTTTTACTGTCTATATACATTCGTTTGCTATATATCTATTTATTTATAAAATTTTGTACTTTTATAATTATAATATTTCAGTCTTTATCTTTTTTACCAAACTTATATCCAAATCTTAATTGTTTGTTTTCTTTCTTATTAGATATTATGAATTGTATTTTTTTATCTATTTGATTAGCATTATATGTAGCTCCGATATTCCCGTATCATCCTTTAAACTTCACATTATAAACATTTCTAAATAAAAAATCCATCCACAGTGTGTTAGATAATTTTTCATGAAATTCTATCATTTATTAGCATCATTAAAGATTTTAATAATTTAAATATTCAGGAAAAATATAAATATTTTACATACCAGTTATCATTTTTTTCGCAAAATCAAACTATTTCTTATAAAAGCCATTTCCAAAAGGTTTTTGCTTGGAAATCATGCATAATTTTTAATAAATATAAGTTTACCTACATAAATGAAGATTAGATGCGAAAGTCAAATGATAGTGCATTCATATAAGCATGCATCACGAAATTTAGATCTATTTTGACTTTAAAACTAAAACTTTTTATTTCAAAGCATGTGAACGTTTTAAATTCATATATATCCATACTTTAATCATATTAAAGTATAAATTTTTGGCATAATCATCATTTCTTATATTATAGGCTATCTTATAGTCAACAAAAAATAATAGAAAATTATTGATTGTGGAAGAATGCATAAGTTTCCCAAAGTCATCCATCTTAACTCAATGATCAATTTTAACTTTAGAAAAAACCTTATGGGTTTCAATTTATAGCTTGAATCATTATCTTGCATGCATATAACGCTCTTGACACTAATATTCATATAATCTATATTTTTTAAGATTTTTTCTTCTTAAATGGTTTTTCTTTACTGTCTTTAACACATTAACGTGCATTCTTATACTTTAGAAGCCCAAATCATCCCCTGATTCCAAAAAATAATTTAAACACTGTGATATTACATAATGTTTATAAATTATTTTTTTAATTAAAATTTACACGGTAAAACTTTATATAATTTGAGATCATAGCTTAGAAATGTGGAATATGTTCTAGATCTTTATAACACATATCGTTTCTTTGATCCATTCAGATATACAATATCTTCTTTTTTTTTTATACATGATTGTCATAGTTGCAGTATTTTTCTATATCAAGACCATATAAGCAATAAACTTATTACTTCATGCGTGTTTTTTTATTGCTTTTATAAACTATGGTTCTTTTCTCATAATTCACATCGTAATTAACACTTCTAAACACCAATAACATATTCAACTAAATTTCATGAACATTAAAATTCCTTTATTAAAAAAACTGGATTGTTCTAAAAATTATACATAATAAAGATATATAACATTAAAAAATCCATATTTTTGAAAGATTGCTCTATAACCACGTTTTTTGCTGGTAATGCATAAATCAAAAAACCATTTCATCAAAGCAAGATGCATATGATAAAATATTCTCGCAAAAATCCTATTCATTAATACTTCAACCTTTTGTTGTCAACCCTTGTACATAGATCAAAACTATAATACATCAAAAGTTTTTTAAAACATGCATTCTGTAGAAATATCTTTTGAACAGTAATTCTGACATATAAATTTTTTTTTCTCTTATCATTTTACTCATATCAAAAAGTCACATTTTAGATCAATATCTATTTTAAAAATCATATTTTTTGTTTTCCAACATCATAAAACATCCTTTAAATTTATAAAGACATTCAATAACTATTTCTTTAGCAATAGGTTTATAGTTTTTTCTTAATCTCATTTTAAAATTGCAACCTTCACATTTAAATTTCATCGATCAATAACAGAATTTTGACGCTCAAAAACATACTATATATAAAATTTTACCATAAAAAACTATATAAATGCAAGTCTGTTGCCTATTTGGCCGTCGCCCAGAAATCAAACATTATTTATCCGACAAAACACAGCTTTAATTTCCTTATAGATACCAAAATATCCAATTTTCTTTTAATCTATTGCTCATCAGAACTGTACTCTTACACATTTTTACATCTTAAAATTATGTTTTACTGTTTTAATATTTATCTTTAGAAATTCATTGCTGAACTCTAAATTCTTGAGCAACGCTCTCTATATTAATATTTATCAATTTATCCATAAAAACATTATATATTATGATAAATCTTATTAGTTCATATAACACTCCATAAAATATCAAAGATTTGTCTTTTTATTTATCAGTAACACTCTTCCTTCATTATATTAAATCTGTATAACTTATATTGCAACATCATATTATCTTCAAATATTTTTTTTCTGTATCTGTAAGTCCATTTTAATATAAAAATATTCTTTCTAACATCACTTACCATATTTTTCAAGTTCATTCTCTCATCGCATCTATATCCAAGCGTTCAGTATTTACAAAATATATTAATGCATATGAAAAAATCATGTTTCGTTCATTTCATTGCCGACAACGAACACAGATAAATATATTTAAATTCTTTATGGTGAAAATATGTTTCATTTATTGTATAATATCTCCTAAATCATACGATTCATGCTTTTCAATCATCATTGAATAAATGTATCTTTTCTACACAGTTATCAAGTATTACCATAATTTATGGCTCACGACTCTCTTGGTTGTTATTATATATCTATCTAAAAAAATCATATTAAAAGCTATTTTATGGGTCAAAAAAACCATCAAAATGTACAAATAATTTCCATAATGAACGAAAATCGCAAATGTTGCATTTATATCTAAAACAAACTACACAGAGAATTTGCATCGAATGCTCCATTCAAATAAAATTTACGAATTTTCTAAGAAAAAATTATACATATTCATGCACATGCAATATATTTATTCAAATAATACGAAATAGAATCAAAATTTTAATTATTCTGTTGTTTTGAAATACAATGACTTAGAATAACAACAATAAAAGTAAAAACATATAATTATGTTGGTCAATTAGATGTAACCCATAAATAATTATGAATGATTATAATATATTTTGTAAAGCAACAATATAAAAATCAAACAAATTTATATATTTAACACAGCTTGAGCGAAATGTATAGTTTTATATGAAATATAAAGCTATTGAAGAGTTTAAAGAAAATTTGGGCTTTATTTGTGTGCAATGTAAAGAAAATTAAGCATCAAATTTAATAGTGAGATTCGTATCTGGCATATTATCTTCATTATTATAAATGCGTTGATTATGCATGCATTCATTAGCACTTAGCTCTGCGTAGCAATATAAAAATGGATACAGAAGAAAGATAATATTTAAAACTGTCAAACCAATATAAAGGGAAAAGCGTACATGAAATTCTGTACAAAATCCAAAATTATATAATTTTTATTATAAATTATAATTATGATTAAAAAAGATCATAATAGTATTAAAATGATCTAAATTTGCATAAATGCATTATTGGAAGATTCCAAACATAATTTTATATTCTGTACGTTTAGTAAATTATATAAAGGTAGTCTGGTAATTACTATATTCTTTGATTCCATTGAAAATATATTTATATCCTTCAATTTGATGAACATTGAATATGGCGACTAAGTTAGATATATACAAAAAAATCAATCTCAGAAACACTAAAATACATAATCACAGTACTAAGTGGGGTTAAAATTCTAGGCAGCTGTAAAAAATTATCATATTTTATCGAAATATAGATTTAGCTAGCAAACATAAAATAATCTTTTGACTTTTTAGTTAAGACCGAGATGCAGATTATAAACAAAATTTCGCAGTATGATATGAAGATTGTCCTATATAACGGTTAAAATTTACATCCCGATACTAAATACGCGTGATAGAATTGATTTCGCATATAAAAAGCGCTAACTTAATTTTTATCAGCTTAAAAAATATAGAAACAATTTAAAATTGATCTTTATTCATCTAAATTAGCTCTTAAAATTGCTAAGCGTTCTATGAGACATAAATGTTATAGAAAATCTTTTAAAACCTACAAACTTTTTAATTTTGTTTTACAGTCTACTTGCGTTTCAAAATACTTATACATTTTATTATATAACAAATAATAGGATTGTAAATTAAGTTATATTGCAATTTTGTATCATATATATTAAATAATTATTTATTAAAAATATCAATTAATGATTTATATGAAATAAAAACAAACAAAAATAAAACTGTGGTGGAATATCAAATATTATTCTTATGTATTTATAAGTTAGACACATAATTTTTTGTTTAAATGTATATCGAACAAAACAGAAAATACATTTTTGGCGTACTTAATACATTAATAAGAAGGTATTATATTTATTATCGTTTAGAAATATGGTAAAAAGTAATTATACAATTTTAAAACATGACATAATAATAAAATTTGTATCCAGGTTATAAATAAACCCAAAATATATGCTCCAATGATATGAAAAACTTATAAATATTGTATGGATCTTTTATTACAATAACATAAATATAATATATCTATAGGAAGTAAACAGTCCATGTATTTTTTTAAAAATAATAAATTTCATTTTTCGTAATCTTGGCTTTTTATTTTTATAGGTTTAATCTTAAAACAAAAATAATCAGTCTGTAAATATTTTATTTGTGTCGTATAAAAGAATTGTCCATTTCATTTATCGTTATTAAAGAAGTCACTTGATTCATCTATACATCTATAAATTATATATAATGTTTGATGCTCCGATTCGTATGTGTATAAAAAGATTCTAATATTAATTATTGTTAACATCATGATTGATATTTGTTGCAAATACATTTAATCCTTTATATATATCTGTTATGGGAGACATTATCAAACTCTTGTCGCTATTTTGATTTATTAAGGTCTAGAGTGTGGTTGCTGTTTGTACACATTATTTGTTGCTAAAGAACTTAAATTGCGAGTCAGATGTGTACTCTAGCAATAAAAAAACTCTTAAATAATCGATGTATCTCTCTGTGTTTTACAAATAATGATGGGTGGTTGCCTTGATCGGCTCTACATACAATTTTTAGTATTTTAATATATACCAAATGCTATTTGTAAGATATATCTAAACAGAAAAATTACCATTTATAATTGTGTTGGGATTGTAGTTTTACAAATAAAAGAATTCCATTTACATTGTGCAATGTTTTGTTGCTTTCTCAGTTGCATTTTAATATCATAATTTC
This sequence comes from Rhyacophila brunnea, assembly GCF_057557595.1. NCBI lineage: Eukaryota > Metazoa > Arthropoda > Insecta > Trichoptera > Rhyacophilidae > Rhyacophila > Rhyacophila brunnea. The sequence continues at coordinate 1,076,720 of NW_028232770.1, read as the reverse complement.
TCTAAATTCAATATTATAAAACAATTATTCCAGTCTAAAAGATTCATATTTACAAATAAAAGAATTATCTTTGAATGTGCAATTATTTGTTAATTTCACTGTTGAATTTAAAATGTTTAGTTTCTCTAGATTCATTTTTATAAAATAATTATTCTCATCTGAACGATTCATAGTGCAACTCTAATAAAATATTTTGTTTATTATAATTATATGCTCTATTCATCTTTCATAACGAGCTTTAAATATATAAAAAATTTTAAAACATCCTGCATTATTTATATAAATAAGTATTACAAAATTATCTTTTCTGGATATATTTATTTTTTATAATTCATAAATTACATTTTTTTATAGAGACTAAATAAAAATAAAACTGCAATTACACAATTGTATTTTTGTAAAACAAAATTTTTTAATCCATGGCATATAAAATAATTTGAAATCTTTTATGAAATAAGTACTGATATTTTGTAAGTAAAATAAACATATTTTAGAGTTGAAATGATGTTATTTTTTTATTGTTATTTAGATAAATAAAGATTTTTTTATAGAGACTAAATAAAAATAAAACTGCAATTACACAATTGTATTTTTGTAAAACAAAATTTTTTAATCCATGGCATATAAAATAATTTGAAATCTTTTATGAAATAAGTACTGATATTTTGTAAGTAAAATAAACATATTTTAGAGTTGAAATGATGTTATTTTTTTATTGTTATTTAGATAAATAAAGTTTTGTCTATATAAATACTTCATTTTTTATATAATATTGGAATGTTCTGACAAGTTGTTTTACATTAAAAATATAAATATTCGATAATTTTTAAATATATAAATAATTAAAATTGGCTTCAAGTAAAAAAAAATACAAATTGGCTGACATTTACTTCTTTTGTTATGCTTAAAATTCAATTTACGTCATCACAAAGAATAAAATCAAGTCATGTATTTTTTTCGTTGAAAAACCGTGAAAATTTTGTGTTTTTGTTTAGAATTGCCATCCAATTTGCTAGCTTTGAAATGCTAACTCATAAAAGATAAGTATATAGAAGGTAAAATATTTTTTTCTTATCGGAATAAACAATGATATATCTGTATTTGAATACTTAAAATTTCAAACGCTAAGAAAAACCCTCTTTAATAAAGATATACTAGATTGTGTTTTTGATCATTATGGTATCGATATCTTTCTTGGTCGATTTAAGTAATTTAAATGTAAAAAAAAAATTTAAAACTACAATTTACAATTAAAATAATTGTAAGCAAAAAACGCAGTTATATAGTTTTTATATGCCTCAGATGGCATATAGAAGATCGTGAATTAACTAAAAAATAAATAATTTAACATAAATACTTTGATCTTATATCTTTTTATGCTGCGAATGTCCTCCCGAGTTATAAAATATTAAAATCCGTATTATATAACAAAAAGCCATTATTGTAAACATTAAATATAGATGTGTTAAAAGCATATATAAATTATACAAAGTAGAAATATATTAAGTTTACTTATTTTATCTCGTATTTTCGATGCCTCAATAAATAAATCTAAGTAAAAATTATATATTTATAACTTTGGCATAATATGACGTTAGAAAGCTTGATGCTATTTAGATATTCCGTGTATAATAAAACGGTAAGTATTCGGCAAAGAATGAAAAACTAGCTTGACTTACTATATTTCTATTGTGATCTAACACCTCCTTAGATCATGAAATACAAATGCAATCATGGAAAAAAATATCAAAAAAAACAAAATTTAGTTTCCAATAATTCTTTCTGTGGAAATTAAAATACAAAAGTTTGTTCTTTATGATCTACCAAAAAGTCAAGGGTAGTAAGACATTGTATATAGTATATACTTATTTAAATTTGAAGATTCTAATTATAATCTTGTTAAAATCCCAGTATATATTTTTATATAAAGAAGCGTATATAATACAGTAATAAATTACTTTGCATAAGATTTATATGTAATTTCGTTCTATTAAAACATGAAATTACATCATCAGAATCAGACATTCAAGGATATTTAAAAACAGAGAATTAAATCTTTTTCGAATATCATTATTGCACATATATCTGGTTAAATCGTCAAAAGACAACCTTTTCGCAATCTTAATAGTGGTCATTTAGTATTTTTTAGTATCTTATATTTTTTATGATTTTAATAGACACACAGATAGATTTATTGTTCCTTGATTTTCCAGAAAGGCATAAATAAACCACGAAAACACTCTAAAAATTTGATAAAATTCTTTTATGATCTACATATATAATACAAATTTATACGATTGTTTTAACAGTTTTCATAACTTCTATTATAACACCATATATCTAAATATAGTTTCCTTTTAACCTTTCTTAACTAAAATATACTCGAATGATATTTACTTGCTCTTTAAATGTATCCGAAAATTTCAAACATTCTTATTAACTTATGTGGTAAGATTATTAGATAATTGAACATTTGGCAGCTTTCTATAGATTAATACACTAAATTCAATCTAATAATTTCGTTCTTTATTAAAATGCGAATAATATATAAAAAAACATGAAATATGTTATAAAAGTAAGGTGAATTTTTATTTTCTATTACAAATCGCTATAGGAAATATATCGCAGTAATCTAGAATGAAAAATTATAATTGTTTATGCAAAAATTCTATTGATGTAAAAAAATGTTTCTTCGGGTAAAAACCACCCTTTATAGGAATCAACTCTTAAAATATATATTTAGTTCCTGATCATAAAAGTATGAGCTGTTTTGAATCAAACAGTGATTATTAGCTCATTTTTAGTTTTTTTTATATTTTTTTAAAGTTATTTTACAGATGATTTAAATATTAAAAAAAATATTTTTCAATAAAATTTTACTATTTTTAACGTTATTTCAACTTTTTAAAGTTACAAAATAAGGTTTTTTTGTAATAGACACAAATAGATATACCAACAAATTAAAAAGTGATTTTTATTTTTTAAATTTGTTCAAACCTTTTTTAGAATTATATGCAACTTTAAACTTTATCACTAAAATTTTGTGCTGTTTTGATTTAGCAAGCTTAATAGATATGTAAATTGTAGACGACTATATTATAAAATATCATCATAATTATTTATAGCATGCAGATGTATTTAGAACATAGATTTTCTATATACGTTTATCTTATTGTTTTATTTTTATCCTTTTTGATGAATTCCTTTTTGATGAATATATTTTAATAAAAGACTACCAAATAATACTAAATTTCTATTTATTATTTCTTATACATTTCCAATATTTGAATGGTTATTTTCTTTAACTTTAAACAGATTTTTTTTAATTATAAATTTTTTGGCCGGAATTATTGTACTATAGTATGCAATTTTTATTGCATTTGATATTTGAAAAACGAAGATTAGCGAATCTTTTCAAAGAGTGCGCATACTCATCAGAATTAGATCTTCAGTCTATACATTGTTACGAGAGACAATCAAATCCATACACTACAGTTCAGATTCTAATATGTAAATTAAAACATTTATTTTAATGCTGTTTCTTATGTTTATGGTTTTGGAAGCTGTGATATATCGCTAGCATTGTCTTGCAAAAACACAAATTATAAGTAGTATACAAGATAAGCGATGGCTTTAGCTTAATAGATTCTATATATAAAAGTTGGATTTTTTTGGCGAATTGAAAATTTTATATATCTAAAAATATATTTTATGGGTGTTGGTAACAAAAAAACTGCACTAAATATATAATACAGAAATTCGGATATGGTTTTTTTTTGCATTATTTTTTTTAAAGGAATAATAATGAATTCTAAATTTATTTGACTCTGCTCAAAATATATTAAAAAACTTGCGTCCAGCCATATGAAACTTATTAATTATATTATGATTTATATTGCTATATTATCGGGCTAAGCAACAAATTACAAATTAAAGCTATTCATGTAAAGCCATTGTTTGAGGACTTATTTTCATAGACTTTTCGTAGTGCTATGTCGTATAAATGAATAAAAATTAAAAATATAATTGTATGGATGAGTATTTTTTGAGTTTATAAATCATCATGTGGAGCAACATCAGCCTATCCTATGGCAATATGATCGGTCAAAACGGCACATTTATTGTAAAACTTTGCAAAGAACAAATCAATATCTGAATATATCTATATTAGAACTTCTTTTCGAATATTAGCACAAACAAATATCCACTAGCTACTTCTTCATGGCCAGAATTTGCATAAAAAAGCCCACGAAAACTATATGATTTCTATTGTCAGGTGTTGAATGATAAATATACATATGAGGTACACATAAAAACAATAATGTTAAAAGAAATAAAACTCTAATAAGAGCACTTATAAATTGCCATCACACAAATCCAGTTATAAAAAAGCATAGTAATCACGTTAATGAGATAAACTAGATAATAAAAGACTCAGCTTTATACGCTGTGCAATATAGAGCATTCGATAAAAAACTTCCTCTTGATCCTGTCAAAAAATAAACATAAAGCATAAGCCTATAGTCTTCAAGCATCATAAATTTAATGTAAAAAACAGAACTGCATATTCCAGCTTGAGCAAAGACTGACACATTGCAAGTTAAGAGAAAAATGAATCCAAACAGGCACAAAAAAACAGAAAAAATATACCAAGGATTTCAAATATATTGAAAGATAAACATTAGATACATAGCAATAAGCACAGTATAAATTCTCGAGATACAATATCAAAAAAAAAATATAATAAACACTTCTAAAATTTGTAAAATCAATAAATAACGAACTTTTTACAACCAACTCATATCTAAAAAATTAAATATAAAACAATCAAAATAACTGGCAAAACATATTTCTGCAATACGATTGTTAGCACGCAATTCATAACATTGTAAATAATTATTTATACCAACAGGAAGCATCAGCAGAAACAATACAACTTTCAAAATGATGCATATGCATCTCAAGATCACTAGATTTTTGATTACAAAGCAAAAAGTAGAACTGCGCACTGCAAAAAAGAACACCTTCAAAAAAACTTTACATCTATTCAAAAAATACAAGACAGCAATGTTATATAAAAAGGTTTTGCGTGGAGGTATTTACAACATGATCGCATTAATAGATTTGTTTCAAAACATAAAGTGCTTAAATACTAAGCAACATAAAACGAATGCAAAAAAATGAGTCTTTAGAAAAACAGCATTTTTAAAACCCAGAAACACATTAAAAAATATCGAATAAGAATAATAAAAGCGCATCTGTTTCAAAATGTAAATTTTGCTGTAAAAATATAGGTTGGGAAATAATAATAACATATCATGTGATGCTAATATTTTCATGCCACATAAACCAATATTCAATATAGCACTGAAATTTGAAACAAACTACAAAGTTATGCTCTAGCCTTCATATACCACGACAACATTATAACACTTATAAAAATATGCAGCTGAAATATTAGGAACGAACAAAAAACACCACAAAGTTCTTCAGAGAACTTAGATAGCAAATTAACCTCTAAAATATTCTCTTACATCATTTAACACCAACCTACACTATATGTAATAAAAAGAGGTTCCATGCAATAATATCAGACGCAATACATAAATCCAGATGTAACACTCTCACATATCTTTATGTAAAAAACACAACTATAAACGCAACTTCACATTATATTGCTAAAAAAAATCTACTTATACGTCAGACTACACTAACAAAAAAATTTAACCAAAACACACGCAAAAATAAGAAATTTATTTACACTATTAAACTACAATAAAAATCAAAACATAATTTTATAGTTTTTTGCAAATAGTTCATGTTAGTTTGGCAGTTATATTGCAACAAAAAACGGGCGGCAGCACTTCGACCACAGGATGGATAATCAAGAACATTCATGTTTTTCAAAGCATCATATATATTTATTTTCTAGTTCCATATCTTTACAATATTTTTTATCTTTGTTGTTTTATAATACATGACGAGCAGTTTTTGTACATATCTCGATATAAAAACGCGTGACACCCACTTCACTCACAAAATAACGAAAAACTTATGATATTAATTTTCCTTCTCATTTCATACAATTCTCATACTAGTGATGCAATATGATAGAGGATTTGTTGTTTCTAGATTCACATCTCGCAACCATTTAGTTGTATCAATCTTTTTCTGCATTTTTCTATTTAGAAAGTTAATTATTTGAAGGGATTGAAAAATACTTGTAAAAGGAAACAGAAAATTATTTCTAAGGAACAGCAAAATCAATCATAATTATATTAGAAAAGAAAAATTTGTAAAAAATACTAAAATTTAAAGCTTAATATCATATTCAAACTCTTTTATAGAAACTCTTATTTATATACTTTACATCGGACTATGTTCATATATATAAAAAAGTTCATAAAATCGTACTGTGACAATAAAAACATATAATAAAGGTTAGATTGTCCCTTAAATCTCATGCGATGGAATTTTTAAATTACTCTTTGGATTTTGCACTTATAATTTATATTTCGTCGAAAATTTGGATTTTAATCATTTACAATAATAAAGGAACTTTTTATTTCGCATGATAAAATTGTTTAGAAACACAAAATTCCATATAGTTTTTCTGTTTTATAAACATGAAATAATGAAATTAAATACATTTAATATAATAAACTATGAAACAACAGAACTGTCAAAACATATTTTTTCTACAATAAAACATTTAGGCTGCCATTATAAAACCGCGAGTGGCTTTTTTTAGGATATAAATATATATTAAGTTTCAAAAAAGAATCACAGACATAGAAATGTTTGTTTGCAACAAATAAAATGCTTTTGCAATTTGACTAGTAAAAATTCTTATAATGCAAGCAAATAATTCAAGCTTGAAACTCTGCAAATTTGAATGACTTATACTGCTGATATGTTATGGAAAAATTTGTCAATAATATGATATTTTGCGATAGGTGTTTTCTAGAATAATATGTGCTATCAAAAGCATAATTTATCGAAAAAAATGGCAAATATTGTTATTTCTTAGTTTATGTTTTTCAAAGATATTTATATCTCGTTATATTTTAATGACACACCATAAAAATATAGAATCCACTTAATTTGTAAAACATTATATAAATAAATGCGATATAATGGGTTATAGAGTTTAAATGGTGTATCATAGTTAATTACATGCACATGTAAATTTCAATGTTAGAAATATTAAATAAATATGCTGCGTCAAATTAACATGATATCGTTGTTTTTATTTGGTAAACAGAATATAAAAGTTTATTTATATTACACCTATTACCTATTTTGTACTTTTAAGACAAAAAAAAGGAATTTATAATTAAAGAATACTTAATTATAAAAGCACGATTTGTACGTAAAATTTTGATAATCTGTAGATTTATTCTTATAAAAGTTATTCAAGATAAAAATAACATTTTCTATCTAATATTTATCTCGTTCAATATTAAATAGCTGTAATAATTTTTTGTAGAATATATTTTAAGTCGGTTTAATGTATCAGCAATCTCGATGTAACGACAAATAATTAATAATTGATCAAATATATCAAATATTGGTGTTTTCGCGCTATTTCTTTAAATTCATATATACATTTATAAGTAAAATAAATCAACTTCTAAATTATTGGAACTAGAAATCGATTATTGAGTGACAGAATAGAATGTAGAACCATTTAATCTGTCAAAGTAAAGCATACAATTGCTCATTTTTAATTTTTGTAATTGAATCTAAACATACAAATATTTGATTGAAATCTGCTCTTTGTATAAAAAACAGCATAAGAAAACCTATTAATATCTGGCACTGCTCTCTACATCCTATATAGTTTTTTTAGGATCACTGCATAAGATATGTTGTCCAAGAAATATTTATATGGATTTTTGTATTATAATTGATATATTAAATAATAATTCAATTGCGTAAATCTTTATGCTTTAGGCAAAATTATGGATTAATATCAAATTAAAAACTATTACAAGATATTTATGAGCATTTTATAATGACCGAAAATTATAGAATACCTTTTTTATGATCCTTATTTAACTAATAAAAATCCTAAATCCCTCAAGTATTTGCCAGAATAAAAATTTACATTATATATAAATATACGAGTAAAAATGCATGTTCCTATTAATCCTGTATATTTTAATATATTTAAGCAAAAACGAAGTTATCTCAGCAATTATAAAATAATAGTAAGAATTTATGATGTTTTATCCATAGATTAAAGAATTTAATATATCACAGTGCATTATTTTATCTGAAATATCCAGATAGGAATATATTTGGGCCACATCACAATATAAAAAATGTAAATGAAAGAACTAGTAATCAAAACTATATTAGATAATTTGCAAAAAAAAGGAACAAAATAAACAGAAAAAATGAGTTATGAAGGTATAAATCTACTAGATAATCTAAATAAACAGCAAATATTTTAGAAACAACAATCTCACTGTAATTCAAATTTTGGCTGAATATAAAATAGATAATCGATAATTGTGTGGGTAATAAAGATGTGCCACGCGAATAAAGCATTTTTTGGATGTTAATATAATAGAAAAGACTTTTTTTTGCAATACAATACATAAGATCATGTATTTTGAAGAATATCGTTTGAAGTTTAATGTATCTTGAAGGAAAATGAATCTTTCAGAGTTCAAAGATATATTTTTACATTATTTGTGAAGATGCTTTCTAAGATCAATATTAGTATCGGTGATATAAACATTATGGATGGTTTTAAAAGATATAATTTTAACATCTTTTTGAATTGTTGCAAAAAGTATATAGCTTAAATAGGCCGGAGACATTTTATAGTTTGATTACACTCTATAATTACCTCAAATTACTTTTTTAGTTGTGAATATTGCTCTCACATTGGATTTGAAAAGATTTTTACTACTAAGTAAGTTTTCAATATAAATCAGAAGATTCTGGTCGAAATGTCATTTTAGAACATATATAAATGCCTTTGAATGGCCGCATACACATATTTTTTTGATTTATTATATTGAGAAGGCGACAAGATCTTGATTTTATATAATCCGATAAAAATGTTGCTCAAGATTGGAATTCTCTTGTAAAATAAAATATAAGATATATATAATTATATATACTTGAGAATAAAATCTCAAACAAAAATACTGACATGGTTGTAGATAAATATGCTATGCCAAAATATCTTATAAAAGTCTAATGTAGGAATTCAGCTACTATATTTCTTAAATATTTCTACCGCGTAAATATAATGAACATTTTTTGATTTATGGTAGCCATATATCTTGATTAGTTTCTATAAATTTTTTTTTTATAATTTATTGCACAGTAACATATGCTTTTATCGTCTATTGCGTAGTGCATCTTGAAATAGACAGTTGCTTCTAATATTTTTTTACTAATTATAAATTTTTTTTTAATCCTTCACGACATTAGTGGTTTAATCTATAATCTTTTTCATATATTAAAAATAACAGTGGATCTTCATAAATAATATTAAAATCTCTTGAAATATTAAACATGTAAAGAAGCTATAAAAATAACCATTCATACTAAATATCTTTATTATAAATTTAAATTTATTTTTTGCTTATTTATGGAATGAATGTATTTTACCTAGTTTATTAGTTGAATCTTATATTATAAAATTACTTGATTTAATCTTCATAAAAATTGTGAATAGATATAAAAGTTAAAAAATTGAATTTTTCAGTAAAAAAAAATATTAAAAAACACAGCCAAAGCATTTTTTTTTCTATTTACAAAAACAATTAATTTTTTCATCCACTATAACCCAATATCAAAAACATATTTGTATAAAATTAAAAACTATAAGATTTAATCCAGATAGCATTTTTTTTGAATTACAAAATACGAATAGACTCGTTTTTATAGAAGCCAAAAATATTTAAATAAAACTTATTCAAGTATTGTATAAATTCATTATCATCCATAAAAATACATTTAATTTGTTCATAAAAATATTCTATTATTTTTTGTAATAAGGTAGCCATTTCAATATAAATATAGCTATTATGTTGATAGGAATTTATAACAACACCTATAATGATTTAGAATACAAAATTTAAGAACCATATATATTCAAGAATTGAATAAGAATGCAGATTTCAAAGTTTAACGTGGATATTTTATCTAAAATCATAACCTGATAATTCTTCTGGCTATTGATGGCATAAAAATTATTTCATTCCTTCTTGTTTATGGTAAATCTAAAATAAGAGCACTTCGCTATGGTAAAATGGAAGGCAATAAGTAGAAAACCCATGCATTAAGCCATCGAATTTTTAAATACGAACATATAACAAATGCCATAATAAAATTAAAATGATAAAAGATTTTTCGGTCCAAAATTTTGTTTCAAATAAATATTTCAAATGTTCTTTTTTTTAAATCCTTATATTCTTCAAAATACTTTAATAACACAATTTTATAATATTAAAAATATATTACATTATTTTAGCTTTAAATTTATATTGTATGTGAATTTTATTATGTCTTTACCTTGTCCAAAAATTTTTTGATTCTTAACTTAAGGATAAAAAACAAAGTTATTTTATCTCATTAAAAATATACAGTTGACATATAAACAAAAATTAATATTTTTTTAATTGTATAAATCTGGATTTAAAAAGGATTTATCATACTTTGTAAAGTTCATGATCATGAAAATTTTACTGGTAAATGATATAATTGATTACATATTTACAGTTAGCAAAAGAATCTATAATTTTGGAACATTATTGTCATTAACTATGTCATGAAACTTATATTTCAAAGCGCTGATTTTGAATAAAGAAGTAATAATGTGAAATATAAATTCTATATTTACCTGGTATAATATAAAATAATTTTTATATATGAATCCTTAAACTTTATAACATCAATATATATTCATATAAATGCAAACAGCATCAAAAAAATCTCTTTGTACATGAAAATTTTCATTACACTACATTTTTAAAGTAGGCTTCTATATAATAATATAACAAAAAAAAAGCTGAAATATACGATCTTGGTTTTAGCGACAATATTTTAGCGATAGTATATTATGATTAACTTATTTATAAATGATATTATAAATTATATATATGAATATTCACCTTAAAAGACATATTTCCCAGTAAAATCGCTATTTATTTTGTATTGCACTTCGTATAATGAAAATAAATTTACATTTCAATGTGTTAAGTTCTGGCATTTTATATTTTTTTGAAAATTAATGTGTAACTTTGTAATCAAGAATAACACTTAGAGTTATTTCTGAGCTGCCATTTTTTTGTTAATTAACGCCGGAAAAATTTTAAGGAATGTTATAGTTATTTTCGTGCTAAATAGTGTTTATATATTCTAAAATAGTGTAGAGACCCATTAAAAAGATGTTAATTTCATAAAAAAATGTTTATTACATTTCTAAGTGTTAATTATTTTAAATAATATTTGTGAAAATATGATATTTTATAATAAATCATACTTAGGGGTTTTAAGAGCTTTTTCATATACATAGTTTACTATAATGCCTTTAAAATAGAGGAGAAAGTATCATTAACTAAAAAAAGATATTTTTTAAAGAGCTAGCAAATATGACTGGAATAATAGAGTATTATAATGTTCATTAAGTTTTACTAACTATATTGTGAGGTTATTAAAAGGCTTATATTTATAATAGAACCAAGACATTATAAGGTTTCAGCGTAAAGGGAAATTATTTTTGAATTTTATAAAAAGTTGGCTCATTTAATTCTAACAATAGAATCATAAACAGCAAAATAAAATTCTAAAAGAGCTAGTATATATAAAATCCAGTGAAATCCTTTCCAAGAAAATATTATCAAACAAAAGCCATATTTTAAGGTTTTCAAAGCGATATTTCATATGATACTAAAACAAACACTAAAAAAACCAATTACATTGACTGTATCTAGACTGTATGAAGCGAGCTAATGCGCCAAAAACTAGGATACAAGATATTTTAAATATGTGTGTGTATAATAAACTTATTTAAAAGTTTGTTAACTGCAAATACATTTTACTGTCAGAAAAGGTGTTTACGGTGATTAAGAATCATTCGACGAATTTTAAAGTTTTAGAAAACGGCATTCTAAAAAGTCAGCTAAAAGATATTAATAGAAGATATATGGTAACACAAGCATAATATTATGCTTAAATACCCCTGATACATATAATACACTAAATAACGACAAAAAAATACATAAATAATTCTTTCGAATTTTAGGCGGTTGATAACCTCCTATACATATAAAAATAATGCAATAGAACAAAAAATCGTAGGTGAAAGTGAATTTACAGTATTGAAGGTTATAAATGATTTAGCACAAAAACCTTTAAATAAAAATCATAAAATTCGATGGTAAAGTATCATTTACTATATTTTTTGGATTTATAAACCGGTAGCACATAAAAAGGCAACATAATAAGTTATATATAACAAAATTAATAAGATAGATAAGAAAAGAAAGAAGAAATTATAATTATTTATCTAAAACACCGCAAACTTCTTTAAAACCTAGCCTATGCAAACATAACATCGTATAATAGTTCAAAATCTATTAATTACTCTGTAGAATCTATTATTATAAGTTTTTTTTACTGGATAGGCAACAAATATCTTTTCATAAGTGAATAATGTATGTTCTTAATCTTCTCTGCACTTCTTAACAGTCAAAGGCTTAGTATTGAATGCGACCATGAATGAATATACTTTCTTTTTTTCTGATTATTTACAGATGATACCAATCATTGAAATGTAACAATTCTCTTCACAGCTAAATTTATAATATACATTCTAAACAAAAAACACACATATTCAGACAAATCAAATTATAACAGAAAATCTCACATTCACAAAAAAATACACACCAGACAACTAGTATCTTAAAAATTCAAAAAACAAAAAGTACAGCTTAGAAGTTACAACAGAAAAACATTTTTTTAAGACATCTTATTTTGTAACATAAAAATACAAATACACCTACGTACAAGTTCATTTTTTTTCAGACAATTGATTTTAAACAAAAAAATACATCATAAAACAACGAAATTAACAATAGATATATAGGTTTCGTCCAAAAAACCAAAAATCCGCATACACATTACCTACCACAACATATCCATACACACAACTATATATTTCATCACATATATTAATATGAAAAAACAGATAACGTAACACTAGTTGCATAAAATAAACACCCAACTTCAAATCAAAACTTTATATCCTAATCATAAAAAAATACAGACTATACAAACTGCAAAAAATATTGGTATATGTTTGCAAAATAGACATACAACAACGACAAGTAGCCACAGAAAAGACGTTAGAACAGTAGACAACTTAACACAACATGTACACATCGGATGAAAAGGCGTATAAGAGGTTAAATACAAAAAGAGACATAAGCACAACACACAGTACATAAGAACATATGCTGTTCAGATTACACAGCAGGAAAAACTTCGAAACACACAGATAAAAACTTGTCAACATAAAAATCTACTTCAAGCAATACTTCTAACACTATACAGCACACTATTCATAATATTCACTAGAAAGCCTTGACAAAGCATAACATATACATAGAAAATTTTGCCCCGAATAATTATATGACCTAAAGTTCAACAATACACGCCAAAGCACATCTCAAAATCCATGCCACTTTCAACACCTGGCTTTTGCATTTTAGAAACAAATTCATATAATATTAATACTAAATAAAATCAATAAAAACACAATAGTTTACAATAAAACATATATTACCAACACAGAAAAATAAAAAACTTTGCAACCGACAAGAAGATCGTAAACTCCGATTTCATCAACAGAACCTCACTGCTAGAACATATCACAATACAAGCCGACAATCAAAGCACAAAACACGAAAAAGTATCTATAGACAACAGAAAACACTAAAAAGCAACACAAATATTATACGACACTTCAAACCACAGCTTCAGACATATGATTAAATTCACAAAAATAATAAACACAATACTAAACAAATCAAACCACAAAAAAATGCAAATGCACCAACATATCAACCAAACAATTTACTTTTATACACATAATGCTCTAAAATATAACTTCACATAAATTCACCTCGTAATATCAAAACAAAAGACAACATAACCTATAAAATAATTACAGCAGAACAAAAAATGCTTCACCCTAAAAAAATAATGCCTTCTCAAAAATTTATCATCGCAAAACCGATCTTTTCTTGCTATATAGATCTACTTTGTCTTCATTATATACAATCAAATAATCTATAACAGCTCTTCATTCCCCTATATTTTTCTGAATTCACAATTGAATGATGTTTTCGAGTTCTTTTTGTACTCAATGGATATACGTAGCTTATTATTTTATGAATATAGGCATCTAGTTGCAGTATTTTTGATTAGGAATACACGGTCATTTCACTTGAACAAACATTCTAGTTATCTTTTCATCTGTTGGGTTCATTTTTTGATTAGGAATACACGGTCATTTCACTTGAACAAACATTCTAGTTATCTTTTCATCTGTTGGGTTCATTTTTTGATTAGGAATACACGGTCATTTCACTTGAACAAACATTCTACTTATCTTTTCATCTGTTGGGTTCATTTTTTGATTAGGAATACACGGTCATTTCAACTTGAACAAACATTCTACTTTTCTTTTCATCTGTTGGGTTCATTCTCTTCATGTTCTCACGATTCATCGAGAAGAAATCCATCTTTTATTCTATTAAAACTAAGGGCCGTCATTCTGTGTCTTTTCTTGTTTTTTTCTGTATCATCTTTCTGAAGAATTATTTTTTTACAAGGGATTTAAAAATTGGTAAAAAAGGAATTTAAAATAATTTCTATGCAACGCAAAATCTATAAATTGGCAAATAAATATTGATGGGTTAATTTTATTTTGATTTTCATTTTTGCACGCGCAAAACTTAAGATTGCTTAGAAGTAGATAAAGTACAAATACTTCTTTCAATTTCACCATCTTTACAACATTCTCAAACGAAACTTCTACAGTCAAGACTTATAAGTTCAAGCGTCATTTAGATTTGACAGTAGACTACAGCGTATTTTTTTTATGCTAGAAACTTATATGATACAGATTAAAGATGATTAATTATACAATTAAGCTATGATTACGTAGAATACTGGATTTTGATCATAGCGTACTGTTGATTTTATACCCCGGTTTGATCAATTTCATAAATACACTATTAAACAAAGACATAAACGAAATTAAGTCCAAGCGATTGTTAATCCGTCAATTATGTGCTAATAAAGCCAAGAAATTCTCAAAAATAATAAAACCCAATATCTAAATACTACAAGGTTTTTAAATGGCGATACTAATTGCTTTATATATCGATAATTATCACGGGAAGTTTGCAGTAGAAAAATTCGCATATTATATACACATAAACATTCAAAGCATATTTTTAATGAGATTTTGTGTAGTATAGGAACTTTTTCATATTGTTTAATATAGAAAAAATTATACATATAAATGTAGGGCATAATTAGCTTGAATACATTCAAATTAATTTAGCTCTTTATAATATAATAAATTTTCATCTTAAGAGAAAATTTTAACCTTTTATATAGTGATCAGATTATTGCGAAGAGTTTGAAAGCACTTTATCTTTTAAAAATAAAGATGATTTATTTTCTTATTCCCGAATCTATTATTTGTAAATGCAATATAATAATTACCATTTACGAAATATAACGGATACATCAAATTGCAAAGAAGTGAAAGATGGACTTTTCTACATAAATATCGGATGAATTGAATTAAGAGATATTTTGTGTAATTTGGTTAGAATATAAAAAATTCGATCCATAATATCAATAATTGGCATAAACATATTTTATATAATATTTATTGAAACATAAACATTAATGTATTTTAAGAATCCTTGCATATAATTTAAAACCTAGATATGAAATATTTTGAGCAAGATATGGGGATTTTGAAAAAGATAAAAGCAAAAAATTTAAGATCTTAGAAAATTTTTAAATGTTAAGTAAGAATTAGGATAAAGAAACTTAATAAATATGGACTAAATGCCGTGAGAGCCTAATTAACAACTACAAATTAGTTATTTAACCCAGAAATAAAAGAAGTTATATTATTATTTTTTATAATCTTTATATAGAAAAAAAAGAAAAGAGATTATACATATGAATACACATATAGAATTATGTTCACCATCAAAAAAAGATTGCAAAAACCTAACATAATTTTACACAATATATTCGTACAGGTTGATACTGGTGATTCAAAAAATATGACAAGCTTGAGATTTGTATCCTAGAAGTATATAATGTCAAAAAAAAGATATAATAATACATCATGATATGATTTATTTGGTCATCGATTGTCGACGATAGATAAGGGGATATATGGATAAACATAATATGCCTAATAAGGCATGATTTTGGCAAAGAAAATAATCACTTTAAAATGCGAAATCTTTGTTCTACATTCTTATGATTGCAGTGATTTATTTATTGTAAGTAATTTATAGACACTGATTAATTAAGAACATCGGTAATATATTAGTAACATAAAAGAAAAGATGCCAAAGCAAGTTATGGGATATAATGTTTGATCAGAGAGGCAATATATTAGCTGTGTATTAATAGAAAAGGTTTATTTTGATTTCCAAAATTTATTGATGGCTGTAAAGATATATTACTACATTTACATAAAAGGCCTCGGAAATACAAAAGATAATTTGATTCTTATATTCAAAATGTTCTAACGAAAAAATATATCGAGAAAAGAACAATATGAAACAATTATTATAATTTAAAGATGTGAAGAATCGTTTATTTTTGGTTCCTCATAATAAAATTTTATCACTATTCATAGGTGTTAATATAACTAAAATATAAAAGGTATATACATCGAAAAAACCTTGAATATCTAGCGATGAATATACAAATACATCTTATCCATAATGAAATTCTCGGTTGATTTTGGAGATAAATTTATGTAAATGTATGATCATTGATACTTCTAAACTACGAAAACTAGCCGTGACAAGATTTATGTCAAAACCAAATTATAAAAATTTTCTGTCAAGTTTAATTTTAAATAGATGCCATCATCATGCTTAAGGAATATTTTTTTGGAAAACTCACTTTAATATATACTATAATAAAATAAATGATTCATATATTATATGATTGATATAATACATTTATTTTAAGATTTTCACTTGGCTCTACAATCTAAACTAAACGCAACTTAAGGCATTAGTAAATTTTTAATCTTTTAATTGAACCGTAAAGGTAATTTTATTTTTTGAATAAATTACAAGTTTACAAATTTAATATTTAAAAGATAGCGCAATCATGTATTTTAATTATATTTACCCAAAGAGATTAGATTTTTATTCGCTTAATTATATGTTTAGTTGATATTCATAAATGAATATAGATTAAATTTTTTTAAGGCATTTAATGATCGTATTTTAATTTAAACTGCATCATGAACTCTCCTTCAAATTTGAAGATTTCAGCATATTTTTTACGAAGTATCGTTCCATAAAATTCGATAAAAAAATTAACTGATGGTTTAGATTCTGGCATATTTTGATTTATCACACGTTCAAAATACTGACCTCTCGTTGTATATGGGTTAAAAGGCTTACCTTTATTTTTATTGAGCAGAATCAGATATATATATTTCTGCCTATTTGATAAACCTTTTAGCTTTTCAGCCACTATAATATATTTTTTTCTCTTTATAATGAGGTTTTTGCAATTTTTTTCCAGTACTTCATATTCGTGAACTTCTTGTGAATTTTTTATGTCACTCCTTGAATCTGTCAATTTTTCAAAAGCGTGTTTGCTTTTTTCTAAAGTTTCAGAATATGATATCAAAAATTCATTTATCATTGATTCAAGATCGTCCTCAATAGGATTTTCTTTTTCACAAGGCAGGTCAGTTTTAATAGGCATTGCATCAGTCGGTGATTCTGCAATAAGTATGTTTTCGGCCTTATCAATGATTTTTTCTTCGAATTCCGGTTCAATGTTAAAACTGTACTTTAACCATATTTTTTTGGGCAATCCTTTATATTTTTTCGTGGTTTTGTCCAAAAAATACATTAAACCAGTTTTTTGGGATGTAATAGTCTCAGCCTCAGTAGCTGAATCCGAATCTTTGGTTTTAAACCTAGACCCATCTACTCCAGAATCATCACTTATAAAAGAGTCGTCTGTTTTTGGACTTTCGGTAACAGTTGTGGGTTTATCATTATCAGATTTTTTATGTTTTTTCGATTTAACTGATTCTGAAGATTCATTCTTTTCTCCTTGCATGTTTTCTGCAACATTTTTTTGTCTTTTATAGACATCAATTTCATTTCAACTTTTATTCGCTCTCATATTCACCAATTATGTATGTTCTTAAAAGTGTATAATCAATCATAATTCCGAATTCATAAAATTAAATAGAGCTAAGACATTCTAAGATTCAAATAAAATTTTTTAAAGAAAATTAAAAATTAAGAGTCTGTTCACAGTTGATTCACATATATGTTTCCCGCTTAATTGCATATAATAAGACGGGAACTGGCACAAAAGAAACCCATTATAGTTTTTATTTGAATTTTAACAGAAAGGAAAGTATTTTTTAAAGTAAAAATGTATTTACAGGAAGAGAAAAAAATCATAAATGTAGTCCAGTAATTATGTAAACGAAATTCTAAATGATATAAAGGCAAGGATAGAATTTACAGATGTGGAAAACTCTGATATATTTGGAATCAATGAAAAATTAAATGATGTATAAATACGTAAAATATATTGATCAAAAATATACTACAGATAATTGGTTTCTAAATTGTGATGAAAAATAAAAAAAAAACGACATAATTTTAAAACATCATTAGAAGATAAGATTGAGATATCGGAAGAAAAATATAAATGGTATGCAATTATCATATGAAAATTCATAAAATCTTATTAAACATCATTTTAGAGTGCAGCAACTGTATTCATAAAAAGTCATTTCTGGGTAATATATAATCGGTGTTGTAATTTTTTAAAAAATTATGTTTTGTGGATATAAAAATTCAAAGAAAATATAGTATGCTTCACAAAAAAATGTGCCTATAGTAGAGGTAATATAATGATGATATAAATTTCAGCAGAAAACACATAATAATAACCATCAAAATAAATAAAGATAGAGATTTTACAAGCAATAAAACATGCAAATAGTTATATGATAGATATTTTGAGCGAAACAAAAAAGCAGAATTAATTTTATTATTTTTTATATTATAATAAGCTTGTGATATAAATCCCAATAATGTAATTGAATTGCTATAAGTAAAAGGCAATGAGCATATTTAATTGCCAAAATAAAATCGAACTAATATAAAACAATATTTAATTTTTAAAATGATATATAAATTTTCATAACAAATATATTAGGTTCTATAAATAAAATTTAAATATAACAAATGCTAAAATCTTATTTATGATCTAGAAAACCCGAATCTCATTGCAAATAGCTAATAAAGTCATAAAATTTTTTTTTATAGTGATTATGTTCTGAAAAAAAATTAAAGATGTCGCCGTATACTGATAAGTAGTATTGTATGTTATTTTTCTTATAATATCGAGGACAAACAAACTAGAAGAATGTGAATTTTATATATATACAAATACAGATTTGATTTTACGTATAAGAATAATTATCGGCTCAAAAAAAATTTTACTATTAAAGATTTGATTTTAAAATTAAAAAAAAGTCGATTGAATCGTATAATCGTTTTCTGCAATTTAAAAAAATTAAATGTGATTTTTTGGAAAACTTGCATTTAAATTGTCACGCAATTTCGTGTTTAATATGTTTTTATAATTTTTCGCAGTGATAAATAAATAATAAATAATATATGCAAATATATTACTGAAAACCTCTAATAATGGTCGTTAAAAGATTTGAATTTAGATTTTTTTCACACTTATCGATTGAATAAATTTTTTCCGTGATTTTATTTTAACAGATTTTTTATTTTTTTATTTATCTTCGGATATTCTGAGAGTTCTTTATATTTACGCCTACATATAAGATAATTACGAGGAAAATAATTCTTTTTGTTATTTTTTTCAACGTAAAAAATAGCAAATTTTTATAATATAATAAAATAAAAACAAATATTAAAAAAAAAATATTATAGTTTTATAAAGCGCATTATTTTTTTAGATAACTCTTATTATCTATCTTTTACATTTAATATTGATTCACATATCATAGTTTTCTTTGTAATGTAATAAGAATCGATATTAAAAATATTTTAAATTTATAAAAAAAAGTTTATAAATTTCCTGTCTTACACCTTAAGTCAGAAGTATAAAATAAGATATCAGGAAATTGATCACTACTATATTTCTACATAACTCATATATAAAATTGATCTGGATTATATGATAGAAGTGTTTTATATTTCATCCAGTAATTTTTATCTATACAAGATAAAATTTGATAAAACTTTAAAGATAAGAAACAGCAATCTCTGATCAGGAACTTTTTAACAAGTGTCTTTTCTGTTTTAAATTTTTTAAAGAATTTCATACAGCTGTTAAAAAATTAAATTACATCAAATTCACCATTTCCAATATTACGAAATCTATGGCTTTTGATTTAATTTTTAATATAAAAAATAATAATAAAATGAATTTCGTTTAATATATCGTATCAAAAAATTGTAAACGCTGTATATACATAAAATCATCTGAGATTTAATAAGCTGCAATGAATTAGTTATGAAATTTTTGAAAAAAGAAGTGCGAATTTTTTTAATTTTATTGTGTTAGAATACCTATAAGATATTCTATGATTCCATATAGTCTGTTCATTATAATGCAGCGAGAAAGCCAAATCGTCCTAGATTTCTTTCTTTTTATTATACACTTTTCGCAAAGATAACTTTAAAGTATAAATCCTATGTAGAGAGATATTTACAATTTATTTTCTATATATTATATAAATCCGTGCATGTTTATTTCCTTAACGTATTAGTAGATCTATGTCATAGTTTTTATAACCCAGTATTATAATAGATGTCAACATTGATATGTAGCCCATGCACAATAAAATATTTAAAGCCTTTCTTTTAGATTTCATTTATTTATTATGATGCTTATAGTGACAAAAATTTGGAATTTATACTGAGTTAATTTTCTTTAAATATAAAAATACATCATCCGTGTTCATACAAATGTTTTTCAATAGTCTTCAAATAAATGATTCGTAAAATTTTCCATGTTTTCTGAAATATTCAATCCCGGGGTTCTAAATATTTATTATAATTAAATGACGCTTTAAATCTATAATAAACACTAAGATAGAGTGCTTTGGCATAAAAAAAATTTGTCCAACCAAACCAAACAAAAAGTATGTTCTATAGTGCTCACGAAATATACCGATATAGAAGGAACGTTAGGTTTAATACATATGGCCATAAATCGGATATATAACAGATTGGGTTAAGACTGAATATACAATAGATTGTATGACGCTGACATCCATGTTAAAAGATGCTAGGATCGTTTAAAGAATACAATAAAGCGAATATATAGAAAGAAACGATATTTTCTCTGTTGCTAATATTAGAGGAACAAATGTCTATTTTACATTATAAGAAGCGAGAAGCGGTAATGCTTGTGATAGAAATCAATTTTGAGAACATAGTATATCAGACAGAAAAAACAGATGATTTAGTTAAAAAAATATCTCTATTTTTTAAAAATTCATAAAGAATTTCTAAATATATAACGTTTATACTGAATAATAAATGTCAGTAAATGTATTTTTTTAATAAAAAAAAATGTATAATTTAGTTTATGTGGTAAACTAAGATGAGAGTGCAATAATGTTTTAAGCCTATGCGCTAATTGCCATCCGATTCTGCATTGCAAGTGGTAAAATGAAAATATACATATAATCTAGGATAAAGAATGAATAAAAATTGTGAATGTGATGCAATTAACGATAATATCGGCTTTAAGTTTGAAATTATGGCATAATGATGTTAGATTGACTTTGTGCAATAATGCATGCAAAAAGATTAATTTATGAGACTTAACTGTGCAATTTAAGACCAATATAATAATGCTATATCTTTAAGGCAGGTAATATAACTGAACTGATTTACGGGGATAATGAATTGAATAAAATTTTAGCCTGCAAAGCCTGAACGAAATGAAAGACGAATAAAAATAGACAGCTAGTAAAAATGGTGACGAAGATCATAGATAAAACGTAATCAGAAACGCTGAGTCTAAGAAATAACAAAAAATAGGCCAAATAAATCTTTATATTGCTTATAAAAAGTAGTTTACTGAATACACGAATATAAAGAAATAGATAGGGTAATGTCATCTCAATAGCTAAATACAGACAAAAGAATTGTATGTGCAATATGCTTGTATATTGTCAATTTATTAAGAAAATAATATGACTTGATGCAGAGTAATGTAGGAATGCTACATTTATGACGGTTCCCAACATATAAAAGTAAATGTGTTTAAAACATGACATTTATTTTGTATTTTTTTAGATCAATTATATATTTATGCTGATGATAAAGTACAATATAACTGGTTCTTGATGTTAGCATAGAACATAAATATCGAAGTTTAGTATGTTATCTTTGAAGACACACAAAGAATGAAAAAATGATTTGTTTCTTTAACTAAATAATGAATTTCAATGATTAAAATTTATAATTTACCATATCTTTCATAAATATTAATATCAGAAGCCATAAATAAATTAAAAAAAGGAGTCAAAGAAGAGAAATTAGGCTTGTTGTATAATATGATACTTTTCGTGAATATTGAAGAAGTTGAAAACAAAAATATTCAAACGATTTTTTGCGATTTAATATGAAAAATGTGGATGGGCTATTAGATGAGTTTAGAAATATGTAAGAAGTCCATTTCTAAACATAAAATATAATTATTGCATAAATGAATGCATACGAACTGAATATAGCACTTGCTTTATGGCTATATCGTGCTTTATACTGTAAATCTTGTACGTTAAACAAATGCTAAGCCATTTAGTCGCAGAAATATACAGAAAATAACAATTCACGTGTTTCGTGCAAATTAAAGAACAGACGATTCTATTTATATATCTTTGAAAAATCCTGGATGATGGAACAGATGATTTTCTGGAAAAAAAATGGAAAAATCTTTCTAACTTGCATATCATTTTAGAAAAGTAGCTCCTAATCGTATATAAAACAGAATAAAACGCAAGATTCTGGGTTCGTTAATTTGAGAAGATGTGCTGCACATAAGTTCTTATTAATATAAATTTGTAAGTCTAATAATACAAATATTCACCTAATTTTAACAAGAAGAAATTTCAATGTGTACTGATGAAAAGATTGTAGTTTATTCATATACAAAATGCCATAAGAATATGAGCTGGTTGATGATCTTAACCGAATTAAAATTCTAAAGGAATGATAAAATGCTTTTAGAGAAATTAAGACATGTTAATATTGCTATGACATGAATATATTATTAAGAAAGCTCTTTTATTTGCACCAGTGTATTTCCATAGAAAAATAAAAGTGGTTGATAAAAAAGATGTGGTTTTGAACATTTCTGTGTTATTTCTTATTTTTTGCAAGCCAGAAATAATTAAACGGTGCTTAATCAATAGCCGAAAGATATTTTGTGGTGTATAAAAGAATAGCTATATGTAATGTATTGTGCTTCTTTGATAATATAGAGTATAACACTTATTATCAAAATATTAATATACGAACCACCATAGTGTTCTTGTTATATAGAATAAATACATTTTATACAGCAAATATGCGTTAGATCTTAAAAGATATGATTTATGATGGGCTTAAACAATTTAAGACAATTTTAAATAGTGAATGATGTTTTATATGTCAAAAAATTCTTAGAAAAGTCTCAAAGCTGATTTAAAAAGATGCATAATGAACCGCTTTAAAATAATGCTTGCTTTATATCATTCGGTAAAAATACCAGAACATCAGCTGTTTGGAACTATATAAATAACGCGAGAAAACCTTTTTCTTTGTCAGTTTATAATATGATAGAAGCAAAAAAGATAATAATATTCAGCAAATTGTAACAATTCTATAATAAATAATATACATAGGTTTTTTTTGTTAGAAAACTATAGGATGTTTAAAACTAGTATTTTCATTTTTATATTGTGCTTTTAAATAGGATATAGCAATGATTTGCATCAAAATGTAGAAATTATTTATAATTCATGCTCGAACGACTAAGAGCAAAAAATACTAAAACTTTGATTGACATAATCTATAAGGAAAGATAAAATGGCAGCTTTCTCGATTAAAAGGAATTTACGAATGACGCAGTAAAAATTTAAAATTGTAGAAATTAATTGGAATTTTATGTAAGCAGTCAAAATGAAAAAAGAATAGTGTGGCTCTTATTGGATGTAAACATGTAAATAAAAAAGAGAATAACATGTTTTTGTAGAAGAAAACAGCAAAAAAACTTCTAGGCAAATAGAAAAAACTGTGAGAATTAAAAAAATGAATCTATAATTTTACGGTAAGATTCCGAGCTTATTTAATTATAGCTAAAAAAATTGAATTACAGTAGTACAATATTTAAAAGAAAAAAAATGCCGGGAAATGTACTTTATAGCTAAACTATTTTAAACATGCAGATAAAATCACGAAATATTAGTTTTATAGAGGAATAAGTTTTGGAATATATTATGTAGAAACGAAGCCTTGTATTTAATATTTAAAAAGAACTGCTTTTCTGGTGTCTTTAAAAACGCGTTTAAATGCGCTTTGACTGATCAATTTTTAATAATAGAGCTGTATATAAAGAAGGATTGGATTTTTATATTAGAACCCAGCATAAGATATACTTTGGCGCAATATTTGAATTCATCACTCAAAATTTTCAGCGTGCTTGATATTTTTATAAATAGAAAAAGAGCATTTATAACTTTTGTTTCTTTAAATGCTAAAAATGGATTTATGTGATTATAGGATATATAATATATGATTACATAAATTAAAAAAATCTTTATAAACTACGTCGTAAATTAAAACCGTATCAAATGTAATATATATAAATATAAATTAACTTTTCCCTTATGTTACTTGAAGGTAAATGGAAGAAGTTTAGTATTCGATTTTTTAGAAATTAAGAATTAAGAGTTATGTCATAAATGAATCTAATGAAACAAGAATGTGATCTATGATAACACTGGTAGTTAACGACAAATATAAAAGAATGATCAGCCGTCATTAACCGAAAGTAGTAGAGGTTTAAGCATTCTTGCTAAGGCAATTTCTATGAATATGAATATAAAGTTTTATTTGTTGACTCATAAATAAAGAAAACAAACATTATAGAGGTAAAGGAGAAAATAAATTTCTTGTATATTTATATTTTTAGAATGAATATTAGAATACGGAATACATAATTGTTAAGTTTTTGATCCTAAAAAATTGTTACGTATGATATGTAGAACGACAATACATAAAAACTACATTTTGTTACATAATACCGACGAACTTATTTAATGAATAAAAATTAGATGTATGAAACAAAAGAATATATAAATAACAAGATATGATTGGAATTATGGAAGCAAGATTAGATATAAAAAAGAATACTGGGATTTATATCATCCAATAACAGAAGAATAGAAATTTACTGTGCGATTTACAGACAAAATTACCAAGAACGGAACCAGTATCACACTTTTGCTTTTGGTATTCTATTATAAATACGATTACTGTTGATAATACTGTGCAGTATTTTGAAAAAGAAGTAAATTTGTACTTGAATGATGAATACGAACAAGAGATAAATGAATGCAACTGAAGATATTGAAAAGATAGAAATTATTATTTTGATGCAATATATTGTTTAAACCAATATCAGATGCGCAGAATCTTGCAATAACCATGTAAAAATAAAATTAACTCTCTTTTTCGTAATGAAATAATAATATATAGTTATATAAATAAATATAAATAAAAAATTATTTAATTTTATAGTAATGTCACATTATCTTCAATCAATGTGTTTTTTTGTTCTAATGCAGATAATAAAAAATGATATGCAGCTGTAAAAAAAACATACACTCCAATTCTTTCATGATAAAAGATATATGTTGCTCGATTAAAGAATTTCAAAAATATTGTTTTTTTCTAGATTAAAGGAAAATAACATTAACAGATTTGCTTGATGAAGAAAAAATAAGAGAGCAAGAATTGGTAAGATTTCTGTAAGATATTTATTGATTTCTTATGCGATTATTAAAATGCATGTGAAAATTATCGGGGTTTTACAATTTTAGAATAATGATATAACAATATGATATTACATTATACTAACATACTAAATGGTTTTATATGGGAAGAATATCTATAACAACTGTATTTTCGTTCTAGGATTCTTTTATGGTCGGTTAATTAATATTGCCCTGTTATATATAATATTTTTATAATTTTTGTGTTTTTATGCTGTATTAAATTATAAAATGGCATAAAAAATATATCATAAAACTTTTTATTAAAACACAGAACATCGAAATATTTTTATTAGGCTTTTTTTCTATAACAATATGCAATCTCCAATCAAAAAAAGCTCATTTCTGTAATTTTTACAAAAAAATTACAATTTTTTTGCTGTAAAGCGCATTCTTGTCTATAAAAAATCAAGATAAAAATCATATAAAAAGCTGTAATCGTGATAAGTTTATAGTCACGCGACGATATGTATTTGCAATATGTACTTTGATTCAATAACTTCTATAAATTATATGAACAGTCCAGAAAATTCGCATCCAATATATATTTGAGTTTTTCAAAAATGAAATCTTTTATTTGTTCCTTTTATCGTATCAATAAAAAACATTTTATCTTGTTTTTTTACATAAAGTGTCATTTTTTTAATATTTCTCCTATTTTTACCCCTTTGTTTTTTCTATATAATAACTTTTTGGCGTTCGTTATTATAAAATGAATATTGAATTTATTTTAAAAACTATTGAAGTAGATAAAAATATTATAGGACTTGTCGAACGTATAACAGAATAGCGCGTTCAAATGTTTTCAGAGGATAATATTATCCTCGGATTTTTGCAACATAAATTCCCTGGATTTAAAAATCTTTCCAATTCCGTAGTTGATTTAGTGATGACACACTTGCTGCTTGAAACCAACATAATCCTAGAACAGCCGTTTGAGCAATATAACCCTCTGATGTATAATGAAAGTTATAGAGAATGTATTGGAATAGTATTTTTTAGGCACGGATTTGCACTTAAAATGCCAAGATTAACATATTCTAGTGTAGAAAAGATGGCTTATACACTTAAAAAAAATTTAACACCGATGGAAATCTTCAAATGGTTTGAAATTTTGTACTTTAAAAAATAATAAACTTGTTTTTTTGTATTGATGATGAAATGACTTTGCTAGATCTCTATGGTATCGTTAAGTTTTCAGATGACAGAAAAATTTGGAAGGATTATAACATAAACGAAAAACATCAAATATTGAATGAAATTGAAAACGAAGATTTGTTTTCAGCTAGAAACGCTGAAGTTATATGTAACAAAAAAGTCGAATTAAAAAAACTTAGTGCAAATATCACAACAAGTTTTGATTTAGATGGTCTGAGTGGAGCTTTTCCAATTGATCAATTTGCAAAGATAATTACTAATCCGGTTGTGAGTATAAATGTCCTTGCTAATACCCAAAAATTATATAGCAGAAAAATTTTGACCAAGAACTATTATGTATTTAGTAAAAATGGTTCCATAAATGCAGTAAACTTGGGACACTTTTACATAGGGTCTCTAATTATTCTATCTACAGAATATCAAATATGGCTTTTCATTCCTCTTTGTAATAACAAAGAGGATATAGATGCAAAAAATACATATTTTGCTAATAAATGTATGGAATTTAAGTACAAGTGTGAAAAAAACAATCAAGAATATTCTCGAAACATAGTGGACAAAATGAAAATAGAAATTAAAAGACTCAGTGAGATGAAAAATAGCATTAGTATTAATGCTAGATTAAACGGATCAGAATTTTTACAGCTAATGAAATTCTATTTCAATACCAAAAATTTATCAAGCATAGCAAAAAAAGATGCTTTTTTCTTTATTGAATCGTATGGTTCAAAAAACAAGATTAGAGCCAGGAGTATGATAGAGTTGCAAAATATATTGAGAAGTGCATTTTCATTGGACCTTAACAGCATTTTTTATCTAGATATTGCACTAAGTATAACACAGAGTATAAAAAAAAATAAAAATCGTCATGTAGTGATAGCATTGGCAGCTGAAAATTTTCACGTAGAATCAAAAGATCATACATACAATTTATTTGGTTCCGAATTAATTACGAACTTGAACAAAAAAGTTATAACTCAATGTAAAAAAAAAGAAGTATTGAATGCCATTTATCCGGAAGGCACAAGCTGCCAAATAACAAGAGATGGATTTTTAGAACTTAATTTATACCAATCACTGGGGTCGTATATATGTCCGAGGTCGTATAGGCAAGATTTTATAAAAAAAAATAGTTTGAACAAATGCTTATCTCATATTTTGATGAATCCCAAATGGGATTGTTTAAAATCTTTAGATATCGTTAGAGAATCCATAGAAATCGCTAGCAAGACCCAAAACGAATTAAGATTCGAAGTTTGTATTGATTCAGTGGCCTTTGTAGAGGCTGAATCTATTTTGCATTCTTTTTGTGAAAAAGCCATGGTTAATGTAATAGACGCTAAAATGCTATTTAGTAGCATTAAAAAAAGTTTTGAGACAGTTTCATCTGAAATTTCTCGTGAATATTATAAAATTGATTCTTTATTGTACTTAGTCATTCTTGAAAACTTTTTTGTGGAAAAGTACATCAAAGATTCAAGAAATCCAAAATATTTGGATAACTTTTTCATGCCCCTTTTTCATAAAGAAAATCTCAAAAATGAAATTTTTATTCTTGATGAGAGACTTCTGAATGAAGTAAAAGAGCTGTGTGATGATGACTATGTACATAGAAATCGTTTTAGGATGACCAAAAATTTAATAGAGCACTCATTAGGAACACATCCTACAGTCAGAAAGATGGCAATTGAGAATCTAGAAGTCATTGATAATGACATCGTTATTTCTTACGATTTGATATATAAGCAACTTATAAAAGAGTTGACAACTGCATATAAAATTGATTTCGATCTTATATATAAAACAGATATTGATTATATCCAAAATCATCTTGATACTAACCAGACAATTAGTATTTCCGATTATTTTATGGATTTAATTTCAGCAAATGAAAACAATAGAATGTCACAATTTTTTCAACAAATTCAGCTGATCAAAAATGAGCACAATCAAACATCAGAGAATATTGTGTTGGGTTTAAAAACTGCATTTTTAAAAAGAAAACATTCATTTGGTTTTAAAGCTTATAAAAAGGATCGCAACGAGCAGTATTTCTTGGTGAAAATATCAAATAATATAGTTCAAGTTGATACAAAGTCTACTGTGCAACTTTTCGAAAATTGGATTATGTCTAATAAAGATGAAGATTTTGACACCAGAACTTTTTATCCCACAGAAATAAAATTCAACGCATGGATAGGGTATAACATACATGTTTGTGATTACAAAAGCAAAATTAATTATAACAAAAGGATAAATTATAAGTCCATATATTTTGATGTGAGATTAGGGATGTGTGGTCTCATGAACACAAGAAAAATTCGAAATATAATTCGCCCAATAAGCGATAAAAGAATAAAGACTGTAAAAATGATTAGTGATTTGCGAAAGAGAGCCTCCTATATTGATGTTGACTCGCTAAGTTTTCGCGAGGTGATGAAAAAATACGCGCCATACCTCAAAAATTATATTACAATGAGTTTGGAACTAGCTATGATGTTCGATGCATATATATGCAAAATTTCTAAACGGAATTACGTGAAAAAAACAGCTGCTCATTATTATGAACAATTAGAAGATTTAAAAATTTTTATAGACGATGAAAATGAAAATCCAACAAATTTATACAATACCTATGAAGATCAAAACGAAGTATTTGAAGAAGAGTATTCAAAAACGAATATACAGTATAAACATAAAAGTGATCATAATATGACTGAATGGTATAATATAAGCAGAAACGATGATTTTAAAGCTGAAAGAATAACACATCCATCTTCTTATGATAGAACAGATCTCATTCTTCCGCCAAATCTAGTGCTTAATAATGCGAGAAATATACGGAATGATATAATACATGAAAATGTACATAATAATGCTGAAGTCGACAATGATTATGACAATGATTATGGGTATGATTATCTACATGCTGAACCAGAATATAGTGTAAGAGAATCTTATGAGAACGAAATAGTAATTCCAAGGCAAAACTCTAAGGCAGTTATAGATAATGCAACATACTCTGCAGGTGAAAACTTAGAGGATTTTACGTTAGTCCTAAATACAACAGAAAATTTACTATCAAACAATTTGGGATCAATTGAAAAGCTCAATAAATGTAAAGAAAATTTAAATCAATTGGCTTTAGCCCCAATAAACAGTCAGAATATAAGAGAAGAGTTTGAGAAGTTTTTTTTGGAAAATATAAATAGTTTGGAAACAGATTCCAGAACTGAAATAGTCCTTGACCCCGAATCGGAAATAAAAGAAAGCAATTATCATGAAAATATATCACAATTACCTCAGAATAAAATTACAAAAGAACAAGCGACAATAAGCGAAAAGCAGTTGTCTAATGCTCCAATAGTGAGTACCACATGTACTAAAACCCACAGTCAGTCACAATTAAGTGTGGAAATAGAAAGTCCGTGCGATTTAGAGAATATATATGCAAATTTTAAAGAAAAAATAGTCGAAACTATAAAGAAAAACACAGAGAAAATAGATACAATGAAAGAGGAAATGAATAAACACACCCATGCAAATATAAAAACAGTCAATGATTTAAATTATTTGAAACGTAAAATTGCAACAAAAAGAAAAAAGTTCATGAACCATATTCAAAATATCGAAAGGGGACATATTAATAAAGAAATACTAAATTTTGACTTTTTTGATGAATTAGGTAAGATTTATCAATGCATTATGCGATTAGAAAGAGTCGAAAATAAAAAAGTCTCAATGCCGCAAATTAGAAATGAGATTCATGAATGTCGTGGGAGAAAAATATGCCTAAAAGAGAAAATACCAAAAAAATACAAATCATGCATTGAAAATACACCCATGAGATTAGAGTACCATAAAAAATTACAAAAAACAGAGGATCATAAATATGAATCTGAGAGCAGTCATTTAGAAGATGATGGTAAAGTTGATATGATTATAAAAAATCAAGCCGAAGAAAGTTATCACAAAGAATCATTTAACAATATCAACAATAACAGGAATCAAAAAAAAATTATTTGCGATGATGATACAAAATCAGAAAAGAAAATATGTATAAAAAAGTGGAAAAATAAAGCAGAGTCATTTACAAAAGAATCGACTATTGTGACTCCATGTAATGATGAAGAAAAGGATGAAGACCTCAATAGTTTTAATATACGTGTTAACGAGTATGTAAAGCAAGGCAAGTTTAAAAATTTACAATTTTATGACGATATATCGCGTCTTAGTTCTTTCTATTTTTCTAAAATAGTAAAATATTTATGTAAAAACAAGATAAATTCTATAAAAGAGAGATCTTTATATCAGACATTTTTTAGAAAGAGAGGGTTAATAGAATCTATCGCTAATACTTTATCTCGTGAAATATGGATAAAGGTGTTAAAAGAACTAAATTCTAAAGATTATCTTATATTTGACGACGGGACTATACTTCTTAATGATGAACAATTGAACTTATAGAAATCAAATTCATTATATAAATTAAGGTTTATATATTTTATTTTTTTGGTTTTTTTTGTATAACTCTTCTTATATTATTAAAATCTAGTAGAATTAGTTGTTATATCCAACATCATATATATAATTTAATAATATTAGAAAAATAATATTATATAAAGATTATACGAATAAACTAACTATATTTTGCACAATATAAAAACAATTCATATTAAAATGTCTTGGCTATTTATTTGGATAATGAATCTAATCTTTTGAAAATTGTTATTATACTATGCGTGTATATTTTTTTTTGCGACACACATAATATCATAAGATTAGTGTATTTACTTATTATTATAAAAAATCTTGTCATGATATATTAGATTCTTATTGTAAAATAATTATTTAAATTTTAAGTTTTTTATATATAAAAATTCGGCGTATCACATATGAATATAAAGAACACAATGAAATAGTTTTATATAATCTATAATGTGAGCATGTATACTTTAACCGTTCGTATTTAGAAGTTTTCGTTTTTAAACTGCTTTTATCATATTTTTTATGAGCAGATATGATGTATACAAATAAATAAGTAATTATTGTTTGTATTTAGTAAAATAAAAAAAGTGTTAATTCCTCGATCATTGACATGAAGTAAATTTTATTTGTTTCATTGATCATTTAAATGTTTTTGGCAGTATTATATACTCTCTAAAATATGAAACATATATTTTTTTAAAAATTAAAAAAATGTGTAGCTATATTTCAAATAATTATACAGGCATTAGATAGATTTAAACCTCTATCATTTGTTAATTAGAAAAATAAAAAATGATTAAATATGTCAAGCTAGTACTTTTACATATTTTAAGTTTCATGTTTTTATAATATAGATATTTATAAATTGTAGATTTCGACGGTCATGCTTAATTTTTTAACCCCAATATATCCTTTTTTTTATGTTTCATTTTAATTTTTTTGGCTGATTATAGTTTCTCTAGAACCTAGACGTGATTAAATAATAATAATTTTTTTTATATTTTTTACGGAGAAAGCCATATGCTAGTTTATACTGAAATTTTGATTCGAAATAATATCAATTTTGGTTGGGATTTAATATTGTTCTATTTTCCGAAATCATTATCCGTACTTGTAATATTTTACAATTGAGATATTTTCTTTCTTTAAAGATAATATATAAAAAAACACACCACAACAGGATACCAAAACTAGTGTTTTATTTGTTATAACCGAAATATCAACATAAAAAAGGTTTAATAGATAATATTTTAATATTAATGGCATAGCATATGACCTATCCCGCATTGATGTGAATATTTAAAATCATCAATTTAATTTTCTCTACCCTTCATATTATCGAAAATGGTTTTGAATGTTTTTATTTTATGCCAATATGTTTGAATTATCCTACATTGATAGTTATAAAATTACCCTTTTAAATTAAATTTTTAAAGACGACGAAAAAAGATTAGTTGATTATGAAATCGTAGGCTTTTAAATGCGAAAAGAAAAATTAATAAGGAAAGTGTTTCTTGACACTTATAATAAGTTTGGAGATTGATCAATGTGTATGGTGAGTGAAACACAA
This sequence comes from Rhyacophila brunnea, assembly GCF_057557595.1. NCBI lineage: Eukaryota > Metazoa > Arthropoda > Insecta > Trichoptera > Rhyacophilidae > Rhyacophila > Rhyacophila brunnea. The sequence continues at coordinate 1,043,127 of NW_028232770.1, read as the reverse complement.
TCCCTCTTTAGTGTTTGAGGCTGGTGCATGCAGAAGATATGTATGATGGCAATCTTATTGTTTAAGGTAAAATAAGCGGTAGAGAAGCGGTAGGGAAGCGGTAATGCAGATTTAAGCATGGCATCAAAAAATATGACGGGTCTTCTTATTTTAGAGATTTTTATCTTGGTTTTATAACATGGTTGGAAATAAATGACGTATTAATTAAAATATGATAATGTGTAAATAAAATGAAATATTTATTTTTATATCTGTTGTGACATGTAGAGCTAGCAGCTAAATCTTATTGTACTAAGTTTTTGATGTATTGGCAATAATATTTTCGATGATTTTATTATCGTTGCGGTTCCAATAGAAAAAAGGGTGCAGAATATATAGGGTGGAAGTTTATAAATGCAGACAAGTAGAAAAAATTGACTTTACTTGCCGTATGATATTGTCTGGAGTGTTGTATGGTCAAAGGTCTAGCTACTAGTGGTTTTGAATTATGAGAAGTAATTTATAATGTAAAATATTGTATAGGTAAAAATTCTACTTTTTTTTCTGTTTTTAACTTTTGATAGAGAAACTGTTATAGATATATGTATTTTGCTGTTGATTTATTTTCTGAGAATACATTTGAAGAATTATTCAGAGAAATTTATGGCATGTATTTGAAACACGTGATATAGCTGTTTTTAGTATTTTGCTGGTGGTTTCATGGGTGAAACTATGATTTTTTTATTTTGTATTTTATACACGTAGAAGAAGCTAAGGATGTATAATTATCTGCTTCTTGGGCTTATGCATTCTTCAGAAGGTAATTGTTCGGAAAATCTAGCCTTTCTTAAGCAGGAAGCGATATTTTTATTATATCGATCAGATGTATGATATTTTACACAATTATCTTTTGCTCATTTGTCTATGAATCAGTTATGTTTGGATCTAAGATCGTTTATTGTTCTCGAATAAAATTTGATGTTTTTGATTACTTTTATAGTTTTTACATCCTTTTATCACATATTGTACATTCTTAAACACCAAAATAAATGCTAGATTATAACATTATATCTCAAACAATTTGAATAATTCAATTTTTGTATTTTTAAATTTTGTTTTAAGCATGCATATTATATAAAAACATGCAAAAATAAAGTAAATACTACGTTCATATATTATTAAGCATCTAAAGATTATCTTTATTATTTAACAAAAATATTGGTTTTTCTTGATAATTATACTTGATATTTCTGTTATATGATATTTTTAATATTATAGTTTTTCGTATAGAATTCATATGTTTCAAATTATTTAAATTGTATGTTTTTATGATTTTTATTTATGAAAATTAGTATCATAAACATGATACAGAGATTTTTTCTATGTACTAAAAAAATCCTATTTATTCAGAAAATAATCTAGATTACAAGTTATGGCATCCAATTAACAATAAAAATGGCATATTAGTAGTTTTATGGAGCAATAAAAAATGGATTTTTTACCCATATTTTCTGCGACATTTCATTTTTTACTTGATTCTATTACATCTACAACTTTTATAATATATTTTTACTCTTTGCGAGTTTAACACGAAAATTTAATGTAATTATTTTTTCCCTGTTTCTAATAAACAGTTTGGCTAATTTATAAAATCACAAAATACACAGTATCTAAGTAAATATTCAGTCTTTTTTCGTCGTTTTAACTGCATTGTGCGATATTATGCGTATAAAGACAATATTTATATTTAATTGCATAAAAATATCTTCTTATTTTATTTTAATTCTTAATTTAGGATGTATATACTCAATAATTAGATTCTATATAATATATAAAAGAGATAGCTTTTATTGTTTGTTTATATCCGTTTTTGCAGATTCACATTGCGTTTCGGGTTTTTTTATTACTGACTATATCCATGTTCGTAACATTTTATTTTTATGATGTATAAGCATACTCAAAAAAGAGTTAATTGCAAAAAAACTCTTCTTTTTTTGTTTTTTTATTTAGGTTTTTGTGTTATTGAATGGTATTAATTTAACATAGTATAAAATACTAATTAACTGTTTTATTTTAATATAAGTTTGTAATATATTGTTTTTACATTTCGTTTTTATGAATATAAGCTATATATAATTGTTGTATATATTTATTGTTTTTTTGAAATATACTGTTTTTTAGTCCAAATACAACATATTTTTTTAGATTTTATTCTTTTCATGTATGGATATTCAAATATTTATGTAGCTTTTATTATAGCTTGACACAAAAACGTGAAGAACGGAGCATCCTTTTATTATTATTTTTTATTATACAAAATATTTTAAACATATTAGACCAATTTTGTCCCTTCTTACTATAAATAAAGCTTTATATAGTTAGTTATCTTCCATAACTAAAATTATAATAGATATCTTTTAGCACGCACATCTAAATATTTTAAATTATTTGATCGAAAGAGTAATTATTATGAGTATATAAATGTTTATAAATTGAATTTTTATACTTTTACAGCTTTACTAGAATATTATTGAAGTTTTTTTTATTGACTTTTTATTAAGCTAGAGATAATCTAAATATTCTTATTCCATAATAATTATATACTTGGCATTCATAGAATATATATTGTAAATAAAAAGCTTTATATGATATTTATTAATAGCTAGAAATCAAAATTCGCTAATTGATTATCAAATTAATTGTTTTTTATTTAACTATAAAAAAAAAATTTCAATATATTAATTTGCTTACTATATATTCAATTCGTATCGTAATCTATAAAAGATCTTAAACTTCTATAAGGCGTTTTATCTTATATTGTCAATATATATCTAGCTTTTCTTTTGCATACAATAATCTTAGTTTTTGTTTTTTTTCTTTCTAATAAGAATGTATAATCATGTTTGAAATTGTTACTTTATATGAATTTGGATTTAATATTATTTTTATCATCAAATAATGCTAGAATAACTCGTAGATGTACTTCTTATTGCAAAGAATAGAATTATACAAAGCAAATACATTTAAAAAACTTAAAAGAAAAGAAAAATATACGAAAGTTTATTTTTATGGTTTTATAAACCTGTGTTATATGCTCAACATGTTTCCTTTGAATATACAGAAACACAACTGATTATAAATGATTATTGAAAAAATTACCCCTTTTTCTAGATAAGAAAATAAAATAATACGATTTTTATGATAAAATTATTCACTATTTAAGAAATAATTTCTTTAAAACTATCATTCTATTCATTGAGTATTTAATTATGCGTTTTTTATGAAAATAGGGCATATACACAAAAAAAAGCTAGCTCTGTATATCAGTTATCATATTTTCTATTTTAGTTTATCTTCTAAATCATCACTATGATAACATATAATCTGAAAGTGGGTATTTTTATCCTTAAATGCCAACAATAATATCCTTGTAGAATTTAAATTCAAAAAATATTACATATTGGTAACAGTGGCATTATATTATTTGTTTTTTTCTCAATTCTCATTTTTTTACGTAATTTCATTATCTAAAGTCTTAAAAAGCTTTTATTTTAATTAATTTTTCTTGGTTTTTGTTTACAACAACAATGTCTTTTTTCTCTTCTCTTTAATGCTTAATACTTCGAAATTCTAGATTATGCATGTTTATTTCGATTTAATAGACTAATTTTTATATCTATTCTACAATTTTTATTACTATAGAATATATTATATATAGATTGAGAAATTCGAATATTATTTGATGCATGTAAAGTGTACCTTTTCAAACATTATATGCACTAGAAAACTGCGTCGGTAATAATTTATTGTACTCGTCTTACTAAAAAGTAAGTAAAGTCAAATAATTTGATGTATTCTTTCAAATAAATTGACGAAAAAGAATTACAAAGAAGATTTAATTTCCGAGTATAAATAATATCACAAAAAAACTCTACTTTATTTTATATATTTTTGATCTTTATCTTTATATTACAAGTAATTTTTTATAAGAAAATGTTCTTCTGATTTTATTTCCATCTCTATTAGATGATGCTCAATCGAAAAAATGATTTTTATTGTGCATAATGATTAATTATAAATAAAAATATGTCTATGTTATACATTTATTCATATTTTATGGTGTTTTTTCGTAGTACATATTGTTTTTTAATAAAATCTTTATAACAATAAATAATTATATTCATTTTATGGAATTCTTTTAAGATTGTTATTATGAAAAGATTTATGCGTTTAATAGTGTAAATTGATGTATCTTATACTTCTTCCTTTAAGATTCTCTTCTTAACAAATTTATATTTTTTTAAGTTTTTTTTTCTGTTCTTATATGTATATAATTATAATATATAAGATTTTACCGTTTAGTTACTCTTCTAAAATAAAAATGTAGTTGACTGTATGTATAATAGATTGAAAATACATATAAAACCATTATCTATTGTCATTACTAAATCTGTGGTTTTTTATGATATTAAAGAGCATTTAACCATGATATTATCATTCGAATATAAATTACTATCTTTATTGTATTTTTTATATGTTCTGTTATTTTGATATATAAAAGACGTAGTTTTATTTATTTTTTTACTACTAAATTCTCATGTTTTTTAGAAATATTTTTATAATATATGAATAACAGGCTTTATCATAAATAATATACGCGAAAATAAATAGCTTCTTATATATGTTTCATATTTAATGTTTCTATATATAAATTAATCTTCTGTTGAGAGTTATAATATAAAAGCTAGCCAAACATGTATAAAACCATTTGAGTGTTAATTTCGTGAAAAAGAAAAGCAAACCAAAATCTTTTGTACGTTTTTTTTACTTTTTGCTAGATTTTGTTGCCTAAATAGCCGAATACTAAATTAATAATCTGTTTTTTTGTGGCAAAAAAATTTTATTAAACAAACTTGAACACACCAAGAACTATTTTCAAAGGGATATTATACTATTTTCATGGATTTTTCCCTATTTCAAGTCAACGAATAATCATATTTATAGTTTTTTTTGCATAATAACGGATAACTTTACTGCTATAGTACAGTATGTAATATAATAAAATAGGCTTTTGTGATTTGTTTGTACATTGAATGTCGTATATAACGTGATAATGGTGTATATGATTTTTTACTTATTGTGTTAATTCTTCTTTCACTAATAAAAACCGGAGATCATACATTTAATGTTCTATCAGACGTTATACGTTTTTTATAACTATTTTTTACCCGAATTGTATCTTTTTTTATCACCTCTTACTCATTTACTTGCATTTTGGTTTACATATCAATGCTAAAAACCGCAAAAACAGTGATTTTTTTGTCTTAGAATACAAATATAGATGCACAATACTTGTTATATTATGTCAACAAACATAGTTTTATATGTTTCTTGCCTTTTTTGTAAATTTGAAACTTTTATATGTTGATTTAGATCACTATTTTTTTTCATTATTTTAGCGGCTTTATTTTATATAATTATGTTTTATATCGTAAAATGAGAAGAAATATGTTTTGGCATATTGTTATATACATTCTGAACTTATTATATTTCGATTTAAGAAATTAAAAAATACTTTAAGGGTCCTATTAGTGTTTTTCTTTTTTTTTGTTTTGATAAATCAAATACATTAATAATGCATATAAGGTTTTATGTCAATTGATACTAGTTTACCATGAAAAATAGGTCTTATTTTATTTTTGTTAATTAAATCTTACAAGAAAAATTATTTTTGGATAGCTTCTTATATACGAAAAGATAGCCATATAATAGTTTGGCTATATGTTTTTAATGTGTTTATGTCGAGTATTATACGTTTTTAAACGTTATTTTTTCTTTTTTTTCTAATTCTATGCGTTTTTTTTGTCATTTTTATTGTCTAAAATACAACTTAATCAACATCTTTTACAACCATGTTATCCATCTAACTTTTATTAAGTATTTTATGGCAAAATAAAACTCTTTTTGTTCATTTATTTCTGCGGAAAAAAATATAATAGTAGAGGTAAGTTTAAAACAAAGATCCAAGAAATAAAATATTTTTAGTAAATTGATCATAATACTTTTTAATAAAAGATAACATATAAAATTTGCATTTTGAGGCGCGTATAGTTGCACAAATAACCGTATAGGTGGTAATTAATAAGTCCTTTAGTTAAAGAAAAAAGATTGATATGGAGTATTAAATATTCAAAAACAACCTTTTGTCCTTTATTATACTTATATAAAGATTTTTTGCTGCATATAAATACTCAGATTGGCATAAAAATGATGTTCAATTTGTCTGATAGCTATAGAAAAAGAATCAATTTCAATTAACTGTATCTATGATTATTTGTTTCTTATGTCTTTTCAAAGTATTTTATATTTTTTAGGATAGATATAGTTACAGGAGTATATAAATTTACTGTTTTTTGCTTAATAACGTCTGTTCTGAGAACCTATACTATACCATTATATATATTGCGATTTTTTGAATTATTTTAGTAGTTACTAGTGTATATATCAAGTTTGAAGACAATTTCTAAATACATTTAATGTTTTTATTTGCCATTATATTTTTTTCTCCTTCAAAACTTGTCCTATGTCCCGCTTAACAAACTCGTGCTAATGAAAAAAAATATATAAAATTAAGATCTCGTAAAAAATATGGCATAGTTTAATATTTTATATTTGCCTTTGTATTCTTTTATTCTGTAAATATGTATAAATATTAATAATAAGTTTAGTTTCTTTAAATTTATACATCGAAACAATAAGAGAACAGCTGATTGTTGTTTATAACTTAGCTGCTAAAGATTTTCACAAAAGTTATAGCTAATCCATACTTTATATTTAATTTAACGCCAAATTTTTATTTTATTTATCGATAAAGCTTTTTTAAAACAAAATAATGCATTTACCATAACAAATTTTTTAAATCATACTGCTTTGATCATCTTATCTAAAGAAATTATGATTTCGTTCATTTTTTTTGCTTTTCTAATTTGGTATATGTTTGTTAAAATCCTGCCCCGACATGAATCTTCTCGGGATGCAGAATACCGAGAAGAAATCGGACAATCATTCCGCTGATTGTTATCGATAGGGTTAATGCGCCCATAAAAACTTTTCTGCTGCTTGGAGGATGGCATTGGCGGGAGATTAAGGTCCTCTCGCCAGGAAAATTTTAAAAAATGAACGAAAAGCTCTGGTGGAGAAAAAGAAGTTCGGCTGCGGCCAAGAATAGAAAAAAAAATCGGTTTTTTTAAAGTTACGCCGAAGGCCTTGCATTTTTTTTTTAGGAACTTTTTTTGGGAAATATTTAATAATAAATTGAAATTTAACCTATATATTTTTTTTCTTCTAATAATTTTATCATAATATATACTATGTTTCTTGTAATTTACGTCCTATTATATTTATTCTCTGATTATCCCCTTTTCATATATATCTAAATCACTTCTTAATAATTTAATAAATATTTGTTATTTAATTTTTTATTTGTATTGTATATATTTCTACATTATTATTAAATACATTTATAGCATTTCTAAACTTTTATAAAGAATTTTTGCTAAATTGCAATTTCTAATTGATTTAATTCATAGATAATAAGTTTGGCTTCTAAAAAATTATAATTTAATATTTTATTTGTATTATTGTTTAAAAGATATCTTTTAATAGATTGTTTTCTAATTGTAAATATTATATAAAGTTTGTAGATTTCAATAAAAGTTTTCATACGAAGTATCTTTATTTTACTAGATTCATAAAACAGTTTATTTTTTCTATAAAATATTAAATAAAAAATTGATTTTAATTTTATACGTAGGAATTAATAGATGTTAGTTTTATAAAATTTTAAAAAAAAGATTTATTAATTTAATTCGCCATTAATTGTGTTTATTTATCTATAATAACAGAAAATAAATAATATGGTAGATTTCCATCTATGATATTTTTTTAGTATGTTTCGAAACACAAACATGTACATATTTCTGTTTGAATTATTATGTGTATTAAGGCATACATTTGTGACTAAAAATAAAATAAAAGGATAATTTAAAAATATTTTGGTTTGTATCGAAGGAAAGTGTCTAAACATATGTATATAAACATAAAATTATAGATTAAAGTGTTTTTGATTGTTATGAATATAATAAATATGTAGAAAAAATAAGTAAATTAAATGTAACATATATAATTTATTGGGATAAAATAATGAAATAAAAATAAAATCATTATATTTTATTAGATTTGAATTGATTCTAATGGAAATATTTAGAGGATAATTCACGCCAGTTTATATATTATATATTGTTGCTGTGTCTTTTCTGGCTATAATTTTTATATTCAATGAGGAAATAAGTGAATTAAATGAACGTTTAAATACTTTAGTTATCAATTTCTATTAAAATATAAAATACTGTTTTTAAATATTTATTTATTTTTGACCATACATTAAATAGTATTTAGAATAGTAATATGGAAAAACAATTTTTATATATGATTATCATAAACATTATATATTCGATGTATTTTTATTTTCTTGTATTTTATCGCATAATTTTTTCCACCTTTTATACATTAATCGTGAGAATTTATTTAAAGCTATTAAATTTTTAAGATCTGAAATTTTATAAATGAGCTAGGTTCTTGTCTTGTTTATAATATCAATAAATGAATGTTTCTAGAGCAATTTTTTTATTCATATTTTTTGCTTTAATAGTATATTTTTACATATAAAAAACGATTTTTATTAAAAGCAAATGTTAGATTCTACATTATCATTCTTTACAATAATTTTTTTCAACTAAAATAACTTGAATTCTAATCATTATATCTATGTTAAATCGATATATATATTTTTTTTACTTAACTAAATTCACTAGAGTCAAGAGAGGCATTAATTTTAAGATAGTCAAAAATAAAAAAAAAGAGTGATCGAGCACTAGCGTCAAAAGGTACAAAGTAGCATAATACTTAAGAAATACAAAGTTAAGTAGTAAAAAGAAACTTTATCAGAATAGAGATAGCAAATTTATTTAGTCGAAAATAAAAAACATGTGTCATCGATTACTAGAGTCACAAGTTACGACGGTAACTAGTTTCTTATAAATTACAATATAACTTGAGTGAAAGATCTATAAATTTGCTAAAGACGCTAATTTTACAATATTTAGAGCGTCACTAGAGTCACTTTTTATCTCCAAAAGTGATTAAAAAACTAACACTTACGGATGCCAGCCTAACAAATACCTTTTTAGTCTTTAAGTCCCATTTTTTTTATCGTATATTCAGGTATAGGATATATTATTAGATTGCTATTTTTTATAGTGATTAAATTTCGCTGGCCAGTATGACCGTTTGTGCATGCGATAAAAAAAGCCCGTATGACATTTGCCAATATGACCGTTCTCGCATGCGATAAAAAAAGCCCGATGACATTTGCCAATATGACCGTTATCGCATGCGATAAAAAAAGCCCGTATGACATTTGCCAGTATGACATTTGCCAATATGACCGTTCTCGCATGCGATAAAAAAAGCCCGTATGACAATTGCCAATATGACCGTTATCGCATGCGATAAAAAAAGCCCGTATGACATTTGCCCGTATGACATTTGCCAGTATGACATTTGCCAGTATGACATTTGCCAATATGACATTTGCCAATATGACCGTTCTCGCATGCGATAAAAAAAGCCCGTATGACAATTGCCAATATGACCGTTCACGCATGCGATAAAAAAAGCCCGTATGACATTTGCCAGTATGACAATTGCCAATATGACCGTTCTCGCATGCGATAAAAAAAGCCCGTATGACATTTGCCAGTATGACAATTGCCAATATGACCGTTCTCGCATGCGATAAAAATAGCCCGTATGACATTTGCCTTTATGACAATTGCCAATATGACCGTTATCGCATGCGATAAAAAAAGCCCGTATGACATTTGCCAATATGACCGTTGTCGCATGCGATAAAAAAAGCCCGTATGACAATTGCCAATATGACCGTTATCGCATGTGATAAAAAAAGCCCGTATGACATTTGCCAGTATGACATTTGCCAGTATGACATTTGCCAATATGACATTTGCCAATATGACCGTTCTCGCATGCGATAAAAAAAGCCCGTATGACAATTGCCAATATGACCGTTCACGCATGCGATAAAAAAAGCCCGTATGACATTTGCCAGTATGACAATTGCCAATATGACCGTTCTCGCATGCGATAAAAAAAGCCCGTATGACATTTGCCAGTATGACAATTGCCAATATGACCGTTCTCGCATGCGATAAAAATAGCCCGTATGACATCTACCCTAAACCCTAAACCCTAACACCTACCCCAACCCGAATTTGTCTTTTTTTGTCCCTTTATTACCTTGTTTACTGTCTAGATAATTCATTGAATTTGAATAGAAGGATACACAGACATTTGCATATTTTTTTTCGATTCCTCCGTTCATTTCCAAAGCTCTGCGATCACTGAATACTTTGATATTAAGAAAATTTTATCATAATGATAAAACTCGGCAGAATGTCAAAGACAATTTTAGCGAGAGACTTTTGTATATTTCTTTCTTATATTTCAAACTAATGAAAATCTCATAATCCTTAAATTTTTACATCATTTTTTTATATCAAATTTTTAATATTTTTAGAAACATTTTGGGCTTTTAAATTTATTATCGTTCATTTTAAGTTGGTTTCTTTGGAACAGATAGGCTAAATTTTAATATAAATATATAATGCAATTGTACTTTATTATTAAAAATCTTTTGGATGGCCAATATAACTAATATAAGTTCTTTTCTATAGAATATTTATGTTTTGAAGGTTTTAAAATACAAGTAGCGTAGGGAACAATATTCTTCCATGGGTACATTAAAAATTATAAAATGTAAAACTTCAACTCAAACATAAGTATGATGATTTAAATCAACTATATTTTTTATTTAATTATTCAAATTCTTTTTAATTTGTCTTTGATGAGAATCTACTAAATCACGAAAAAGATTATACAATCCAAAATCAATATAGTTAAATGTAGGCAATTGAAAATATAAAATACTATGGAGATAAATAGGTTTAAAAAAACAAAAGCTAAGCCACTTCATAAAATTTAATAGATAATAAATAAACTTTAGTGGAGGTTATTACACAGTATGGAAAGGATGTTTTTTGAACGCTTTATTTATAATTTTAGTTTAGACAAGGGTGATAGAATCATTATCGATTCAAAGATACGAAACGATGATTTTTTTAATTATACTTTTATTTTAATTATAGATAATTTTCTCGCATCAAACATTTTAAATTTATGCACCTGCTCTGTTCGTTTTTTTAAGAAAAATACAAAAAATCGATCAGTATCTTTTTCGTGTTCATTTATTTTTATTAAAGATATTTTTTGGCATTCAGCTGTCTTTAGTATCCATCTAATAATATTAAAATAATCTTGAGTACAATTTTCAAGTTTTATTATAAAAATAAAAATTCAGAAAACTTATTTATGCATGAAAGCATAATTTTATGTGTCTATCAATATTAAATCACTATTTTTTATGGATTTCATTTAAAATAAAAAAACAAAGTTTTGCTAGAATGATTAGCTAGAACTTGCTGTTCACTGCAACAATTTATTTTATTTATTCTTATACATCAGCTTATGTTTATTTGAATAAAGTATCAATAAAACACAGTATAAATATCTTGTATATATTTAGTCTACAAAAACTGAAGTGTTACTATTTTATTGAAGGTTACGAAGGAAAAATTACTGTATTTTTTTTTCTTGAATTTATTTGTGCAATTCTACATAACTGTAGATAAATAATAGCGAAGAGAAAACATAATTAATATGAATTATAAAATTATTATATTTTGTAACCAGAAAATAAATATGCTTTTTATTTCATTTCTTTTTACTCTTAAACGTATTCATTAGTTGCATTTCTATTCTAATATCTATATAGAATTCTGGTCGAATTTGCGAAAGAAAGTTTGAAAGATCGACTATACTTTAGCAAAAATTTAGTTAATCATTGATCATTGAGTAAGGTTATGAAATATAAAATTTCGATCTAAATAGAATTAACAAATGATAAATGATTTAAAGTTTTGATTCAATTTTGCAAATAAAAAGAGTGGCGATGGTTCTGCGTAAAATAATTTTACCTGTAATCTGTAAAATATTTTTGAAGGTTTGAAACCTCTTCAGACAAGGGCATTTATAAATTATCTAATCGGTAATAAATACCTATTACTTTAAAGACATGTATAGCATATTATGGCCGATCACGTAAAATTTGGCTTTACTCTTCATTATAATACTTAAATGTTGTCGTAATTTACTTTGACTCGATATGCGAACACAAGTGACCGTATGCTCGTTGGGGTACCCGATTACGTGGTCATCACACTTAAACTTTTCCAGTGCTAGAAAAATAAACAATAAAGATGCTAAAACTTTTACGGTATAAGCAATATGCAATGGACATAGAGTTTTTTGCGTATGGTGTTTAAAATGCTCTTCCAGTTTTTAACTAAAGTTCGAGAAACATTAAAACCAGAACTTATTATCTAAATCTTAGAATTATCAAATATTTGCAATATACATAATCTATGAGAAGTTAGTTTTTTTTAAAAAGGTTTATAGATTACATAGTTATGCGAGTAATTTTCATAATAATTGCGTATAATACATAATTTTTAGATATTGTATAATTAACTATCAAAAAAGTATGAAAAAAGAGTTTACTATATTACATAATGTGCTAAGTATTGTTGTTATAATAATGGGTCTTTTGCCACTTTCTGTTTTTAGCAATACAAAAAAAAGAAAATAAAAAATTTTATTTTTCAAATCTTAGGTCATATCAACGCAATATTGTGTCGCTTTATGAGTAATTAAGGTTTCCATTTTTATATTATAAATTTATTCGTTGTTCCAATTGATATTAGAAAATGAAATTATTATTTTTCGCTATATTAGATTTGTGTAAGATATGTGTAAAATTTAAACGAAAAGAAAACAATAAATTTAAAAAATTTCAGATTAAAACAGTTCAAACATTATTTTTTTCTTAAAGGCTTTAATGTACCTTTATGTAGCATATAATATCTAGTAGAAATGGTTTTACGAATTAACAGACGCTTAATTTTTTCCTCAAAAATAAACGATACAGGATCATGTGTAAATTATATTTAGGCGATTTATATATATTCAATGCATAAAAAAGAATTTTTGTTCGTTGTTTTCTATTATTAGCACAGATGACATCTAAATAAAAATTATAAGCAAATACTACTCGGTTTTATTTTTAATGGATTTTTCAACATAACTTTTTAGAGACTTTAGTATATATTTATAGTAGATCTCGGGTATAAAAATTATATCAAGTTTTATACTTTTTTGGGCTTCATTAGTAAATAATTGCGGTGTTTAGAAGCGAGTAAAACTTCATATCTTTTTTATTAATAGATGCATTATTTAGATTTTTTCATTATGGCATTTAATATTTTTATTGCAAGATTTGGGAAAATTTTTACATTCGAATCAAGATCTGCTCGAAAACATCGTGTTTATACGTATTTCCTGCATAGTTAAAACACCTAAATCATGTCTTTGATGATGAAGATTTTATGAAGCCATAATTGGCATCTGTGTTGTATTGATACGATATGGTGAGTTTTTTTAAACAAAAATATTATATATTAGTATATAAATTATTCAAGGCAATCTTACCATTTTATAATGCTTTTGTAATTTGGTATTTTACATTTTTTGTAAGATTAGTTTCTTATTTAGAACATAAAGGCATAAAAATATATGAGACATACCTTGTTCTCTATGTTTTTAACTAATTATATAAAATTTGTGTTGACCCAAAATACATCTTCATTTTTCCATTTATAAATCTAGAAAAAAAATAAATTTCCATACATTTTAAAAAAATTTGCGGCTATTCTTAAATTTTAGAACATGTATGATGTATTTTGTAGAAATATAATGTATCGGGAAATCTAATTAATCTAAATTTATACATACATTTTTGTTTTAAAGAAGTTCGGCATATATATTGGGTTATTAAATATTTAGATATCAAAAAAAATCAATTTAATATGAAAATATAAATGCTAATTTTATTATTTTTATTAGTTAGTATCTGAACATTTTTGTATAGCTTGATATATAATTTCATTATTTCCGTCATAAAATACATAATTTTTATGTTTAATGGCATAAACTGTAAACAACATAAAGGAGGACTTATTCGATTAGTTTGATTCGGTAATATTAGAAACTGGCAATCAAATTTAAATAATAATTTTTAATGAAAGATTGTATATTTTGACCACCGAAAAATTTATTTATATTATAAATACGAAAATTATATTTGAAACATATTAAATTGGCAACTTCGTTTTTAAAACATAAATATATGACCTTGATAAAAAAACATTTTTAATAGTTACTATATAACAAAAAAAAATTTTAACTCTAAAAAAACATTCAATCAAGTTTTGAATCTAAAATATATATTTCTTTGTTTCATGTTTATTCTTACGATTCATTGACATTAATATGCACATAGTTTATTGTAATTTTTTATTTCTGCAAATTTATTCTAAACATCACAATAAAACATATCAATAAATGATCCTAAAGCATATTCCACTGCAATGTTTCCATATGCTCCGAAGTTTACGTAAACCATCAGACATTAAAACCAAAATCGATTGTCTGGTAAAAAAATCATCATGAATTATTTTTATAAAATCAATTACACCTGAATCCACATCAATCAAACACCTAGAATCTAGCTTTTATAGTAGAATATGTTCTATCTAAAAAAATATTGATTAATTATCTTACGAACACTGAATATATAACCCTTTTAAGCATATGTATTTAGCCATATCTTTATACCTTGAATACGCTTTATAGTGACATTTTTACCACTGATATATTTACCATAACTCAAAATGATCTCAACAGATTTCATGTAAAAAAATTTCAAGTGAATTACTCCAAAATTCCATATGATCTAAGGCAAAGCTTCTAATTTTATATTGAAATTAAGTTTTGATGTTGGTATGTTATTTATACACAGACTCAAAGATAATTCGACCAGTGTTTAGAGTTCTCTGTGAGATCAAGAGATGAAATCTAGTCAAATAATTATACATACTTTAAACACACAATACATCATTATACGTTAACACTGCTGTGAATAGTATATTTTCTCATCATAATAAAAGATTATGGGGCTTAAATAAAGGATCAGCAATAAATATTTCTCTGTGAAATAAATTCAAACACGATATATGATCTTAGTCGATCAAATGCTTTTACACAATATTGTTTAATATTTGAGCAAAAACAAAAAAAAAGATAGATAGGTCTTAATCCATATAACTCAATTTGATCAGTTCAGCGATATAGTCAAAATGCCTAACAGTATATATTAATTTATAACGGTTCTTCATGTATATTTTTTTATTACATACTGCTGAATAAATACACCTCTAATCTAAGAGTTCTTTGGTATTTAAATAGTACCCTTATTTAAAATTATTTATAATGATGCGGTTTTGTTCATACATATCAATTTGTGCCACATTATTAGAAATGAAAATTGAAAACACTTTTTTAATATTTAATAAATTATATTCCATCTCCAAATTTTTTTGTATATTTAAAACGAAACTCTTGTGTGTTTTACGGATTTCATTATTTTTATTGCAGCTCTTTCTTTAATTCACCATCATAGCATGTTATATTTTTAAATATACATGGAAATCAATTATAAATATATGTCACCATTGAACATTGTACTTATACATATATAATACGTGAAAATGTACAAAACTATAATTATATATACGTATATGGATTCTAGTTTGAAAATTGTGTGTTTAGATTAAAAACAAAAATATTAATAAAAAATTATAACAATAATGGTTCAATTTAAATGTAATTACGTGCACTACAATGCTTCATATAAATGACGAAGAAAAACTAGAATATTCACTTTTTTTTTGTGAAATGGAATGTGTTTGTCACGAAATAATATAAGTCGTATAATAACAAATATAAAATAGAACACAAGCAGAATAATGCGCACAAAAAAGCTGATTGTAGTAAAATTTGTAAATTATGTAGTTGATGAATCAAAAGTTTTAAATATAGTGCAACTAAAGTAATTTAAAAGAATAAGCTGTAGAGAGACATCTTTATTTTCCTTTAACAACATATTTTTATAGCTGAAATGCAACCTTTTGACATTTTTTGCATTTTAAATATTCGTTGTTCATCGTTAATATTTATTACTCGTATAAATTTTAGGGCTTTTAAGTGTGGTGCTCTGATGGGTGATGTGGATACTACTCTAATGAATAAAAATTTCTAAAAGGTAATGCACGCAAATGGTATCTTATGTTTCTAGATTATAAATGAATTTAAAACACGTTTTTCGATAATATATTTTTTATGGTTTCTGTTTGGTCTAGCTTCGTACCTTATTAGATTATAATGGAACCTGTGCCTTCCAGAATAATATAGATTGTATAGAATATGAACAAATACTATTTATTATGTGTATTAAAAGTATAAACCCATCCATGCCCTTCCAAATATCGACTTTATCACACGAGAAAAGGTTAAATCCGCAATAATTAGGTATGGTTCCTACTAGAAATGCTGCATATAAATAATGGTTTGTAAGCTAATTGGAACACTATCTTATAAATTATTTATGAACGTAATAAAGAAGCTAAATTAGATGTATTTAGATATTAATTCAGTGTAATTTATGAAAAATATAAGAAAAATAAATTTAAAAACCATTGATGTATCTATAATTATATAATAAAATTTTTTAAATATTATATTCATTGTACGTAATTTATATAAATTTTTTTTGTAATTAGTACTTAAAAAATAGTTCTCATTCATAAGAAATTAACAAGAGAGTAGATTTGAATAGACGTAAATAAATTAAATTTTCTAAAAATAAGGATCTAAGAATTCAAACAAAGAACATGCTTATAAGCAGTAAGAAATATATTTAGGTTCCGAAAATGTATTTGCATAGAATTAAATAAACAACTATAGATGTTGAACAACTTAGTCAAATTAAAATTATAAAAATGTATAAACATATTATACGAATACTTTTTGTAGTATAAAACTTACCTTTAGATATACACCTTTTTTATAAATTTCTGTTTTAATATTTTTACATGCAAAAACTTGTCTCTAGTTTTTCGGTATAGTTTCGTGTTATGCTGCATAAAACAATTTATATTTGTGCAAAAAAAGTGAAAAAAACGGTTTTTGTAGGAAAAAAATTATCATCTGTGATTCTTAATTAAAATGTTTAAACAATATAAAAGAAAGAAAAATAGGTGATGATTTATTGCATCTTGCGCATATTACAACTAATTTTATATAAAAAACGTTTCTATGTATATCTAAAGCCAAAAGGCTGTTTTAATAGGAAATCTAGGTCTTCATAACTAATAAATATATATAAATATTTTTTAGAAAATCATTGCTTTTAAAATATGTTGGGCGGCTCATAAAAAAGTTTCATCGACTAATAACATATTAATAATCATTTTATTATCTAAATTAAAACAAATAAAAATTGATCTAGGTATAGATATTATAAAACTGTGTTTATTTATATAAATTTTATGATCTAGTTGATATTTATTGTTAACTTATTACGGTATCGAGTACTTCGTAGAATTTTAATTGAAATAAAAATACATACTATGCCAATAATGGCCTGGATTAGTTGACCTTAAATTGTATAATCGAATAAGGTTTTTTCAAAGCTGCATTGTTACTGGATTTAAAAATCCGAGTGGTTTTTATCCCTCGGGTTGTTATAAGAAGGTTATCTATATTGCTTAGAATCAGGCGGCAAGAATTATACAAATTAGTATTATAGTTATATACCTTGCGTTAATCTATATAAATCTTTAATTTTAAATTACAGATTCTTTTGTGACAATACTTACACTTCATATTCATCGCGCCACTAATTTTTATTTTTTTATATATTTATAAGACAACAAGGGATTATCGCGTATAAATACTTTTCAAAAAAAATAATAAATTTGCAAATTCTACTGTGTTCATACATTTATAATATGGATGTGGCTGTAATAAAATCATGAAACGGGGAGTTTTTATCTGTTAAAATAATAAATTATTTATCCAATAATTATATAGCTCCAATATTTTGAGTATATAGATCGTAAATATAAAACTAATATTATCATTGATAAGTGGTCATTAGAACATTGAAGATTTAAATAAAAATCGTGATTAAATGTTTAGTGGTTTTCTGAAGTACTAGATATCAGTTTTTTAAATTAGATATAACAAACATATATGCTTCAAATAATTTATATTATTTATATGTAATTTATAGTTTATATATGTAATTTATAGTTTATATATTTGGCTGAATTTTATTTTTATCTATTTTATCTATTTATGACTAGGTCAGCATATTGGGAATATTGCACAACTCCTTGATGCATCTTTTGCACTGGTCCCTTGTTTAAACTTATAAACAAATATTATGATATAAACAAAAATGGTATGGTTGAGAGGTTTACAGGTCGAAACCCAGTGAGGAGTCGCGGGTTCCACTTCCACCCACCCCACTAATTTTCAAATGAATTAATCTTAAATAAAATACTCAAGGAGGCGGCCAGTGATGAACAAAACATAAAGCGTTGACAAGCCATGAGAAACAGGTAGTTGCTGTGTAAGATGTTGAACTGTGCCTCAAGCATCGAAAAAGAATCCACACCATTCAGCAAAGATATAGGCAAGTGTAGTGTGTGGTTGTAGCTTGTATACCTTAGCGATGAACAGTAGATAGAATCACATTCCCTCCACATAATGACTGCCGCCTATGAGAAAGGGCCTAATCCACGGTAAATACGGGTGACAAGAAATGCTGTGGGAATCACACAGAGAGACACAGAAGTTAAGCAAGGGTTCGAATCCTATTAATATAAAGCAAACTTCTAGCAGTAATAGAAGTAAAACATAAATAAATCAAGTAAATTCAATTGGAATTTTTATAAACATCACAAACTTCAAATAATATGCTTATTGGAAAATTCATTGAAACGCTTTAAATAAAAATTATGATGTGAGACACTATAAATTAATTTTTTGCTTAAATATATATTTGGGCGCAATTAAGATTAGGATTATAAAACGATAGACATAGAAACAAAATATTTTTTATTTATGGACTAGAATTATAGTTATAATTTATGTTTTTGTTTTCGAGTACCACTTGTACGATTCTCAGCATGCACAGTTTATTATAATTTCGGTTATCTTCTCCTCTTTAAGTCTTCTTCAATACCACTGGAATAGAAACATTTAACTATTTAAAAATATTCTCTGATGATAACAAACAATTACCCTTTTTCTGATAAATTTAAATATGTGGTTGCGCATAATAAATAAAATTTAAGTTTTATTCATATAATATCGTATATTACAAACTGTAATGATTGCAATCTGCAATGAAAAACAGAGAGAATTTGAATTACAGAAACATAGGATATCATAAAAATTTAATCAATAAAAGAAATTATATAATAATATAACAAGATTTAAAAGCGCATTAAACGCTAAAAATACAGATTTAATATTTATTTATGCGTCAAAGCTTTAAACAACGACAAAATAAGTAAACGTAATGTAATGATGAAAATATTATAATAATATTGTAATAAGAATGTATCGAGAAGCACTCAGAAGTCTAAACAGAAGTTTAAAATATGTTTTTACACACTTAAATACTAAAGTCACTATCAATAATTTATATGAGAGTATTTTTAAACCATAGATTTTTATTATTAAGAAAATCAGATTATTTAGATGGTATTTATACATAGTTTTATTGGATTATGTATGTAATAAATGGCCAGTTTTCCACCTTTAAAGATAACAGTCATAACTTACTATCGTTTGAATTTATATTTGCACGATTTAAAGTTATATTATATATACGAAACCAGCAAATTTTTTGTGTTGTTAGAAAATTAACCGTAAGAAAACAATTTGTGTACCAAAAATTTTCAGATACATAGAAATTATTATTGTGCCTAATTTTTGCTAGACTCTAAGCTTGAGTAATACATTTTTACATATTTAATTGATAAAAAAATGATATTTTTTCGTTAAATTAACATTTCATGGCTATAATATGAAGGAATTTATATGTTATGTTTGTATAAATTCTATTCGAAATTATATACTCAAAAAAATGCATAAAATATTTATATTGTAATTTCTAATGTTAATGCTTTTTTCGATAGTTAAAATTCTAGTTTATATTTCACAGAGCATTTCAATTTTACATCAGGATTTATATTTATCAGAATATGCGCAATATGAATTTATTATATATTCTTGTTGAAATATTTGGTCTTCCTTTTTTTTGACGATCAACTAGTGATTTTTATAGTGTATAATAAGAGTTAATTTCTGCTTGCATCAGGATTACATCTTCCTATAATATAAAAGTATAAATATATTTCATTTATTCTACATCTAGATGATCGAAATAAAATTTTGAATAATTTACGTATAATATAAAATAATAGTTTAATTAATTCATTTAAAATAGCGTAAGGTTTTATAAAAAATAACATAATAAGTATAAAAAGTTTAAACATTATTAATCATCCCATGTTTTTAAAACGTCAAAACTGATGTATAACCATTTGACTATCATAAAAGAAAAAATATATCATGAAAATCATAGTATTTTAAACTATTTATGCTATGTTGAAGATTGTTGAATAAATTTTCATAAGATGCATAAACACAACTGTTTCATGTAACGACAGCAGAAAATAATAGGACTAAATAAGAAAATTAGACTTACTTTTTAATTAAAAATGCCATTTACCATGTGTAATGGAACATTTTTGCTTACATTGAAGAATATGTTTATTTTTTTATATAATACCATGACATTTAATCTTTGCAACCCCATCTTTTGGTGGCCTATTTATATTATTTGCCTTATGATGTAATAAACAAAATTAAAAATACTGGATTTGATTTTTATAAAAAAGAATGCTCGAAAATCTAACATCCCTTTATAAAAATTATGAATTAACTTAAATTAGGTTATAATACTACATTTATTTGAATCTTATAATATCATTTAATGCAAATATTTTCAATAAATGCTGTGATTGTGATCTAAATAAAGTGATAAGAACAAATAAGAATCCATATTTCTCTATTTTTTTTGGATAAGTGTTTATGTATTCTGATCATTTAAGGAAACGAACTAATGTGACAAAAATTATTAAAAGGTTTTTGGATATTGATTGTACATTTTATCTCTTTACTGGCCTATTTACTATCATATTCTTAGATGTACCTTTTAAGGTGGATTTAAACCAAACCCAAAACCAACAACTGCACTATTATAACAATTTTTGCTGTATTTTTCTACTTTGTCAACACTAAAATATAGCATTACAACGCTATAAGCAAATTTCAATGCAAATAATTTTTGTTATGAATTATCTAAAGCATCTATTTTTTGATATCGAATAAATTTTAACCTATGATCAATTTTGGAATGAGTTATCAAAACTAAAGTATAAATGGATGATCTTTTTCCACAAAAATAGCATTATAATATTTTAAAACAATTTGAATCATATAAAAACTATAATATTCTTTTAAGTTGTTCAAAAAAAAATGTATAAAATATATGGCTTATTATTTATTTAAGACTTATTGCCAACTATGCAATTATAACTAAGATTTTACATTGATTTGTTAATTATAATGGCCTAAAGAAACTATAAAAGAAGAAAGAAGGCATCTTTAAGACCTCATAAATATAAAATTATAGCACAAAAATACATTTTTCACATATGAATATGGTATATGCAGATCTATAGCACACCATGATTACATATGCTTGATAACTGTATTTAAAGGAATTAAAATCGTGATTTTGTTGATATATATAAAAAATATACATTTTTTTTACAATAAGAATCTCTATGATTTTTTATCTTTCACTGATGAAACTTCTAAGATGAATTTTGTAATTATTTATTTAAAGCTATTTATTGCAATATCAATAGATGAGTGGCTATTTGTGGTATGTTTTAAGTCAAAAATATTTATATCTATATTTATTGGATATCAGTGGTGCGATGGCTGTTGTTTTAGAAATTTAGCGGAAAGTGGCCTGTTTTAAAAGACAGCGCACTCCAAGCTCGAGTTATGCACGCAAATATTAGATACTCGCATAAGGGTGGTCTGCCGAAACCCGAAAGTGAAACGATAAAAAGCCACAAATAAATTAAGAGTTTGCTGTTTGAAACTCGACAAAAGTCTATGAATATTGAATCAAGCCTGATCTGCTTAACAAGGATATGTGTGAGAGCAGAGTGGTTAGCATAATTGATCAGCGACGGAAAGTAGATTTAATCACAACCCTCTTTCATGTTGACTACCGCCTAATAAAACAGGTCTAATCAATAGAAATATATTGGTCACAGACAATGGGAAGGATCGCACGCGGGGTTACATCGGATAAACGATTGGTAAAATTATAAATAAGCGAATGACTTAAATCAAAATTTATGTGCATACATTACTAAAAAAAAACTATATTTACTCGAATTATATTAGATTCACATAAATGTAATATACAAGATGCTTATTATTATTCTTTAAGTGATTTTAGTTATTCGATAAATTACGAAATAATCAAATATTTCTAAAATTCTAGGATTTATGTTTTTTTATATTTTTGCTTTTTACACAGACTACAATTATGGTTTAAATCTTTAATCACGAATAAGAATTGAAAATTTTCATGATTTTTATAATGTGGAGTCTGTCGTCTTACTTTTTATATGATTCAAAAATAGACCAAATAATACATTTCTGCTTTAATTGATATATTTATCACATTTTAAATTAGAGATTCTTAGGATTTTATATATTTTGGCATAACAGAAATTGGATTTTGACAATCTAATCATTAAGTCACAACATATTATATAATTAAACTGCATTTAGGATATAAATATAATAATCACCATGTTTATTTAAATAAATTAAATACCAATCACACTTCGTCCGGTTCAATTTTTACGCTATGATTTTCCTATCCATTATAATATATTACTAAAGTTAATCATGCAGTAAAAAAAAGTTTTTGTAATTTGTATTCGATTATAGCATTATATTCTATAATTTTATTTAAAAAAAATCGAAATTTACTTTATGCACTTTTGAATACCAGTGACGAACCATAAGCCTGATATAAATCATTTTCATGTTTATTTGCATAATATATCTAGCTTCAATAATTACCCATAAAACTCAGCCAACTATACTTTTGTTCCTTCAGTAGAATTTCAATTCTTAATTAATTATTTTAATAATGCTACAAAAAAACGTAACTACCTTGTATTTTGACGATAACAAGAAATCGAATGTAAAATGAATTTAAATATGTAAAAGTATATATATGAAAAATATTATAAAATATTAGAATCATAGGTGAAGGTTTTTTTTATCATTTCTGATTCATGCTCTCATAATATGTAAAATATCGGAAAAAATATTATGACACAACGTTCTATTAATATGTTTTGAAGTCTTACTGGTAAAATTTCTAAATTTTTTACTGTTTATCTGTTAAAATTTAAAAAGTAGATGATTCATTTTGTATTGTAGTTATTTTTCAACCTATATTTATGTGTGGGTTTGTGATTAATATTGAAGCTTTACATCTATTGATTATTTGGAACAAAAATCTTAAATAAACAGTTGAAGATCTAACCTCATAATCGTCTGGATTCCTTCATTCAAGGGTATTTTAATACTTTATTTTTTCATACAAATTATCTCAACACATTTAAATAGCAGAATACAAACGAATGCATTCATTTCAATAATTGGTTTAATTTTCATACACGAAATTTTAGAAATCTGATTGCACCCTTCAAAACGAGCATTGGAATATCAGCAATTGAAAACATATGAAAACGAGGAACAGAAAACCATGCTTTTATTAGGAATGAACATCGCCAATTTTAAGATGTTATTAAAGAAAAATATCCATTACCATTACGAAATATATTATGATCACAGACAACACGTGTAATGAATAGAGACTTATAAATTTCGATATTTGCGCGTCTAAACTCAGGGAACTAGGATATAAAAAAGTAAATTGTAGCCATAAATCTGTTTTTAATTTAAGTAGGAAGGTTATGAAACTTATTCAATAAAAAAGGATTTCAATATAACATAATCTTAAAATTCATCTAAATTTTACTGATTTGAAATACAAAAAGATTTCAGAATAAAATATATACATAAATAATTTGAAGCAAAAGTTAACTCTATTTTCTTTATTTATATATGATAGTTTAACGTAACAGTGAATATTATTAATCGCAAAAAATAGGCGAAAGTTGATATATTATTCATAAATTGATTTGGAAAGAGTGTTTGTATGATCGAGTGAACGAAGAAAATAATGTGTATATTTTGATAAAATAATAATTAAATCTTTTAAAAATTAAAGATCATTTATAATGAGATATAAGTTTAAATTATTTTGCTAAATATTAGTACATCTGATACATATTCTCTTTCTATGATTGAAGATATTCATATTGCTATTTTGGATTTAGACTAATTTACACTGATCCACCATAAGAACCTACTAAATTTGAAATATTTGATTTTGTGTAAATTTTAGAAATAGAATATATGAAATGTAAGAAAGCATTAGATTTTATAAAGCTCAAACGATTCAATTTAATTTGGAGATTATGAATTATTAAAAACATCATTTATATTTTTGAAATATAAAACGCACTCAATTTTTATTTATGTATCAGCTAATGTTTGGATTTAAACGATTGAAAATTCTATGGTATATATTAGCGAATATCTAACAGCCAATATATGCAAAATTTAAAATTTCAGTTGCGCAAATTGCATATCGTACCATTTAACCTTTTTCAATGAAAATCAACAGTTGAAAATGGCATATATTTAAATGTAACGCAATAAATAGAATTCTAAAAACTATGAGAAGATGTTAACAGGTACAGATTTGAATAATATTAAACAACCGAATTTTTCACCTGATTTTATGCATCAAAATATACTTTAAAATTGCGAAAATATCTTTCTTTTTTTTCCATCATTTAGTATTTGACACGTAATTATGTTTAATTAGCTCTTTAAAGAAAATGTACTAATTTTAAGTTTGAAATTTGACAATATATTGTTATTATTATTTATGTGTTTATTATGGTATGATAAATTTCTGATTTTTTCTTCGAGCAAAATCCAATTGATTTACCGATAACACATGATATCTATACTCTTAGAAATATCACAATCTCTTAAATCTTCTTGAAACCACCTCTCAAGACCTATTAGTTAATACTTATTTAAAAATACAGAAAGCAAGTCGTGAAAAGATCATATTTTGAGATCCAATATACGTTTTGATATATATAAAGCACAAAAATACAAAATATATTTTACATGTTTTTAGATCCACAAAAAACAAACTATTTATTATACGAAATTATTTCGGCTAATAACGCAAAAATTTGTCATGACCAGTATATATGAAATAAATTTGGCTTTTGACTAAAAAAAATATTTCTGAAGTTGCTTTCATTTTAAAAATTAAATAATGCTATAATGAATTTACATTTTTTGAATATAAAAAAAAATTAGGCCAAAACATTATTAAACAGGTTTATCCTATTTCACGCCCGACTGATTTTTAGGCTCATAATTATTATATAAACAGAACTTTTTTCCTTTTATAATTTATCGAGATTAAAATAAATCCACATATTGATTATATCAGACTGATATTTAGGTTAAATTAAATTTTCGCCTTTCTTTTGCAAATAATGTATCAATCAGCTACAATAAACTTATAAACAATTTTTATATTCCTTTTTATATTTATTGTAGTTCTTGATCTAAAATAACCACGATAAAAGTCTTAAATTATGTGTTTTTTTTCTTTTACTGTATCTAATTCCTTATATCACTGGATATACTTTTTTTTAAATTATTAGATACGTTTATTTTTTTTTCCAGGACCCCGAAGTATATTATATAAGGGTACATTTGAATATTCGTTATTTTTGTTATAAAAATGCTAAAAATATATTATATAATAAAATAAAATTTATACCTTTGCTTTATATAAAGTTTGCATAAATAAGGTCATAAATATTTTTATTAATCATTTTTAAAAATTAATTTTAATAGAATCTATTAGTTTAAATACGAAATAGTGAATACGTAAAAAAAATTAAGATTTTCACCCAAATCACCAGCCGATTTATTTACATCTAAATTTAAAGATAATGTACGAATATCACCAGTTCAAAAGACAATAAACAAAATGATCAAAGAAATACAATGGATATAAATTTATAGAATGTTTATATATAAATATAAATAAATCGAAAATAACAAATTTCAAATTTTAAATTATTTATGGTAGAAAGCTTACAATTTAAATCCATATAAAGTTTTCGATAAGTGATCTTTTAAAATAAATGTGATATATAAATTTATAGTAAAATACATTCCATCTATTTCTGACATATTAATTATGTTGATGTGAAAGCGTAATATTTTCACCTTTTAATTTTTCTTGCCCTTTACATTCAGTTTAAGAACAAAATGGTTTTTTTCAATCTTTCAGATCATTTCCAAACCAGTCTTTTTAAATTTTTAGTGAATACATTCATTAAGCACTAAAAACTATTTAGAAAATATTTTGAAGAATGGGATTTATTAAGATTGAATAATGTGTTTTAAATTTGTATAATTAAGATTATTTCAAATTTAATGATTTAATAGGTGAAATATATATGACTAAGAAATTCTTTTACAATTAGTAAGAATTTAAATAATAGTATTTATCCCAAAATACGAGTAATTTAATATCTGGATGAAGAATTTCACATAATAATCATAAATATAAACATCCAATATCTATATTTTCAGTTTTTTAGAGATCATTCTATCTAATTAAATATAATAATTCTTTCCACTACAAACTATATTATATATCAAAAGAATTTAGTGATATGAATAAACATATATTCACCTATATTAATATGCTATAGAATAACAAGTTATTATCTTCTAAAATATATAAAAAAGTATGTATAGAAAATCATTTGATATTTCCAATAAATATCAATACCTGAATATTTATAAATATTTTTCTTGCAATCATCTTTAATATACAAACGATAAAAACCACTACAAAATGTCACAGCTGTTCATATTTCTTAGATAAATTACAAGCAAGAAATTTTTAAATTTAATGGATATAAAAATTTTTATTAGCCGAATGCTACGTTCATTTTTCGATATATTGATTACCAAGTCCAACATGAGCTTACTAAACGACCCAATTTTAAAATAAATAAGAATTATACACAAATTCAACTATATCAACATAATACTTATTTTTTTAATAATAGTTAAAGTCTTTGTTGTTGATATTTATTTGCTATACTTTTAATTTATTTACTGCTCGTATTGTGCTGCATAATTTGGCAAGTCAAATAGAAAAAAATTAATATCAGGGTTAAATCGACCTACTTCGTATTTGTGCATCCAAATTACAAAATTGTTTTTTGTCATGAGAAACGTTTTTCTCTATCATATGGAAATTTAATATTCTATAATGACATCCTGGAATTTTTTTTCTGCATAATGTGTTGCTTGTAAGTAAATCAAGCATTTAAACATCTTCCTGTAAATTCCAGGCAAATTTTTAAAGTATTAAAATGAAAAGCGCATTTTTAGCCCTTTATATATTTATAAATTCCTTTATTAGAATATTGCATCATAATATTTTCTATATTTGATATTCTATTTATATTTTGTGTTCATATACAATCACTTTAAACATGAATTTCCAGTATGAGACCATAAAATGTTTTTTTTATTGAATCTATTCACAATCGATTCTTAAAAATTTTCTAAAATATCTTCTCTTGCGATTTTATTCCGCGGACGTAATTGGCCGCATGCTTTTGAACTAAGAGAACTAAAAAAAATTATGAAACCACAAATACAGCTATTTTTAAGTAATTTACTGGGCTTGTGGCATAAAATATTACATTTTGATCTAAACTTTTTTACAATCAAAAATATATATTTTTCTTAAATGACTGTTTAAAAATGCTTTCTATGCAAATCATAGGATTAGAAAGATTCTTGACTGATAAGCCTTGAGAGAAAGGGGTACCGATAAGTATATAGCAGAGAAAGAGATAGTAAAATGTATTTATGAAATTTGCTCCAATGATTATATCACATAATCTGTTTGAGAAAATATAAAAGTCGAATCAAAAATTAACCCATAAATCAAATAATCAATAAAATGCTTTTCTATATCTTAAGAGCAAAAAAATAAAATGTATTTATATTTTTAGTTCAATTATAAAAGATCACATATTTTGTTATGTGAAATTTTGAAAATTTAATTTGCATTAATAAAGTAATCTTGCTACAATTACGAAAGATGGTCTAAATTTAACAAACATTACAGCAATTCGGTGGAAAAGACAGAATCTTAGGTTTCTAGCTTATTAAATTGGTTAAAATTTCCATTTATAAAACATATAAATTCACGCAAAAAATATCGACAAACTATCTTGAGCATAAGCTTTTGGGTTTATTCGAACTAGTTCTATTAATTATTATGAGTATATTTATGAAATAATACTAATATCGGAAAAAATATTACTTGAAAAAGTATATTTACAATTACATATTTTTTTACATTTAAACATTTTTTCAATTTAATTTCGTGTAAATATAAATGAACTTGGTGTGAAAATCACGCTTTTTATGCGAAGTAAGTTAATAGAATATACACTTATTTGCATATTCTACACACCTGAAAGATGATTGACCTCCAAAAAAGAAAATTCAAGATGGTTTATTAAAAAAAACATTTATTTAGGATATTTAAAAAATATTATTTCTTCATATTTATTATTACTTAAATAATTTGTGAATGGCCACGTGTAAAGATTGTAATCATATAGTTTAAATATTGTTTTCAATTGCTAAGATATTTTATGATTTAATAAAACATGAATATAATATATTTTATATTTATCTATTAAAATTACATATATTCTATATACAAATAACCAGGGTTTAACATATTTTTTCATATCTAACTCATAGATAAGATTGTCATATTATATATATACCGCAATTTTATTTTTTTTATCACTATTATATATTCAAAATACACCACAAAGTTTTAGAGATTTTCTGACAATTTTTGCATTACTAATTTAAGGAAAATTAAATGACCTAATGTTGGATAATAAAACGTAAAATTGATTTCTGCTTAAAAAATATTATGTATTTTTACAATTTAAAAAAATTTAAATAAATATTCTACTATTTTTTTAATTATTGATCCCCACCTAGGCTACATATGAAAATAAAATTATGAATAAGGATAACCTACAGCAAATTAATTGATATCACCTTAAAATTTAATAATATTTTATTTACTGAAAGTTGTTAGTTATGATTAATAACAAATGCATAAAATCCTTTTATCTACGGGAAAAAATATTACAACCGTCTGGAATTGTGTTTTATATCTAAAATGCAAGTTGTGAATTTAAATCAATTGATAAAATGGATATTTGTATTTTGTTATAAACATTAGTTCTTAGCCTATAAATCTATAAACAATCAATTGGAGTTTTTTAGTGGCAGCTAGAGCAAATAAATATTCTTTTCAATTATTTAAAAAAGCAAAGCGCATTGCTGTAAATTGCTTGATCTAAAAATATATATTTACGGAAAATATTTAGGAAATAATCTAAGTAGAAAATTCCATAAAAAAAAAGAAACTAACCACAGTAGAATTTTATTTTACGATATATCTATAATTATGTTTTAAAAATTAAGGTAAATCTATATATCAAGAATTTTTATAAATGTAATTATTAATCTGTATGATTTTTGAACATATATGAATTTTACAGACACAACAAATTCAATGTATCTATAAAAGAGTAGAGACAAAAAATATGAATTTTTTTGTCTTTTAGACTGGTAAATATATTATAACCGAGTAGAGGAAATCCACCAGTAGTTAAAACAAGCATGAAAAGGGGTACTACACACAAAAAAATTTAATGATGAAGTCTATTTTATAAATAATTTAGCCTAAATACTGTGATGAAAGATTGATTCCTTCAATATGTAATGACTAGGAATATCCTGTTTTAGCTTCAATGACTTTTTACTGCATAGATATTTATAAAAAAATGTTTATTAGGTTATTAAAAATTTAAGATTCGCTTAATCTATATGTAGAAATTGTTTTTCATATTTATTCATGATAATACCAACCGTTGCAATATTATGTAACAATTGAGTTACTTAGATATTTATAATTGATATATGCATACATGGGCAGCTTTGCTCAAAAAACTATAAAAGCATAGCTTTGGTTTGAATAAATCCCAATTAAAATTGTTGCGATAAAATAAAAAGTTTTTTTATATGTTGAAATGTCAACAAAAAATACAAAAACGTTCGGCTTTTTATTGGAATTCCCATGATGAAGAAATATTGCATTTTGTATAATCATAAACTATTACAAAAAAACGATAAAACTTTACTTGACTGAAATATTTGTAGTTTATAAAACACTAATTTTTGATGCAAATGAGTTGTTTTTCTTTGTAATACAGAGTTTTAAATCCCTTTTTTTCAGCCAGTAAATTATATGATATGAGAGGTTACACTTAAAAAATGTCTTTAAAGTGCTGAGCAAGTCGTTTGCCGAATTTTCTAGTATATACATTTATTGATTTCTATGTATCGTGCAATAATATATAATATTTGAAATCCGAAAATATACGTTTTTAAACATTATAATCCATTCTTAATAGATACAATCAATATTAGAATGACTCAAGACTGTGTAAATATGAACATAAAAGAAAATTTCGTGCTGGTTAACTTTATTTTCTTTAATTTACTAAGCTTATGCATAATCAAAGCTTACAGATCGCTAAATTCTAATAACGTACATAATTTAGATTTTTTTTACAAATTATCAAAGTAAAATAATCTATTTTATTATGAATTACATATTTAAAATGTTAAAATATTACATTTAAGCTCATTAAGGATAGAAATAATATGATCATGGATTTATTTCAATGCTTTTTATCTTGATTTAAAATACTAAATTGTAGAGCAAAAAATATTAATCTAATTAAATATTACAAAAAAAAAATTTTTAATTAAGAAAAAATATTTAATTTATGTCGCAAGAAACATATATGCTGGAATCATCAACTTAAAAATTTTTTAAATTATATAAGTTCTATAAATTAATAATATTAGACAATTCTAAACATTGATGATAGCTTTTATTCAAATGAAGCACTTTCTTATTGTAAACTGAAAATTATGAGAAGTGGCAAATATAAATTTAAACTTTTATAATCTAAAAAAGACTAGGTTGGGAAATTTATGGACTAATCAAAGATTATTCTTTTTGGAGGCTACTACACACACAAAATAATTCATTTTCTTTTTATATGAAAACTAGTGTGCTATACTTATTCTGTAATATATTTTATAAGAAAATATGATCATTGTGGTTTTTTTTGTTTGAAAATTTAAAAAAATCGACATATATAATGATAAGGCAATTTTTTTCTATGGATTTACAACTAAGAAAGCCAAAATATAAACGATAAGAGTACATTTGCACATGCAATAGTTTGAATCTACGTAATTCATATACTTTGTATTACGAAAATAAAGCTACTCTGATAAATTATTATATAGTTTATATGATTCTTTGGTCGAATCTTAATTCTTGTGAGAATTTTATATTTGATAATAGCATACTATAGTTATCTAGCAATGATGTTAAGGGCGTAAAATTTCAGAGCTTTTTATTTTATTTTGTTCGTTTTATATTAAAAAAAAATTGTGGGCATGAATAAGTTTGAACCCAAAGATGTTGATTTCATGCTAATATATTGATTAAATTAATTTTTTGGAAATTAGGCACAATTGGCTGGCTAACTAACTTTGTCAACGGCAACAAAATATATTTTTTTTTAATTTGTCCTAAAATTGCCAGATTAAAGAAAGCTGTGGTGGTGTGAACTAGTATTTATAATAAAAGCAAATCAAGTAAAATTAAATGTTTTAAAAAACCAACTTATAAATCATAATAGCCACATTTGAATAAAAATTAGTTTTTTAAAATGAAAAATTTATTATATCTAATTTATTCCTGAAAGATTTTTTACTTTCATAAGCAGCAGAAACCAAAAAATTTAGATTGTTGTCCATGAAACTTTTTTTTGAGGAAAACTTAATTATGCAAAAATACCATATATGAAAAATGTTGTCATATATATTACCCATTATTTATTATATTTTCTTATCGCGTTTTTATTTTATGTTAAATTTTTATTATATAATGTTTTAATATAAAAAATAAAGGAAATTTATGATTAAATAAGATACTGCTGTTAAATTTCTTTTGACATTATATATCGTTCTTTAAATTTCAATTTACTTTTTTTGTCAAAATAATCGATGATTTTGTATTTTAAACATTTATTTTGTTTTGTAATTTAATATCAATTGAAATAAGTAGTATTTGTATTATTTGCTTATTAGTTTGTATACTGACAAATTATGTTTTTAGTCTAGCATATTAATTATTTTCGTGTTGAATGTAAATTGTTTTCTTATTAAAATTTAAATCAAAAATAAAATTATATTTTCATGAAATATTGAAATTTGTAAATCTGAAATATTTTTTTTTGTGTTTATACAATTTTCAGCTATAAATATAAAGCTTAACTATCGTTATTTAAAAATATTTTCGATTTCATTTATATTTTTAAAGCATGTAGGGAAAAAAAATAATATCCTATTATTCCGAGTCATCTTCTGATACTTATAATATTTTTAATCCTATGAATTTTATTTATTTTTATTACTGGCTATGTTTCTATTTTAATTATTTTCCAATTCTTTATCCTGTCTATTATACACGAGGTATACAAATGTTTTTGAAAAATTTGTTAAAATATTTACATACAATGTAAAATTTTTTTATTCGTTATAATTTTTTTCATAGAGTGTAGGCTGTATCCATTCAACAAAATATATATTTACTCAAATTTCTCAATATGTAATAAATTTTAATTTCCCCTAAATTTCTGATATTAAAAACGTTCCATATTATTGCTTTTTTTTTTACTGTTAGATAATAAATTAAAATTATTGCACCATTATAAAAACTCTTTTTTTCATTTTACACATTTGAAAGGTTGATCTTTACTGCACAAAGTACATATCATACAACAAACATGTATTTAATGCATACTAGATGCAAGAAATATCGAAAAAACACATTATTAGAACCATGTTAAAAGAAATCTATAAAATTGCAAAATATAATGATTGTAAAGCGAAACAGCTTTACTCCTTTCTCAAATCTCTGTGTATCTAATTGAAGCAAAATTGGTATCACGAGCGTTGACTTACGAAGATACTACAATCAAAATGGAAAATATATGATCATAAAAACAGCTGAGCAAATAAGTTTTTTCATGTGAGCAACTATAATAATACAAGATAAGACGAGAGCGATAAATACTGGATGATAAAAGCTAGTTATATTAGAAATGTAAAGTTTTTCATGCAAATAAAAAAAATGGATTTAAAAGCAAAAAATATATTAAATATGTGCGATCGAGCTACATAATTCGAAAATAAATATTTATCGATCGACAGATTATATCATACTGGAATTTAAAATGAAATTAATGAAACAGTAGCTTTAAAAAAATATAAACCGCATGTTTTTTGGTGTAGCTACAATACTTAAAATAATGTATGAGGAAAAATCCAAAAAACCAATTTTTTTTTAAAAAATTTCTAGCTTTTTTTTTTTACCAATGTTACTTTAAAAATATATGGTAACATTTGACAAATGAAATCGAGATTTAATCCATAATATAGTATTATTTTCCAAAAATTACTTGCATTTACATGCATCACGTTTCTATGTTTTCTATTTTTTTATAAAGTTATATGAATTTAGGCAACATAGTACAGCCGAATCAAATTTTATGTAAACTAAACTGTAAGAGAAACTAAACATTGAAAATAACTTTTTATACTCACGATATCTACAGTTTGTTTATCTATGCAGTTTATAAATATTGCATTCCAACATTTTATGTCTTGTGTATCAGATAATAAAACAATGAAAATGGATCAATAAATTTATATATGTATCATTCAATAATATAAGAACTATTGTAAAGCTTTAAATAGGGTTTTTTTATTTTTAAGCACATTAAAATCTTAAAAGTAAATTTTAGATAGTATTTTTGGTTTTTTAACGTGGTTAAATATCTTTTATTTTTTTTAATGTGAATTTATTTATATATTATTTTTTCACAAGTTTATAAATTATTTAACTACCAAAGCATCAATAATTTTGTTTAGTGTAAATGAAATTTTTAATATTTATGAAATATATCTTTCGTCTTTCTCTCATGAAAGTTAAATTTTAATTTAAAAAAAAGCTTGAATTTCCTTTAAATTGAATATTATCCTTTGTGTTTTCACAAATTTATTAGTGGGATTAATGGTTTTAATATGACCAAGTCAATGGGGTCTTTTCAGGAAAAAGATCCATATCGTACAAGAAATGTTTTTGATCACTTGGTCTTGAGCTTGCATATTAGACACATGCTTTTAAATATTTAACAGATCATAGTTTTAAACAAATTATACCAATCAAAAGTTTGAGATTAGAATAAGATTAAAAATTCAAAGACTAATCGAGATTATGTATTTTGTGGACCAAAGAAGTTATATCATTAAGAATATATAAATTGATTTAGCAAAAAGTTATGTGTTTCATTAATTTATATTGCTTACTTTGTATTTAATGGTTAATTTTTTGTCATGTAAATATTACAAACGAAATGGATATGTTCACTCGAACATCAAATTGTTGTTCTTGAATTGTGAAATTAATTTTTAATCGTCTGAGGCGAATTCGGGACAAACTACACACAATGATCATAAAACAATATACCATTAAGTATATTTCTATTGGTAAAACATTGTCTACAGATTACTCGTGACAACGTTTCATTGATGACTATTTAAGATGGGTTTTAATTACACATAATAAATAATAAAATTATGTTTTATCAATCAATAAATTATTTAATTTATACTGTAACAGTTGCTACTTATGGTGAATGATGTGTAAATTATAATTGCAGAAACTTAGACAAACAAAAGGTTACATAAAATAAATCATTGTAAAATTATTTAATGAATGTCAAAGTATACACATAATATCAAAAAGATGCAAAATGATATTTTCTTTTGCGAAACAGCTATAAAGAACAAACAAAAGAAGGAAACTGAATATAATAAAAATAACATACAGATAAAAATAACATACAGCTAAAAATAGCATACATATAAAAATATAAATATAATAGCTGCTCAAAAAGTTAATACCTACTCAGTAGTCTAAACTTCAGTAAATTACCGGCTATAAAACGGATAGAAACTAGTATACTGTTCAATTCATAGGGAAAAAATAATTCCTATAAAAACATTTTATAAACTTAATTCATTTTATTTTAAAAAAATTATATATCATGATGCTATTTTGATGTAATTCTATGTATTTTATTGATGAAAAAAGACAGTTTTTATTTTTAAATCTTATAACTTTAAATCGTTGGAAATTTTCTGGTTCGTTCTTTTTATTATATTTTTTAAGTTTTAGACATAAACAGTGAATGGGACGGAGTGGTGACACGATATCATAGAAGGTACCTGAAGGAACTAGATGTCACGAACCAGGTTGAGGCATATATTCAAACATTGGGATTGAGAAAAACCCTTATATTATAGGTCTCGAAAGAAGGAGGGGTATTGAAGAAGACTTTGGAGAGGAGAAGATAGCCGAAAGTATAAATACGCTGTGTGTACAGAGAATCAAGCAAGCTGTGTCTGAGAACAAAAACTAAAATTACGACTTTAAATATAGCCCTTAAATAAAAAATACCTTACAAATAAACAGTGAATATATTGATTTCAATTAAAAAAATAAATATATACGAATAAAATAAGCCGTAAGAAAACATAGCTGGTTTTAAAGATTTCAAAAAAAAATAAAAAACGATATAAAACTTAATTTATTCAACATATTAGAATCTTTATTTTTTTTTGATTAAATCGATTTAAAAAGTATATTTGGATAATGCTAATGGATGTTATTTAATGAAAATATTTAAGAAATTTATTGCGAATATTAAACTGAAAGAAAACACGAAATAAACTACACTTAAAAAAACTGGAAATTAAGATTTCTGCCTATGTTTAGTTTTGGCATGATTAAAAACTACTATTTATAAATGTTATGATTCTGATTTTATATCCTGTATTCATTATATATAAAAATTGCGCAATTGCAATGCATTTTATATATTTATAAAAATATTTTTTTAGACTTTTACTTCAAGATTTTTTTGTTGTAAAATCAGAGAATAATTTTTACTTACATCATGATTGAATCTTGCTCATATAAAAAGATTCATAGATAAATCACATGTTTTTATTATCTAGGGATCTCTATAAACTCTCAAATTCTAGTAAATAATACTTTTAATTATTATTTAATACATTATAAACTTAGTTAAGCCTTATAAAAAATAATTTTCCCAGCTAAAACATCAAATGTAAAAGACTTACATTTTTTTAATGCTAGTTTAACTCATATCACTAAAAATAATTAAGACTTCAATAAAATTAAGGTAACAATGATAACTATAAAACATTTTTGAACGTTTGTTGATAAACAAATATTTTATAATATATATGTTAGAAGGGTTGAAAAAACACTATTTCATTTAACTAAACCATTTGAAATCTAGGTAAATAATCCAAATGCGCAATTCAAAAAATAGATTTATCCAGGACATGAATATTTTTTTTTGCTTTGTTGACGTCTATTTTACTTTTTTTCTTAGAAAATAAAAAAAAAGGTTTTCAATTTTATCTTTATATAATCTTAGATATTTTTTGAAATTGTTGTGATAGCGAAATCATAACAACTCGAATCGGATTTTTATGTATGACGGTTTGCTGTATTTTTTTTAGTATTTGAAAGTAAAATTTCGAAAATTTTAATAAAATGTGAAATAAAATCTTACAGCTATTTATAGGACAAATATATACAACTAGAATCAGATATGTAGTTTATTGCATGAAAATTAGAATTTTTGTTGATATTAGAATTTTTTCATAAATACTGTGATTTTTGTATAAATATAATAATAAAAACACATAAGAAATGTTTGTTTTAAAAAGCATTAAATTGGTGAATAAAATAATATATAATATACAACATAGTAAAGTTTATAAATATGATTTCAAGGGTATTCGAATATAGTTTACAACTTTTATTTTTAATACTTACTCATTGGTTATCATTTGTTCTTATTAACCTTGAATTATAATTAAAACTAACCCGAATATTGCATCCGCATAATCATGTCGTTTTTTTACTAAGAATTTATTTTTCCTTTTTATTATAGCATATTTTTACAAAAGTTAAAATAAAATATATGGATAGAACTTTTAGTACTTTTTTCTTGCTATTTTTTTTATTAAAGCATCACTATTCATCTGATTAGTAAATTTAAACCTAGTAATATAGTATAGTGTAAAATTGTCTCCGTAAATTCATACAAATTTTGATTAATTCACATAAAAACCATAATATTTCTTTTGAACTAACATCAGTATTCTAGCACAATTTAGCCATTTTTTAGATTATTTTTGTGTCAAAACTAATATAAAGCCATAAAATAGAAGAACGTGATCTTAATCGACTTTTAAAAATACATTTAAAATTTTAGATCGAACAAAAATTTTCTAACGCCTTGAAAAACCGTACATACCACGTATTAATGTACAAATAAGCCTGTAAAATACAATTCTTCATATATTTGTGCATAAATAATAATTTTACTCTGATAGACTCATCTGCACATTAAAAGAACGCCATAATTTATGAGACATATCATGATTTTTATATCAAACACAAAAATAAACATATGCTTAGTACATGAAATTCAGTAAATTGACTTTCTTTTTTGACATAAAAATCTTCCTGAATTTTTTATTATGCCTAATATGCATTTTCAGGGCGTAAGTAATGGTAAAAGCGTTGATCTTGATTATAAATCTGTTGGTAAAAATTTTTAATAATTTAAAAATTAAAGAAGTTTGTGAATGAAGTTTCTTGATAAAGAAGACAAAATTTTTTAATATAAAATGACTTTGATATAAATTATATGAGGATTCTGCAGTTTTTCGTTTCGGAATAAAACACTTGATATTTACAAAGGTTTTATCGTATTTAAATACGAGAATAAAGCCAAAAATCGAATATGAACATAACTAAATATAATTATAATACAATATATATGGTGCATGACTTAAAGGTATCAGAAATTCTATATTTGCGCGTAAAAAAATACAGTTTAATAGGCTTTACTTACAATTCACATACCTGATTGTAAAGATATTATAATATCAACACATTATTTAAATAAAAAGATAGTATATGCAGCAAAAAAAAAATTTAATTGCATCTATAAGTGTCTCTTAGGGCAACGAAAGAGCGTGCACGCACCCAGACACTAAAATTTAGCGCAGCAATATTTAATATAGGCTTTAAAAGAGGAGTGAAAAAAATAATCTGGATAATTTATTACAATTATAAAAGTAGAATTTTTCTTAGAATTGATACAAAATCATCACAATTTCAATTGTTGTGAAAGTGCGTAAATACATAAAATAAATCAAACACTAATTTTTAATATAAGTAACACGCCGGATTTATATTTCAATGTTATATAAATAATAAAAAGTTATTTTTGCAAATATGTAAAATTTACAATATCATGATTTTAACAAAGATGTATGACCTAGTATAAATTTGGAAACATAAGAGTATTTTTTAAACTCGATTATTATGAATATGATATATAAAACGACACCACATTACATTTTATACCGTAAATATTACTTTGTTTTATTAAAAATAGATATAGTCTATATTGAAATTTTGTAAACTTTACTAATGAATCAATATGTACATTAGTAGCTAAAATTGCTTTTTTTTCTATTACATAGGTTCTCAGATAAAAAAAACATCTTCTAAATTTTTTATACAACGAAATATAGAATAAGTCATTCTAAATATGAAGATTTAATAGAAAAAGCATGATATAGTTCTCTAGTTAAAATAAATATGAATGAATTCGGTTATATAAAATAAAATTAATAATATTTCTTGACATTCCATAAACACAAGTTATCAAACATTCTTTTTATAACGTCTAAGCATAGTTTATTTGTTTTATATGCTTAAATATAATCGAGTTACAGGATTTTGTATGTCAAGCATAAATAAAAGGCATGCTTAAAAGGGTTATAGATACTATAAGCAAGAAGCACACTATATTTTAAATACAAAAGATGCGTAAGCGCAATAGAAGAAATGCAAAAAATGCTTAAAAGATATTTAAATAACAAGGATGGTACGCTAGTTTATGTAAACTAGAAAAATAGATAAAACAAAGATCTAAAGAATCTATTGCCGAAAAGATGGTTATTATTTTTGCATGAATAATAAGATAAAAATATTTTAAAAATATGGACTTAATGAAATAGTTAGCCTATCTTAAGAATTTAAAAACCCTTTAAATAAAGATAGAGAGGGTGATTGTGCTTTGAATAAGTAA
The DNA here is from genome assembly GCF_057557595.1 of Rhyacophila brunnea. Taxonomy (NCBI): domain Eukaryota; kingdom Metazoa; phylum Arthropoda; class Insecta; order Trichoptera; family Rhyacophilidae; genus Rhyacophila; species Rhyacophila brunnea. The sequence continues at coordinate 1,003,162 of NW_028232770.1, read as the reverse complement.
ATTAGCATTTTTTATATATTTAAGACGATATTAACTTGCATAGAATTTAGATGTATACTATAAACAACCTTCAAATCTGATAATAGAGCTACGATAGAATATTAACATTTATATTTTTTTGGATAGACAAGTTAGCGAGATGTAAAAAATTAAGCAATGGATTCTTTACTTAAAGGTAAAAACGCTCGATAAATACTTGCCCGAATATAATATCGATATAAAATCTACCTTAAGACATTTTTTTTATGTTTCTAAGGTATTCAAAGCAGTGACTATTTTCTAAAAAAAGGTACAGATAATAGTTACAGACTTAATTTGTTTTTCTTATGAAAAGAATATACGAGCGTATTTGTCTAGTTTAAGGAACAAAAAGAGACAATAACTGATGTATAAATTAAAAAACGCAACTTTAATAAAAAAATATGCAGAATTTGATGACAATAAAAGATAAAATTCAGCTGAAATACTTCAAAAAAATGCGTTTATATTTATTGTCTATTAAGAAAAATAATATAACCTTACACAAAAATTTAAAACTAGAAACCTAAAAATTCGATATAATATATTTTCAATTATTTGAAAATCTACTGGCAAAAACCGATGTAAGAATACAGCTAAAAACGGTTTTATTGTATATTTTACTCATTAGAATTTTTTATGTGAATATGAATAAATCAAGATGGACTGGTTTTTGGGCAATTATACCATAACAAGTAATTGAAAATGCCGATTCGTAAATGAAAAATTTTTGTCAACATTTCACATGAGGCATACTAATAGAAATTAAAAACTGAGGAATAGTGTTTTTGATCTCTATGTATCAAGAAACGTAATTTGATCTATAAAATAAACAGTTATAAATAAACCAGGACTAATAAACAGCCCATGATATAATCATAGAAAACAAAAGATAGAAGAATTAATGAAACTGACACAATTTTTTTGTAGTAAATCAAAGTATTAATTTACAAATAGTGATATTTTATGACTTTCAAAATCTATCTCGGCTGCACAGGTGATATATCTGCTTTAAAAAAGCATAAAAAGCTAAATTTTATGGAATAAAATTCATAAGCTAACTTAAATCTAAATAATTGTCATGTATATCATCTAAGAGAGACTTTATTGAAATTTTTATTTTTATAATAGGCGAATCTACAGGAAAACCCGATTGTAAATTAAGAAGTGGTAATTTAATAAGACTGTGTAAATTATGCATTTAAGTTTTATTCTAAAGATATACATATGATAAAAAGGTTGGATAATAATAATTTTAGTTCCAATTTAACCTTCGAATTCTTAGAAAGCATAGAAAAGTAAAGACATTGTATAATCTTGCACTTATAAGCATAAACTGTATTCTAAAATCCTTATTTGTAGAGACACAGGAAAATATACAATATTTTATTTTGTTAAAATATTTTACAATGTGATAAAAAGATTGATCATTACAAAATATATATATTAATCGTAAAAAGCAGCTGATGCTGCATATGAAAGCTAGATCAATAGACTAAATATCATATCCGACTACATTTGTCATAGATTTACTCAATGGTTATTTTTGGGCTGTAAAAAAATCGAAAAGAACTTTTATAGCTATATTATGGATAATATAGAAAATTTTAGATATAATAGACGTTTGACTATTTATAGAGATATAATTTTGAGGCAGATATGAATTAAAACTTTGTTATAAAACTCTTAAATTCTTAATGACTGCATAAAAAACAAGATTTTTAGGCCAAGCATTTACATAGGTTAGCAAAAACACAGTCTTTTAAAAAAGTTAACCTAGGAAATACCAAAATCAAACATAAAATATAAAAAAAATTAAAAAATGTATTGAACACCTGAATAGCAATATTAATATAAAGAGTAATACTTTGTGTAAATGTTTTATATGATAATACATCTAAAACTCTTATAATTTCATTATAATTAAACCAATTGAGGAATATCACACAAAATTTCTACTTTTTATGCAAAAAAGCTTCAATAGCAGGTTAGTTTTGTGCGTATTAATATCATAATATTTTCTCGTTTGATTTAAAGAATTTACATTATATGAACGTTTAAGGGAGTAGTAAATATGGTGAGTAAAATCAAAAAAAAAATAGGCATAGAGATCATATAAGAAAACCAAAAATAATAGTTAAATAAAAATACTATATGCTAGTATTAGAACAATTTTTTTAAAAATAAAAATTATGAATCTTATTCAAGAAAAAACAAAAAATACTCATTTGGGTATCAAAGTGCTAACAAGAACAAAGACAGTCGTCAAAATAATATCAAGAAATATACTTATAATTAATAAATATTAAAAGAATAACAGAAAAAAATTTATGAAGATAATAACAATTAATGCTTAAAAATTGCAGTAAAGACAGTTAAATAAAAAAATAAAATGTGCTACCAGCGTAAATTCTTTTTTTTCACATATTTGTAGCAACTGTCAGCTTTGATGCTAATTAAAATGTTGTAAAAAATATCAGAATGACACGAAGCAGCAATTTTTTGATGCTTTGAATTATGAAACCTTTGGATAGATATATCTTTAAAATAGGATATGATGAGTGACATCAAGAATTAAAATATAAAGTATACAAAAATTTGTCATTGTAAAAAATTAAAATGGGATTAAATTAAAAATATATTTTTTGAGAAAAATATCACTAATACAAATGTCATTACATTCTATAATTTCAATTGAATCCGATTTTATTGATTCTGAAAATATGTCAAAATAAATTTCTAATAGAATTTTATAAACTAAAAACGAGTAAACGATAAATATTTCAAATAAAAATATTTTATTTTGTATTTTTGTATCAAAAAAAGTTTATATACTTTGAGATTCGGTGTGGTCTGGAATAATTTGCAAATTATTTAATATAAGAGAAAGATTTTCATGCAAATTCTGATGTTCTTTTTTATAATGAGTATATTTTTTAAACATTTATTGACATTTTATGATAGTATATAAAAAATAATGTGATTTAGACATTATTTTAGCATTGAATCAAAAATAAATGGAAAGAAAATCCTTTTTTATCATTAGTTTATGGATACATGTAACGTTTTAACTATATGATTTAGTCTTAAATTAACTCTCACCATATTTTACTGTATCCGTGGTATAAAAATATGAACATATCTATCGAATCTTGATAAAACCATTTTAACTTGATCGAAGTGATCTTAAATGATCTTTTTAGCTTAAATACTACATATAAAGGGCTCTTTTTTTATAAATGCATGTAAAAACGTCCTGGGTATTATACTATACCATTTGAGCATGAGAAATTATTCAAAAAAATAGCCTAAGATTTTATGAATTTTTATTTTTTTATGGGTTATTTTTATTTTATCTATTAAGACGTGGTCGGCATATTGGAGTATTACACAACTCCTAGATGCATCTTTTGACGCTTTTCCCAGATGTATCTTCATCAACTTTTCTTCTTCTGTTAAATGAGCTTTAAATTTATATATTATATTAAATAAGGATTATATCAATCTAAATGTGGCATCAAGTTTTAAAAAGCAATATATATCTGGCATAAACTCTATGATTTTTTGCATAAAATCATTCATTTTTAGAAAAAAAAACATGAACTAAGTTCTTTTGAACGTATTCTAACGAGGCATTTAGACTAAAGATTCAATTAAAAATATTTTAAAATATTATTTTTTTTGAAGGTTAGCGTCAATTTTGTTCTCATAACTTATTATCATTTAGTTTAAGATAGACATATTATTTTGATTGCTATTGTTCACGTTTGCATTAAACCATTCAAAAAGATATGTATCCATTATTTTATTTATATATTTACAGGTAATATTTTTTTATATATATTAATTTGTTTGCATTTTAATAGCAAACTAGATTTCAGATAGATTTTTATGAATATTTTAGCATCAAATGATTTGGGGAATCAAATTTTGATATTATTGTCGTTACAATAGCTTAATTTGAGTGTTACTGTTATAATTATTCATTTGTTATAAATTTTATATATCACGATAATCATAAAAAAATAAAAGGTACAATTATCGTAAAATACATATTATACAGATTTTATTTTGTCAGAGAAAGTCTTTGTGCCAAAATTCTGATATATTTGGGATATATGATCTAAGTTTATTTTATTTTCTAATATTACAATGCAGCATAAAATGAAGATTACACATATTTAACTATTGTTGAAATGTTTTGTATATATACAACCTATTTTTTATAAGTCATTGAAGTATCTCTTTTTATATCTTGCATCCTTTTATTATCATTTAAATCGGAAAAGATACAATTACCACACATATTTTAAAGATACAATCAAAAAGTTTCTATGTATTTATTGTAAACCTAACATCGTGTTTTAGCAAATAACTTTATTATACATTTTTTAGACTATATTCAGATATCTTTATGCCACTTATCGTAGTCATTTTAGTATAAAAAATATATATGTATTGGTTATGCTAATTTTCTGATTTCATTATCAGAAAGTTTATGAATTTAAAGATAAAAATTTTGCAATATTATATATTATAGGAACTTCATAAAATCATGAATTTTTAGGAAATAAAAAAAAATTCTATGATTTACTTGCTGCTTTTATGAAAATAGGTACGAATAATTTATATATAGCTATTTTTACAATATAAATTTATAGATATATTATGTAAAAAATTCAAGATCTTTTCTACTGGTAAAATAAATGCTCATAATAAATATTCGTTAATGGTCTATTTTTTACGTTTTTTTTCAAAATTTATAACTGAAAGTAAACTATAGTGTGCACCATTTCTAAATTAAATTCTTCTTTCCTCCCATATTTTTGCAATAGAATTGCTTAAATTAATTACATGATTTATTCTTTTTTTTTGTTTTATAGAATAACAAAGACCGTAAGATTTTCAATGGAACATAGGCAGAGAAAAATATTTTAAACGAAGATAAAAGATTCCGTTACCTGTTTGAACATATCAAAAAAAAAGTATTACGGCAGAAATATAGATTTATATTACTTTAGTTATAAAAATTGAAATCAAACCGCTTTTTATAAAAAGACTAAATACCATGCATGAAACAAAATTTTTAGGTTGTAATTAAATTTTGGCAGACCTATTCTATTTTTTATATGCTTAAATAATCAAGGATTTATGTCGAAATATAACAAATTTATATTAGTATGGGTATGATTCATATATATTGTCTATTTTTTAGTGTTATAAAGCAGGTATTAAGGAATTTTTAACGAATTTTGCCAAATCTGTATTCATAGTTTTATAGAAATATAATTAGAAGATTATCGCACCTTATAAAAAGAAAAACATAGCTCAACAAATAAAATATTACTGGCTTATTATCTATCTTTTTAAGTATCATTTTCAAAATCCTGGATCTCTTAATAAATCATGATTTTTTTTGTTGCTATTTAAGTAATATAGAATAGTTTTCTTAACAGCAAAATAGATTTTACAGGTGCAGTATGTTTATCAGGGGTTTATTTTCGCCAGTATAAATATGTCTACACCGTAGTTCATAATAAATGGCATATTTGGATAGAAATAATAAAATTGTCTTAATTACATCATGGGTGTACTTTCAATTCTAACTTACATATTCATATGTTTTTGTGGTTTCCTATCACCAAAAAGTGAAACTCGCTAGGAATACCCAATATATCAATGCAAATCAAAAACTTTTAAGACTAATATTCACAAGTTATAATGCATATGTATATAAATCGACCCGAATTGTATTGTAATTTAATCTTTTAAAACATAATTCTAATTTATATAGGAGTTTAATTATTAATCAGCTAATGAAATTCATTATGGCTGGCTTATTTTTATGTCAAATCTAAATTTATAAAACTATGGCGATCATATAATGTAGTAAAGACAAACTGGTGCAATTTTTTCGATGCAAAATATGTATAGCTTTCTTATTTCTTAAAGTTAGAAAAATAATATTTAATCAAATTTTGTACTATGTTTTGTAAAAAATTTGTATTTGTCTATTTTCGTAAATAATATGTTTTTTATGAATTGCGTACTACATTTCTTTACTTGCACAGTTAGAATATATAAAAGATTGTCTTTTATTTTAATAATGTGTATATCTTTATGGAATAAGACAAAATATCTTTTTTCAAAGAAAGCGTTTAAAGAAGAAAGCTAAAAACCTAAGTTTGTGTAATATTCAATTTTATTAAACGTTTAAATACTTAGTATTGTCTTCATTTTGCTTATAAAACCTTTTTAAAACGAAAAACAAAGATCTAAAACTTACGATCAATGCATAAAAACCTTTTTATAAATATTAAAAAAAGTGTAAGATCTATTAATATCGTTTATAATAAATAATCTAAAAATATTTTACGTGTAGTAATTTGTTCAAACTATAAATATTATGCTTATAAAAAGCATTTGCAAGATAAACATAAAATATCATTTTTTTATCAGTATATTATATATATCGAAAAAAAGCTAAAATAAATTATATTTTAAGAAAGAGCGGGAATATATGCAATTAAGAAATAACAGTTTTTATTCCTGTATATGCGTTTTTATTTTATCTTGGGTTGTTTTTGTGTTAAGGTAATATTATCATTTATTGTTATATTAGCATGAGTATATACATCAATGATACTGTAAAGTCTGTAAAGGCATTTGAATTGATTTTTATTTTTTTTTAATAATTTTTAGACGGTATAGTTTCGTTTAATAAAAAAAAATCTTGCTGCTATATTCCTGACTGAAAATATTACTAAAATTCTGTAAAATGATATACAAAGTATATAATCTAGATATCGTACTATAGATTTGATAATCTAGTAAATACACAAAATGCTAGTTACAATGTATAAAAGTTAAATTATATTGCTATCTAAAAAATATATCTAATATATAAAATATTATAGACCTATCTTGGGAGATTGATAAAAATTACGTAAATAAAGTAATATTGTTTGATATTCAAGAAATCTACAAATTTTATATTCATATTATACTTTTCTGGCTCCGTTTTTTGTTAAAAATCTTAAAGCTTAAGACAGGTTTTTAATTTTATAAATTATTTGATATTTACATTCGACAATACATATAAGTAATAACTATTTTATATAAAGTTACATATTTTTATACTCCTATTTGTATTCTATAAATCGCTTTAATAGATTTTTTTATTTATATCGTAGGCGAATGATTATAAAAGGATGAAAAGAAGATTTACGATATTACATTAAGGTATTTAATTATAGTTTTACATAATTTTTTAAGTTAAAATATCATGATATATATTCTTATGCATTTAAACTTAAAAATATTATGAATTTTATCAGCAAAGTATTTTTCTTGGTTATATAAGATTTGAATACAGAAATCATATTATACTAGTTACTATTGATGTAAAAGAGTTCCTTAAGTGCAAAATCTGAATTCAAAGAAATATATGTGTATCTTTATCTATTCTATATGTTTTAGATATTTAGTTATTTAAATCACGCTACATTCACCAATCTATGAGATCATTGTCAATTTTTTCCTTTTATATCTAGATAATCTCAGATAGGTAAAAATGCAAAATTAAAGATTCATATTATATATCTCATCTTATCTCAAACTAAAATTTTCACCAAACTCATATTTACATGGATAATACAATGATTAAACGTTTTTTTCTCCAATGAATTTTTAGCATATTTATCATATTTCTTTAGGAAATCAACTATGTTTTTGTTTTTTCACATATAGACGCCAATATGTATATAAAATTATGGTAACTGAATATATTAAATATTTATTTAATATGCTTACTTACGTATTACAAAGCATTTAAATATGTATATTATTTGTAATGTTCATTGTTCAAATAAAAAATTAAAATAAAAAAGGGTTTATAAAGCTTGAAATAACAATAAAATATCTTTTTGCTATAAACTTGTAACAATAATTTTTTTTGGAATGTTCTATTCGATTTCAGGAAAAGTATACAGACATATAAAATTCATATTGCAGATTAGCCATCAAAATAAGTAATGGCAGATTATTTTAATTTTTTCGTATAAAAAATACTATTTTTCTACTTTAAAGATAATTCTACATGATTCTTATGACTTTTTATCATAATCTATCATTTATCTTGACTTTCTTTTAAGCGTACAATATTTATTTTACTTTAAAAACAATTTGTGTTGTTTAAGCGATCTTTATATATATTATGTTATTGTGAAATCAAAAAATACATTGTTTTGGTATATTTTAAGAATGGCAATGTTTTTAAATGATTCGATTTAAAACTAGGGCTAAAAAATTGATTCTAAAACAATATCTAAATGAAATATTGTATTACTCTGCGCTAAAATTATAAAAAATTTCGTAAGCTTCATCTTTAATGTTTAATTTCTAATATAAGAAAATTATTTCATAAAGTTATATTTTTTAACTACCCTTAAAATTTTTAACAACAAATGTTCGTTATATTTTGAATTTTTCAAATCTTTTATATATACAAAAAGATCTAAATTTTCACGTTCTTTACAAATATTTTTTTATAAAGCAAAAGCTTATATTTATTTTTGGTTTCAAAATTACGCAAAAAAAGATTGGAAAATACATTTGTCTGTATCAACTTATAGACCAAAAACCCATATTCTTATCGATTTTATAAGTCTAATTACAAAAATTTTAAATATTCTCGCAAAAATCAGAAAAAAATTATTTTATTGAGTTTCCATTATTTCTTTTATTGGCTTTTTTTTTAAATTTGAACGTACAAATTTGAAAAGAGCTAAAGTTTTAATATTTAATGTGATGTTCAATTTTAATTTAAAGAAAAAAAGAGAATAAAGTTAAATTCAATAAACAAGTACTATCAAACGCTATTTTATTGCTTGGTTTACTATTTTATTTTCTGACGCCTTATCATAAAGGTAATTCTGAGTCTGGATATAAATATATTGTTACTTCTTCAAAAGACCATAATTAAAATTTTATAATATAAAAAATATTGAGAACTTTGTGCCTTATCTGTATAGAGTATATAATGCATTATGTTTTTTTTTATGATTTTGAAACTAACAACGCGCAAAAAAAAAGATACAAGACCAGCATAATATTTTAAAGAATTAGTTTATCACACTAACGAAACTTTACTAAAAATTTATAAACAATTATAATACATTAGATTTTTTTAAAATAAAATAAAAAAATTCCTAATAACTTATAAAAAAATAGGAATATGTTTTATTAAAGTATATCAAATCTGTTCACTTGATTTTAAAAAATCAAATCTCATAACTTGCTGTAAAATACATATATACTGTGGCTTTTTTTGTTATTTAACTGTATCAATTTATGGTCAATCTAAAGCCCGTGATTATTCTAATGCCTTAAATGATATATTGCATCTAAAACTGTTAATCTATGATCAAAAAATTTTGAACACTGCAGTGTTTCCATATACGTCAAGATGTAAATCGAAAAGTGAATGTAAAAATATAAATTCAATGTTTGTAAAAAATGCATTTGTGCTACATTTATTATAATAACAGTTAAAATTATCTACATACTCAAAAAAATTTTAAGAACTTATTAAAAACTAGCGCGGGATGATTACTTTTATGTATATAGAAGTTTTCTATGGAAAATATATTAAATATTAACTTTCATAAGTATGCAAATTGTGATATTAGTTATTTTATTATTTTTTTATGGTGTTTACAATTCCGAATAGATAAAACATATTAGAAACCAGTATTCTTCAGTGGTTCAGTTAAATGATTTTATTATCTGTAAAAGATATAGGTCTTTCAATGCTCTTATACAGAATCTGCATGATTTTTTTAATTTTTACACTAAGTTTTCTTACGCCATTACTTAATTTTCATCTAGTGCAAAGTTTGTTTTATATTATAATAAGTTTAAGGTTTTTATTGGTAAATATTTTCGTTCTAACTACAATTAAAGGAATATGAGGATGCAATTTTATTTTTAATAGCACCATAAAACTATAGAAACATCTTTAAATTTTAGATGCAAATATTAAACATCAAAAACATCATTTAATATATTTATCATGGCATTCGTATGTATTATATATTTTGGAAAGCTTTTGCAGCCAAAATACCGAAAAACGGCATATTTTACTTGCTATTAAGTATATAAACATGATCTATTTTTTTAGTCCATTTAAAAATTAAAAAACAAATCTTTGCATGCAAGATTAATAAATATTTGAGCAAAAAAACTGCTAAAAAGTGCGAATAAATAGTTTATGTTGAATTTCATCACTGCAGAATATATAATCTTTAATAATTGATTTAATTTTTTATTTATGGGTTAATTCTCTTATCATTAATTCCATCCATTGAGAACATTGCGCAACTTTTTGATGCATCTTTTGTCACATTGTCTTGATCTAACTTCTTCATATTCTCTTCTTCTCTCAAATGAGATAGATTTAAGTGTCTTGTAGTGTGTGAGAGCTTGCATGCATACTTCTACTTTGTCCGAGATTTTAAACCCATTACAATGTTTTTTACGGAATTTTGTAACCACAAGTTCTCAAGTTATTACATAAGATATCTATATATAAATACAAAATTGCTTTATCATCAGTAATTCAAATTAATTTTATTTATCAGAAGCTTATTTGTTAAATAATTCACGCTCGGTTATGAATAAATAAAATATGTAAATGTGTTGATTTAAAAAAATATTGTTTATGGTTTGTAAACAATAAGAGAATCTTGTTAAATTTTTGCGGGTATAGTACGCATAAAAAATAAAAATTGAAGGTTTTATATTTAAAATACAATTTTTATGTTTAGAAGTGTATTAACGTGTGATTTTAGCATGTATTAATAGAATAACAATAAGTGAGGGGTTTTAGGCAATAAAGAAGATTTGATGGTGATATTTTAAATAATTTAAAACATAATCAATATAAATTTCAAGCATCAACGTAAAAAATATGCTGACTAAGCTCAAGCCGACGTACAAACAATAGGAACCAAATAAAATTAATTTGATCTATCTTGAAAGAACATATAGGTTGGAAAATAATAAAAAATGATTATTCTTGCCCCTTTAATATTAACATCTATTAAAAAGCAATATAAGGATTTCATTGGACGTTTTTGTATAATTTCACGATCAAATATAGCAATAAAATAATCCATCTTATGGATAAAATTTTTTAAATAAATTGTAACATTTTGGCCAATAGAACATTATTTTTGCTTGTACATGAAACTCAGAAAATTATAGACATTTTTTTTTATGAATTTAAATTCATAACTAAATTCAATAAATTTTAGTTTACGTTTTTCAGAGCGCAAAAGAGATGGAATATCGGGTTAGCTTAGTGCAACTTTTCATTTGCATCCAATAATAAGAAAAATTGAATGATATTGTAGGGGAACTTAAGAAAAAATATTATGCATTTATCATTAAATAAAGTATAAGATTGTTTTTTTTTCGAAATTATATTATCAAGGATTTTATATAGTTAAAATATTACTCATAAATTAAAACAGATATCCAGTGAATTTTTAACTGAGACTAGTCTGAGATGCATTGAGAATATTTGATCTGTTTATGTTTACTATTAAATTTTTAGGATTATAATTAATGTATCTAATGTTTTTTTATATAGTAATTATTCTATACTTTAAAGGTGTCAATCAAACAATCAAACAATCAGACTATAAATACCATATCGTAAGTACCGAGTTTTTATAGTCTCTGCTTAAGCTTAATCAATATTTCTTCAATAAAAAAAACATATTTTGGAAGTTTTCGCAGGTTTTATAACATTTGATGATAAAGTTGCAATTCAAAAATTTATGTGCCAAATATTATGAATTAAATAGAACAGTTAATGAGAAATTATATTTTTTCAGAACATAAACAACTTTCTGGTAAATAAATTATCACTTCGTTTATTTTACTTTCTGGATATATATATGAAAAAAAAATTTCAATCAATAAAAATAAATATTCTTAATAAATTAACATATTTAAGATTTTCCATTGAATTCATAATACTTGAATTTCTATTTGGCCCATTTTTCATCAGAATACTTTATTTTTAATGCTATTCGTTTCTACGGCTTTATTTAATAATAATAAAAATGTTGTAGAATAAAAATAAATATTATTTTAAAAATTTTATTTTTAGTTTGACTTATATTTTTTATGAACATATGATAAAATCAAGTTTGGTCGCGCTGTGAAAAAAAACACCAAAGAGTTTAATATTTATAGATTAAAATCTATTGTCTATAGAAACATCGAGAAACATTATTATATTTTTAAACGAAATTTTTATTCTTATCATATGCAAGTACAGCGTAAAAGCTGTATACTTTTTTTTCGAATGAATTGAAGGCCATAGCTAAATTTTAAAAGGAAAAAAAAATTGAATGCATATTATAATTCATCATTGTTTTTTTTGTATATTCTTAAAGTGTAGATATAAAAAATATTATAACAATCAGTTGAAGAATATGAATTTTGTAGGCTAATAACAATAAGAACTTCTTTCTCGAATTTAATTTTTATAGGTAATAAAATCAGCACCTTTTGAACCCTGTAGATAGAATATTATTGTTTTTAATCATATAAAACCCATTTAAAATTTTATGTAAATTTCCATTATACATTTTACAAGCTATTTATTTTTGTCGGAAAGATGAGCATTGTGAATTTATTTCAATATTTTTAAATAATACAAGATGCTTCAAAATCGGTCAAATATCTTAGTTATTTCTTACATACAAAAGCTCATGTAAAAAATTGAAAAAAAAATCCTTTTAAAGTGCTAAGTAAAAAAAAACACTCCCAACACTAAATAAATCTAAAGTTTATATGCCAATAAATATTCAAAAAGCGTTATATTTTATTGGTTTTTTTACTCGTACATTAGATATTAAAATCTTGTGTATATCTATTCTTACATCGCATACTTGTGTTTTCTTTGCAAAATATATAAACGAAAACGAGCTAGACTGACTTTACTAGTATGTTTTAACAGCCACAGTTATAAGACTTTATATTTTTTATAGTTTTTTTATCTATAAATATTTATAATCCCTTTATGTGCAACGCTATCCAGATTTTAGCAAAAAGTTCATGTTTTACAAGGAAGCTTATGCCATTCTTATGGTATATAGGAAATCTGCGCATTATAATGTATTTTTACTGTTTTTCTATGATTTTTTTTTCGTGCAAAATATTTATTGTGCATTGTGATATTAGGAATAGAAATATTTTAATCTGCAATGTAGACCTATAAACCGTCTTAAGTAGAAATGATTTTCTGATATTATTATCGTGATAAATCACTTAGAAACATATATCGATATAGGTTATAAATATTAGCCCATATGCATAGTAAATTAGCGGAATTCATATTATTTTGATGTTTTTATAGAAAAAAATCAATATATCAGTGTTTTTCATAACTTTTACCCTTTATTTTGTCGTAAGTATGTTTAAAATTACAGCGTATTATCTGTATATTGATTAGAATTTCATTAATATTTTTGAATGTGCAAGAATACAATACTAAAATATTCCTATACATTATATAAAAATTAAATAATATAAATGTCCCACTTCACCGAAAATAATTTAAATAATTTTGTTTTGTGTAAGAAAAAAAATAAGGTTTAAACTTATATAGTAAACGTCCAATATATTATGTTATCTAAGTTGCAATTATTACTATTAATGCTAGATTTAAGTTTTGCTTATAAATATATTTTTTTTTTACTAAGAACAATAAAGATACATTATTTTTAGATTCTCATTACATTTCCGCTCTATTGAAATTTCAATCGAAATGGTTTATTGAGAACATGTGTACATTTTTCTATTTAGCTCTACCATATTGTCAAAATAAAAATTCCAAATTTTTAATTTCACTCAAAATAAATATATAAAAATTCATGTGCTTTATTTGCAAGAATCCTGGTTTTTTTATTGTATTCTTTGTACCTTAGAAATTTAAAATATTGTAATATCATATGTAAATCATTCTTTATGTGAAATCTTTATCTTTCATATTACGTAACTTTTTAATTCTAGCCGATTAATTTTTGACTATTTTTTAAAAACTATTCGAAGATAACGGAATAATGCAATCATTGCTTTAAGTTCGATATACACTATGCTCATAACCCAATTATACTGATTCAGGGCGATTAAAAAAAAATAAAGTCATAAATATTTTTAAAACAAAAAAGCTTAGTTGATTCTCATGAATAAATTTTAACGTTAAAAAAAATTTCGAATCATAAATTGATAGAGGAAAGATAAATTTTTTGCTTAAGTTTGATATTTAGGATACAAGTGCATTAATAATACTGTCTTTTTTGAGCTAAGTCAATCTAAAAATAGTAATGTCTAAAAATATAAAAAAACACATGATAACTAATTTTAAAGATTTATGATCAAATTTTGTAACATAAATTTAGAGTCTTTATTAAATAAAGGCATAAAAAGTAATCTATTTATAAAATCTGGAATCAAAAATTATAAAAAAAATACGGATCACATTATGACCTATATTTAATGGTTAATCTAGGTATATAAAGTGCTAAATAAGTACAAAAATTACAATTTATACCGCAAAAAAACAACACTATAAAACACAAATCTTTTTTTTATCCATAAATAAACAGGTTTTAATGTGGAATGATCATCTTAGATACAAAATTAAAATAAATATATGCTAAATTTTTGTGATGATTTTACTATCTTGAAAAATTTAATACTTTAACGCAATTCTGAGAATAAAACGTTGTGCGTATAAACGTAGGCAAAAGCTGGTTTCTTGTATTTTTTGTTATAAAAAACTAGAACCTTTGACGAACAAGATAGGCTGGGAAAAAAACACCAAGCTTCAAATATAACAGTACTGGTTTTTTGTGATTTATTTGCAATAATTTCTTCTCCAAAAAATAATGCGAGACGGATTTATATTGTTTATTATACAACTAAAATGCAATTAAAGCATTATAAACTATAGCACGGTGGGAGCAATTACATAGAAAATGAAATTCAAGGGTAACTAAAAAAAAATATATAATAAATGTTTAAAAAACTTATTAAAACAATCTCTATAATGGCTTATTGTTTTTCTATTTTATAAGTGATGATACTCTTATATATCAATTATTGTATTGTAAATACAAAAACGCATTTGAAATTTAAATATTATAAAAATCACATATTTTTAGTAAGAGTTACATGTTTTTACATATAAAAAGAATTAGTATTCAATGAAAAAATATATTTTTGAATATAATCAATATAAGCTTTTATGTATTTATCACACAAATTGTGATTGAAATAAAATTATTTCATAAAATTTTCAATATTTCATCACACTATTTGTAGATTAACATATAAAAATAATTACTTTATCTTTGTGGAATTAGCAAAGAAACTATTTCAAGACAGGTGCAATCTTTTTTAATAAATATAGAATTATAAACTCTGCGATGAGAATTATTTTTTCTGGATTAAATGAGCTTAGTTTTTACATTTTTTCTTAAATGTTTGTAAAATATAAATTTATATTGAAAATTTTTGTTAAATTATTCTTCTATGTTTTAATTGATTTTTTATAATCTCGTTTTCCAACAAAATATTATTTCTTTAATGACACAACCATCATACGAAAGAAAAATTATATCCAGATCCATTAAAATATTAAATTTTTAAAGAAAAGTTTACAAAGATATTACATCAATATAACTTTTTTTTCAATAATTAGGGTAACTTTCTAAACTTTGAGCAGTCAAATATCTAAAATAAATTCGTGCAATAATAGTATCATAAAACTAAAATAAAGGTAATAAAAATTTATTATGGCATAGAAATACAATTTATACTATACATTCTCATTGTTTTTTCAAGACAGATTACTACGATGACATGCAGAAATATATGGATTCAAATTATAGACGCTGTTATATACACTTATTACCTCATTAGCAATTCTTTCTTGATAAAAAAGAGCAGAATTTTAGCTGAAATTAATTTATGCAATGCGCAAGATAAAATCAATGATATATTGTATAGCAATGGTAAGATCGACTTGCAAAAAAACTCTAAAACCCCTTTTTAAGTAAACTTTTGTTTCATAAAATCAGAAAAATAATATAGTTATAAATTTCTATATAAAGACCTATTTTTCCGTTATTTAGTTCGTATGAAATTTTGTTTAAATTCAAATTTATGTGCATAAATATAATAAAAGTGTCTTTTTATCTATTAATTACGTTAAGAATGAAGGAATAAATCATTTCATATTTTGCATTCTTTTTTCGTAACTTTTTTCAGCTTTAAATAATTTATTGCAGCATTTAAAAAAATAAAATTTATCCGTATTAATTTTTGAAAGACTATGATAGATAAAGTTAAAAACATAAAACTTAAAATTCGACCATTACATTTATCAGAAACATCTTCTTTTAACAAATACTTTACCAAATCTAAGAGTCTCTAGGTTTATTAAAAACACAATAAGACATAAAAATGGTAAATATTTTGTTTAATACAGTTTTTTTACGTGTTACAATACATTAATTTAGATATTTAGTTTTTTTGCGCATCTAAAAATAATATAACTCAAAGAAACATATCGTATTATTAGAAATTTTATCATTCCAGCAACGTAAAAAAATGAAAAAGCAATTCTTATCAAAAAATTATATACAAACTTATTTCAATCATATTGGATTTTTTGTGGATGAGAATTGAATTAGAGATAAATTAGAATCACGAAAAAGATAAAAACTTATCTAGCATTGTATTAATATTATTTTTTGTGTCTTTGTGATAAGACAGAAAAGAAGTATAATATTTGCAATAATAACTATGAGGATTTGTGAGATTTGTGATTAAAACATATAGCTGTGACCCTTTTAAACTTTAACAAACATGAAAAATATATAGTAGGATCTATTGTATGTATTTATTTTTCTATCTTGTGCATATTTTACTTATTCGGTTTCAAAAATCGACAAACAGGCTAGTTTTGTTTTTTTATTGAAAGCTTTTTGTTTTTTGTATAATTGCATCTAATGGCATGGTAATTCAGTAACCCATTTTTATCAAACTAACAGACTTATTACTTGATATATCATGAAATGCGCCCAACATTACGAAAAATATACATCATGTCTTCAAGATCAGATATTCAAAATTTAGACATAAATTATATATATAAATTTTACTTTTTCAGACCAATGAAGGAATTTTTTATGATTTTACGGTATTTTTTTGTTGATAGATGCAATAAATTTTTTTTACAAGTTTCTTATAATATTAGTGAATATTTTTATAATTATAAAAATTAAAATATCATTTTCTAATTTATATTCAAATTCATAATATCCAGATCAGATCTTTTTAAATTTTCTATGTAATATAATGATTAATCATGCTGATCATTTTAATTCGTTCCAGAACTTTTTTCAAAATAGATTAATTCTATAAAAAAATGCATATTCTGTTATAATTTCTTTTGTTTATGCGAAAAATAAATAGATTAGATACGATAAAATGTGTTTGTATATATATTCTAGTGTAATGCGATTTTAGCGATAATAAAAACAGCTTTGTGTGTCTGAAATTCAAAGGAAAATTGTGAAAAAATATATACAATTTTCCGTATTAATCAATCGTTATTCAACTATTCGCTACATATATAAATAATATTGCTAGGGTAGTTCTGAATGAAGCGATTTGCTACAATCAAATTCTTGACTTAACTAAAATTGTAGAAAAGTATAAATAATAAAAATTTAAAACCACCTTGTTGTAAATCTGATATATTTTCTCAATTGTAGATATGTCTTTTTTTAGCTGTTTAAAGTTGTTTTTAATGATCAATGATTTTTATACAAAAAATGCTTTAAAAAAGCAAATATAATAGCAAAAAAGGCAAATATATTATAAAAAACGCATCCTGTCTTAATTTTTCGTTTTTCTCCGTTTTTTATGAAAATAGCTGTTATAATGAATATTAATAAATTTTAGTTTTTGTTAAATGTATTTAAAAAGAACCTAGATATATTCAAATATTTAACAAATATAATTGATGTATTTTTTTAATTTTAAAAGAATTTTCGGGGAATTTATTGCAAACGAACATGCATCCCTAAATTTAAGAACTCAAAAAGAACTTCATACATTTTTATATAAAACAAGTATTCTAAATGGACATAATATTGCTGTATTTTTGAGTCATGCAAAGCACAAGTAACTACTAATTCTTCTTTTAAAAGAGAGAATATCTATATAGAATACATTTAATACCATCTTAACACAAATTTTTTTCTCTGAACATACGATATTATGGAAAAACCATATGGAAATTATGTGATTTTACTATACCAGTTTAAAATAATATCGAATTACTCAAATTACATTGTTCATTGTACTATATTACTTATAATAATTTTGAAATGTTGCTAAACTTAATTATATTATCTATAAGTCAGAACAGTTTTCAATCAGACAAATTTCGATTTATAAAAATACTTTATAAAATCACATCAAACACACATAAGTATAAAGTTTTGTAATTAAATACTTGGCAGCATAATGTCTGCAGGAATTTTCAATTTTGTCTGAAAATAAAATTATAGATTAAAGTATTTTTAGATGTGTTATGAACAGTTTTTCGCATATTATTTATCTACATAGCTATAGAAAGGCTTGTTTTTTATGCATGACGACAATAAAAGTATATGCTATACATGCTGTATATCTTGATTTTATTTAAATTATATTTTGCTTATTTGAGTTTTTTTAGCCATTTATAGATCTTGTATCATTATTATATGACTTACGTATATAATCTCATTTAAAAGCATCAATTACCATAGAAAAATAATTACCGTTGGGTAATGTCTAAAAAATAAAAGTTTTGTATTGAGAATAAAGATGAAAAAGGTGGAACAAATTATGTTTCTTATAATAATAAGATATATTATAAGGTTTATAAATATTTATAGAAGAATTTCGTTTTAAATTTTAAGAATTAGTTTTTCCGGTATAGATTATTATTTTTAAAAAAAATCATTATGTGGCATCACAAGTAAACATGCCTAAATATCCTTTTTTGTAGGATTGACTCGCTATTCTGTACCTTTAATTAATGTATAAATAGTTTATGGCAAAAAGATTATAAAGTGATTAATCCCCTTATCACGTTTTACTTGAATAATTTATGGATGCTGTTATAATCTGTAATTTCTTCCATGAAATCTCTCGGTTTTATGCAGTATAAATCAAATCATGTAAATCTATTAATGATAAAGACAAAAAATACAAACCTATGAGGTACACAAGATTGTCAAGCCTATAATGCTATAGAAATCGATGAGATCGGAGCATAATTTAAAATACAATATAAGCTAATTTTATTTTTTTAATTATCTATAAATTTATTTTTGATAGAAGATATAGATTCATATAAAAAAGTTCGTGCATTCCAGATTTTAAACTGTTTATACGCTAATAAAAAAATAATAATAAAATAAGGTTATTAAGTAGCACAAATAAATATTTAAATTGGTTACAATAATCAAATACGCCTGGCTGAAATAGTTAATATTTGGTTATACAAATTTTATTTGTTCATCGAAAAAAATTCTATAGATAATTCAGACATAAATGATTTCTAATAAATTTTAAATTGTGGGATATTTGATTTTGAGATTTTTAATATTGTTCTGGCAAAACTTTAGATTTTACTAAATAAAAGCTTGACAGATGCGTCTTACTACCACATCATCTTCATGTTGTTTAAAATCCATGCTTCTTATTTCATATTTTCTAATACAAGTGTCATTCATAATCTTATTGCTTCGGTATATGGAGATTCTTCATTAGTAATACTAACTCATATAGATAAGGATTATAATTTCGAAATCTTGACAAAATCACTTCATTTATTATTTACTTATATATATCTTCTTAAAGGAAATTAGCTATTTACTATATAGAACTTTTGATTATCTAGAGCTATCCCGCATGTGGTCCTATAGTTTTACTTCCATCATTTTATTATCCGTATATTAGATTTATTTACTGGGCTCTTTTTTTTGAAGAATGTAGTTTTATATAGACTTCCATATGTCGGTTAATTATGGTATTATTATCACTTTGCACTTACCCGTATTCTTTCTTTACTTAGTAGATTTCATTCCTGTAATTGCTAGTTTTCGGCGTCTTAAACAGCAAACTTCTAAATCGTATCCAACTTCGAAGTCCTATTAAGGGTATAATTCTAGTTTTGACAGGCCGCCCCTTTGTGAGCATCAATCGTTTTGAGTGAATTTATATCATACCGGGTTGCGTTGCTATTAAGACTTAGGCTATTTATATAAGTGTTTCTAAACCAACCGAGTCAACGCATCTTCATGTTTGGGCATATATCGATCCAAAAATTACTATAGTATTAATTCTTACTGTTTGAAAAGCCAAAGGCTGCGAATCTTTTGAGGTACTTCATATGAGAAAAAGACAAAAAAGATAGATACTGTGATGATTCAAGATATATTTGCATATGAATATGGTAGTTTTTAATAGCATTAAGTATCTTTTTGGGGTATAATATATATAATAATATATGGTAATGGGCAAGAACATAATTAATATTTGATTTGGATATTAGCGATCTGATTAGAAAGCTGATTTTATATAAACACACGGTTTTTTTTCTTTACGACTTTGAAGAGTTGTCTTATCATATACTTAAGCAAATATATTGTTGTAATAATATAGATGCGTGTTAAAATAGATATACAATGAAAATTCGGAAAATTTTCAAATATTTAAAAATCTATAAATATAACTGTGAGTTAATTATCTCTTATTTACTATTTTTTAAGCAGTATAACATTTTTATGTTTATTTTAGACGAAATATTATGCCTAAAACATGCAATTATGACGCAAGTATGAAATAGCTTAGATTAGTTGACATTGTCTATAACACGGGTCATATAAATGTTGATGGTGGCTATAAGAAAATTACTAACATTACATTTGGTTTTTTACTTCTTTTGATGGTCTTTATTGCTTTGTTATAAGTTAAGAACAAATTTACACATTGCGAATAGAAATTTAAAAATATTACTGTATTTTGAAAAAATATCTATCTCCGTATTTTTGTAATGTCATTTTTCTATGTGATATTCATTTTTCGTATTTTTGATGAATATAATTTTGTTACTAAAATTTCTCATGCGTGTAGTTTATGGAATACAGTTTAACTGTTTATTAGAATTAATCCAATTACTATGATGATCTAACGTATATTTCTAAAGTTGTGCCAGAGACTTCAAATTTAAATTATGAATATAAAAACTTATTTTGAACGCCCCTCAGTTAATGGATATAGAATATGAGTCAGATTCTAGTAATAATAATTTAATCATGCATAAAAGTGAGGCTATTATCTTGAACTATCTTTAGCAGTTTCTTATTCTTTGACTGAAGGTGATTCTATACTTAGGCCACAGGTAGTTCACAAGTTGGTTATACAGAAAATGAAGATTTTTGTAGAGGAGTGTAATAGAATGAAAGAACCAGAATAGTAATTATATCTGAGAATTAGGTGTCAAAAGATTTTCTAATTATACTTGCGTTGGATATTTGATCGACAATATACATTCTGCTATAAAATCATGCATAAACTAAAACTTGATTTTAGTGGTTAATCAAAGAACAAATTTTTTGTAAGAAAATACTATCACCTGGATTTTAGATAAATAAATAGAGCTTTAAAATATATATTTAGATATATAATGCCAAATTTGTAACTTTATAGATAAAAATTACAATAAATATTTTTTTCTTTCATATATGTTTACCGTTTATATATAGATTTACATTTTTTTAGTTCATTCTTTAACCCCCTTTTTTATTGTAAATTGAACCTTTCTACAGCCCATTTATCAAATCTGAAATTTATGATAGGTGTAACGCACTTGTTAATTTATTGTGAATTGATTTAATGGTTGTAAGTTGTCAAGTTTTATGCCTCTCGGTAGCCTTAAGACATAAAAGGCGACAAAAAATTATATATAAATCATTGTTTTTATAATTTCATTATAACTTTTGCATAATGAGAAATCATCATTTGATATTTTCAAACTTATATTTTATTTTCAGAAAAAATAAATTATATTGATTACGGCTAGATTATTTTTAGCATATAATTCAAATATATTAAAAAACTGGAGAATGATTTTGTTATGGCGTAAATATTGGCACTTGAAAATTCATCATTATCTGATATGGCTTAATTATAAATATGGATTATAAATATTTTCTGCTAAATCTATAAAAATAAATATGGCAAGCAGTGCTCTTCTTTATTCATGAGTTAATTTATTTTGTGTTATTTTACTTTGTTCAGCAAAACTATTGATTATTATATAATTACAAGAATAGCTTAATGCTTCCCAGTGGCTCATCATCGTTACTATTCTACGCAATAAATTTTCTTTCAAGACTTATTGACTCAGGCTTTGCATTCAATTTTATCTAATTGTGTACCTTTCATCCATCCCTAGATTCTCTATATACGACTTATGGCATATTACAGCCAAAAAAATTGTTTTATAGTGTTTAGTACTATCATATGGATTGCTCGAAGTGTAAATTTACAAAATGTTTATATTAGAATAGTAACTTATTTAAAAATTTTATGATTCGTTTTAAGGTGATTTTATTATATATATAAGATAAGTATCTATAAAATATAATTTTAAGAATTAAGATATTCTTATCCTTAGTTTTAAGACAGTTTATTAAAACGTTTTTTTATATTTTTCTACTTTATAGGGGTGTTTCCATATCTACGTGAAAATTTTCGTAGATACACTAAAAAAAAATGTCCACATAGATTACAAGTTGAAAGCATAGCACAAGTACTAATGTATATAACTGGTGGAACCTGTAGAAACAGAATGAATTGTTAATAGTGGAATTTATTACCACACTAGAATAATAATATTCTATAAATCAATATAGATGTATGATACGTAAGGTGGGGGTCTTTTAGGGCCTATAAACGTTTTTAATATGTTTTACCTTGATAAAACATAAAATCGATAAATATATTTTAAAAATTTATAGTTAGAATTCATCTTGGCTATCAATAAAAATAATTTTTAAGAGTAGCTTCCCAACAATGTCGCGAAAAGATGTCTACTTCTAATGTTTTTTTTATGGATTATTTATATTAAGAAATTACATACGAATTGGCTTCTTGCGTGGGAAATACAGTTATTCTCTATATTTAGATGGTATGAAATTCCTGTTTTAAAATGTTAAATCTTCATCTAAAACTTCTGATGGCAGTAAAATTTTTGTTATGTGATTTCAAGGCATTGGATTCTTATAATTATAGTGCTTGCAAACTATGTTTATTTTTAGTAGAGCATTGTTTCGGATTTCATTGATGTTCATTAGCATATATTTAAATACAATTTTTTTTATCTCTATTATCATAATATGTAAATAACGATAAATTATATGATCCAATTCATGTAATTGTTATCAGGCGAATACTTGTCTGATGATGAAGCGAAGAACAGTTTATACTAAATAAATAAAAAATCCATTTATTAAAGATTTTTTACCGCTATATTTCAATTATATTATATGATTTCAACTATATTTTCTATTATTATATAAATAAGATCAATCATTCTTTACATCGTAAGGTGAAATAATAGTTTCTTTTTGGTTTTCAACATTTTTTTTTTATATCTATTATAATATTTACATGATAATGTTTGGATACATCAGTGTATCAAAAAATTATATAAATATATGACTAATGTCTTGAGGTTTTCATTACCTTTTTTTAAAGATTAATACATTATATTACACATGGTTTTTATGATTATATTTAATGCTTTGGTGGTTCTTTATGTATTATAAAAACAGAAGAATAATTTCCTCAAAGTTTTTTACAACTAATTTTCAAATAATAATCATATAATTTTGTATGAGTTTCTTGTGATTAAATTAAATATATTAGTGTTTAAATATAAATTATTTACCAACTCTTAATAATGATACTCTTGAGAATAATAAAAATGAACATGGTTGATGAGTGCTCTATGTTTATATATGCTTTTAATTATTATGCAATGCATAACCTGTTTATCAATTCGTTTAATCTCTAAAATATTAAGCTAAATTCTTATATTATGTAAATCGAGCCTTTGTATTTTTTTAAGCCCTTATCTAAAATGTCAAATAATTTTGATAAACAACGCCGAGTATTTAGAAAACACAGTTACCGAGGAACGATCTTGAAAACTATAAAAATTCAAGATAATTTAATTTGCTGATCTTTCGCCATCAAAAGACGACGACATATTAAACGTGGTCTTCACAAAAAGAATTACATTATTAAAGAAATGCTTATTGAGTAAACAAGTATATGTGAATCTAGAAGATAAACCAACAATTATTAAGACACATGCACTTTCTATGATAATTTTACCTTTTGTGGTTGGTAATCTTATTGGTGTTTATAATGGAAAGGCATTTGTTCCTCTTGAAATTAAGCCAGAAATGATTAGTTATGGGTTTAGTGATTTTGTGGCTACTAAAAATACTGGAGGGCATGGAAAGCCTGGTGTTGGGGCTACTAGCAGTTCTAAATTTACTCCGTTAAAATAAACCTATTTACATAACATTACCATTTAAAACTCAATCTAATTGTACTTCTAATTAAGTCTGAGTATCCATATAATTAAAATAAATAAATAATTCTGATCAAACGTTTGATATAATAATGTCAGATAATATTTTTTATTTAATTTTAATGCGAGTAAATATTTTTTATTTAATTTTAATGCGAGTAAATATTCCTATTACAGGCTAAATATGTTAAACTCTGATATTATGACAGTATAAGCTAAATTTTATAATTCGTATTCTATAAATTTACACTATATTTTGGCATATAATATGTAAAGAGAGTTAAATATTTTATATAATAATCGGTATAGTTAACTGTGTTTTGGGATAAAATCTGAAGAATCTAAAAGGTTTTTATTTGTTTTGTGTCAAATTAAGCTAAATTTTAATATTAAATATTTTTTTGTTCTAAATTTTATTACACGACGCTCAATATGATTAAACTAAATTTTTGTCTTGTAAATAATAATTTAGATATTTAAAATGTTTTTTACAGTGCTCGAAGTAATCAACTAAATATTTTTTATTGAATATATAAAACTTAATTTAACATGTAATTCAAATAAGAACATAAATAAAAGAAATTTCTCATTTGTTTTTTTATTAATCATACCTATATATTCAATTGCTCATATTTTTAAATTTTAGTCGCATGAACAAATTTATCTTATTCTAGCCTGAAATCAATAGACAAGTTTATAGGTTCATTCGATATAAATCTTATTACAAATATTAATAAAATATTTATATATGTATGCATTACTAAAAGATACTGCTATTTAGAATAAATTATAACATCATCATCATACATTTATATATTTTCTCGATTTCAACCAGTAAAAAATTAATAAATTATATACATAATATCAGTGTAAAAGTATAATTGAAAATATGGGAGTTTTGATTTGTATAATTTTGCAAATTTCACTTTAGAAAAAACAAAAAAAAATTATAATATTTGATATAGAAAATGTGTTTATTGGGGGAAAAATTAATTCTATAGAAAAATATTTTCAGAGTTGGAATTGCTAATTCAATGCAGTTTTTAAAATCAAAAGATCAATTCAGTTTTTAAAAAAAACGAATTGTACGGTATTAAATTTGCATCATTAGACACTTTTAACCATCGAGTATTTTATTATAAAATATGATAACGTAATATTATGTTTCACTGCCGCTATTTTAGTCATGATGTCAATTGAATTCTTTCATTATCGTGCATTGAATTTAAATTCCATATCAAATATATTTTTGTTTATTTTAAGTAAATTGTTTCGGTAGCTTTCCCAAACTATGTATCTTGATAATTAGCTTCATGTTAGATTAATATGCATTACCATCCATTCATTCGATAAATAGCTTCCCTTCACATACATAATATTTTTCTACATATTTATTATCATAAAAAGTAAAATAGAATTCATTTTTCTGATTTAGGTATGATTAAGATTTTTGATAATAATAAATTATTGGATTTTGGTTAAAACATCGTTTTGCCGGCAAAATTGCTGTTAAAATGTTTATACATAGCTCTATTAGCCTTGAATAATATTCAAAAAAAAATAGTTTTTAATTGTTTTATTTGAAAAATTTATTTTATTAAAACGTACAAAATCATGATTAAAAATCCAATGATTGTTCAGATTTGTGATCTTAGGTGACTAAATATCCTTACAATGTTTATTTTTTATTTTGGTTGAACAAGGTGACTATATATTATTTGTTTTAAAATAAAACATATACCTTGTTATTTTTATAATTAAAAAGATATTTCTTTATATTTATTTCAACTATTTTGTTAAATATTTATTTTTAGTGTAAATTTTCATTTGGCCTCAAAAAAAAATACTTTTAGATTTCTATATAAATTAAACAAGAATGCGAAATTTATAATTATTTTACGTCATAGAATTAGAAAAAAAATAATAAATAAAATCTATCTTTTATTAAAGCAAATAAAAAAAGAAGCCTTTTAGGATTTTAGAATGCCAAAAAATTATATTTTTTTCATGTCAAATCTTCTTTATATGATCAGTGTCTCATAATATCTATATTCTACGGGTATAAGTTATAACAAATTTTTAAAGATCAGCAAATTATTTGAAGCACAACCATTAATTAATAATTTTACTTCAGATAAAATCCAATATTCCTACAAAAAAATAATTTAAGAGGTATTAAAATTAGGGCAAAATTATTCAGTATCTCAATCATAATAAATTCAATTGAAACAGGGTGATTAAACGACACACTAAAAAAAATTTTTGATCAAATAAAATCCTTAATTTTGCTAAATTCATTTGAACACATGTTCAATATAAGAATGTGACAACAAACGGGTACTAGAATAAAATAAAAATTCGCATAATTGTGTAAATCTAGTAACTATAAAAAAATTTGAAAACTTTTTTTTTTCGAAGACATTAATCTAAGTTTTAAACATGTTTAATGGTGTTAATTAATTATAATCACGGCCTCTGTGTCATAAAAGTATCTTTTCAAATAATCTAACAGGAATTAGTAAACAAGCTTTTTAAGAATTTTACAGGAATTGTAGCTTGAGATCGAAATAATAAAAGTTTAAGAACTGTTAAGAGACTATGGTTCATCGGTTGTTTTGTTTTTATTACAATAAATTTCATGATTACTTCTTCACCATATAAAATTTAACGCTATGTTGTACATAATATTTTTATAAAATATTCATTTTTAATTATTATTATGAAGAAACAAATGTTTTAACTTTTATGTATTTTTTTTGGACATGAGTTAATACTTCCCAAGGCAAATGTTTGACTTGATTTAAAATTTCTTTATTTAATTAATTTAAATCACAAAAATGGTATAGTCTAACAAATAATATAATTAATAAAATAGTGATCAAGCTGATTTATGAACACGTACGCATTTTTTATACAAAAAAAACACAAAAAAATAAACCTTTTTTTATAATATCTTTCTCTTGAATATAGCCATGGTTGAAATATACAAAAAAAATTGAATTATACAGGAAGCTCAGATGTGGGTTTAGTATTAAAGTGCATTTTAATTTGGTTAAAAGAGTAAAAAAGCTATAATTGTTTACTTTATGGTGATTTGAACCGTATTCCATCCAATAGTTGAAAGAGAAAAATCATATTGCAAAGAAACAAAAATTCCAAGCGAAATAAAGTTGTAAAGATGGTTTAATTAAACCAGAAGTTTAAAGGATGGATTTTACGATTTAAATAGTGACTGTTTATCTTTTGATAGATATTCTAGTGGGTAAGTTTTATCATATACTTTTACTTTTATTTTTCTTAACTAAATGCCGTGCATTATTACGACTGCTGAATAAGTAATAATTTTTAATTTGGATACTTATTTAAATTTTTTAATTTGCATAGTGAATTATAAGCTGCATTGATAAATTTAAAGTACTTATAATCTTAATTCTTCATTAATCGTTATAAATTACCTACATGTTTTTAAGGGAAATTTATAGTAACAAAGCCTTTATTTATAATCTATTATAATATTTAATTATAGAGCTGATATATATTAAGTATTTCTAAAACTTAATATGCAATTTTTCAAATATAGGTATGCTTATGTTAATCAAAAAGTCTTATCAAGAATCTGAAGGGCTTAAAATTTTTATTAATTTTGTGCCCTATTGTTTTATAAACCTATTTATATTTTTCTAAGTTTTTAACAATAATATCATGTATTTTTTTTTGTTATTTTTATATTCGGCCAACAAATATTATTTATTTTAAATGTTTTTTTGGCTCATTTGTTATTTATATTGTGTAAATATGATTTCACATTGCAAAGCTTAAAAAATTTTTTGGATTGTTCTACTTTTTATAGAAACGATAAAATTTTAGTTAAATTCGAAACATAAAAATATTTAACCTGTCTATAGATTTATCTGATATTACACATAAAAAAACCTTTGCTATTATTCGAATATATAAGGGTTAAACATTATTTTTCTGTTTATTATTATATAGAAAACATTTTAAATGTTTAACGGAATATGATAGACACTAAATTGTCAATAAACTGTCATATTACATAAATGCATATGTGAAATATATTCAAAAAATTATAAAATGGTTTTATCAATAGTTTTTAAATTTTTTTAAAAACTTTCTTATGATATTAAATTAAATCCTACACATTTAGAAAAATATGATTATAAAGAAATTTAAGAAAATAAGTTTTGTTTTTGTATACTTACCGGTGTATAAATATTTGAAAATAATTTATTTAATTCTGGAAGAACTACCGTTTTTTTTTTACAGAAAAAAAAGGAGGAAATTCAATTATAAATAATTAAATCGTATAGTATTTCACTCTAATTAATTTCACTTATTTTTTCACTTATATTATAGTCTTTTCGAATTTTTAAGCTCTATATTTGATTTTAAACACTTATACTGTAACAAAAAAAAATATTTTCCTATCATTGAAAGTGTCTGAATAATTCTTATGATTGCAGATAAAACACTTATAGATCTTCGAGAAATATTTAGCACTTTCGATTTTATTGATAATAGACAGCATTTAAATTAAAATAAAACAAAAAATACTTCAATATGTTTTTAATTGGAGTTTAGCATGCATAAAAAAACGTATAAATATAATGTCCTTATTTTTTTAAAATATGAAAACAATTAATTACATCTAAATTCATTATCCAATACCATGAATACTAAAATACATAATCTGCAGTTTTAATTTGTTAATATCTTAAAATTTCAGCATCATATCTGATTTTTAAAAGGGTTTCAATAAAAGTATTTTTTATTTAAGGGCTTTATTTATAGTCGTAATTTTAGTTTTCGTTCTCAGGCACAGCTTGCTTGATTCTCTGTACACACAGCATATTTATACTTTCGGCTATCTTTTCCTCTCCATAGTCTTCTTCAATACCCCTCCTTCTTTCGAGACCTATTAATTCAAGGGTTTTTCTCAATCCCAAGGTTTGAATATATGCCTCAATCTGGTTCGTGACATCTAGTTCCTTCAGGTACCTTCTATGATATCGTGTCACCACACCGTCCCATGTTATAACATATGGAATAATTTAAAAGGGTTTCAAAAAAAGTATTTCAAATTAAAAATAACATGTTTTTTTATTATTTATTTTAAAAAAATTGGAAATCTAAATGAATAAATTTTTGTTTTGGTGAACAATTTTTGTATTCTATGGCCTGAAAAATATTTGGAAGGATTAATTCTTTATTAAATAACATAATGAACCTTCCTTTAAAAATTTTCTAGTTCAAATTAGTCATACATATGAAATTTTTATTGATTTAAATACATAATATATTTTAAAAGCTTATTCAGTATATATATGATATCTATTAATGTATTATAAATACACTGAATATGTGGTCAATAACACATAATTTTTAAATTGAAAAATCAACATAGATGTTAAATATTCGAAATATTTAAAGTCCTGATCATTCTGAGGGTTAGTGAAAGACGAAATAGGCCTTCCTGTTAAATTATAAAATAAGTATTTGAGTGCTAAAATCTTTTTATTTCTTGTATCTTCTATTATCAATGAAAAAATATTTTGCTTAGATTTATAATTCTCCTAAAAAATGTTTTGGATCAATAAGATATATATTTAGCCCCAACGTAATATTTTTTTTAATAAAATGTTTTTAAATATAAGTTTATACACAAAAAAATTCATTTGATATGCATACAAAACATTAATATTAAAATTTGTTTAAAATTTACAGCCTAAACCATTGGTCAAAATGCAAGAATGTAAACTGTAATTTTGTATCAAATGTAATTCTATCAAAATTTAGAATGATTTAAATGGGGTCCCATTAACTGTTTTGTGAAATATAATTAGATTTTAAAATTTTATAGGAAACAATGTAGGTCGTTTATTAGCTTTCAACTTTTTTTGATGTATAAATCGCAATTGATGCTATTTGTAGTCACTTTAAAAGCCTTATAATTTTTTTTTATTGGTGAATTTTTAATTTTTTTAAATTTTGTATATAATTCTTATGTATTAAGATATTAGATAAAGCGTATTTAGGCAAAACAAATCCTATGAAATTTCATTGGCTAAATTTACGGTAATTTCCTATGAAAAGGTTTAAAGATTTGTTTTGGTAATATTATACTATTTATCTCAATACAGCGAGCTATGCAGTAAAATATTGAATTATTTTGGTCGAAGTAATTGAATAATCAAGAATTTGAAGATATATTTCGTTTAAATTTTAATATGAATTTAATCCTTTGATAAATAAGCGTAAACTCATCTGTGTAAACTAAACAACCTTGAAATTAATTTCCATGTTTAAAATTTACATGATTTTGTATTTTAAATATTTTCATCCTGTTAAATGAAGCTCACAAATAAAGTATCCGCACAAGTGATAAAGTTTAGAAAAGTTCATTACGATACCTCTCAAAAGAACAGAAACACACATATGTCATCAATGCAGTCAAAATATCTTCGTCAAAAATGCATGTTCAGATCTTTTATTTTTTGCTCGGGCGGCTCTGTTCGTGCTATAACTGGGAATACAAGCGACGCAATTGAAAGGTGACAAATGTTTCGCACGGAAATTATGCTCGTGTGTAGAAAGTTGTGAAAAGCTTATCTATATATAAATAATTGCTGATGCCATTCCTGCGATTAATCTTTGCATTACGGCTCTTAATTTGAACATGAACCTCGGGTTCAAGCTATTAACAAAAAAATTGGTGTTCATAATAAAATAAAAGATGCATTGATTAGAAGGAAAAACGAGGCTGAAAGTATTAAAGCTTAATAAATAATTTTTAACGTTATTAATTTATTTTTATACCAAAATATAATGTTCTATTCATTGAAAATATACCATATTCCATTAATTAGTGTATAGATAGTGGCTACAAATCGCATTTTAATATTCAATGAATATACAATAGAAGCATCTGCATAAACAACACACCATTAATAACATCGAACAGTTAAAGAGCAATAAAAACATATACTATCGAGATATATTTAGAGATTTGCTTGAATGAGGCCTTAAATTCATGCCAAACTTGTTTAAATAAATTCAAATGCGAATCATACTTTATTTATAGTAAAAATGACTATTTTATGTGCATAGATGATAGTTGATGAATTTTCTTGAAAAAGAAGTTGCATCACTCGCATAAAAAATATTATCGAGGAAGCCCTTGCTTCATAATTCTTTTAGTAAAAAACACAATTGTAGATTTTAAAATACGGATTAGAATTAAGTAACAATCTTTAACTCAATCAAAAAACCGAAAAGACCACCATTGATATTATAAAAATCGATGATGTATATTATTTACGTCACAAAATAAGCAATATATTTAATAGTCAAAAAACTATACGATGCACACAATAAATTAATATACTTATCATCCCATATTTTTTGTAAGGTGCCAAAAAAAAATTTAATAAACATAAAAAATGACAAAAAGTCATATTGTGATCTAAATTAGTAGTTTAGTTAGTATGGTGCTTACAAATTTTTATAGATTTCACTTCAACAATTATCACATAAATTTACAACTTTTATTTTATTTTTATTCTATTAGCTTTTATAATTGAATTTATGTCTTGCTCTTTCTGCAATTAATATTGACAAAAACTTTCAGAATTTATTTATTTTTATTTGTAAATAAATTTTCGCGTCACTCTTTATATTTTTCACGAAAATCTTTGATTCCATATAGGAAAATATTTACCATAATTTTTTAAATCAATTATTTTTGACTATCTCTGTGAATTTGTTTTTTTAAGGCACATATAAATTTAAGTGTCTCTATCGAAATGTATGTTGTTTTAATTACAAGCCGCTATTCTTAGAAAAACCATTTTAATTTGTATTTTACTAAGATAAATGCACATATATTTTTTGCTGAATTGATTTTTATCTTTGTAAATACAATATTAAATGTTTCTGTTTACATTTATGCTTTTTTTTAGCCATATTTTATATTAAATATTTAAAATAATGATTAAATGATAGAAGAAGTTTGTATGCGCTGTTTTCTAGATTATATTGGAACAAAAACATGCTTAAAATATAAAACGTTGATGAATTAAAGAGTGATGAAAGGGATAATATATTTCGGTATCATTTTTTTATTTTTATGAGAAAATAAATAGATAATATGACAATTGTTAAAGCACAACCCACTATGCCTATTATAATACCAACATGCAATCCTTTTTTCTGCGCAATCTGTTGCGTGTCGTTTATCACTTCATCTGGCGCTCCCTGTTTTGCTTTTAATGGACTTCTATAAGGCACTTTCACATATTTTCTTTTTCGCACACCATTTAGTAACATCGATTCTGTATCACTCTCCTGTTTTTCTACATATTTCTTTTTTGTACGTTTCTTAGCATCGAAGTGCCCACGTTTATGATGCTCATCACTTGAAAAATCTTGTTCATTCTGCACGGCCGAAGTCGAAAACTTTCCGTCCTTAACTTGCTCCATATTATTATAGTTTTGTTTATTATCATTTTCTTTATCGAATTCTTCTCTCAATAGATCAAGCACATCAGGTTCCTCTTTTTTATCGAATTTATGGCCGATACATCCTGCGGAACAAGTGGGTATTAAATCTTTTTTAATAGTATACTGTGAATAATAACATTCTTCAACCGAATCATAATTTTTTTTAAAATTTTGACCATAGACATAAAATATCTGGTCATTGGTATTATTCTCATAGCAAGGATGATCATATGCTTGGGCGTATAGAAAAAAATTCATTTCTTTTTTTGTATCTGTGAACTTAAATCCACAGTAAAATGTGCACAAAAAAATGAACTCTGTGGCCTCAATAGCTGTTATATTTATATATT
The DNA here is from genome assembly GCF_057557595.1 of Rhyacophila brunnea. NCBI lineage: Eukaryota > Metazoa > Arthropoda > Insecta > Trichoptera > Rhyacophilidae > Rhyacophila > Rhyacophila brunnea. Next base: position 969,526 of record NW_028232770.1, on the reverse strand, counting down.
TTTTGTAACTTATTCTATTTTTCATGATTTCAATGATAAAATTATTATCTTTACTAAATAAAATTTTATATTTGATTTTTTCTTTTAGATCAATAAAAAACAAACCAAAATTTATGTAAACAACTACCCCATCACATACATCATCTTTAATATCTAGCCCTGGTTCAAAACAAAAATTTGGTCCATAATTCTTATCACCAAATTGCGGTATAAAATTAGTATCTAACCTTTGCCATAAGCTATTGTTTTGATACAATTGTAAAAGTTCTTTACAAGATTCGATCACATTATTTTGTTCTTGAATAATGTATTTTTTTATCACTTTTATGCGCGTAGACTTAAGATGTTTATTTTTTTCATCCGGATTTGTAATAAAGCTGTGTATTATTTCGTCGACTTTCTGCAACATGTTTTCTGTGACGCTTATCTTCTGGGAATCTTGCAGCATACGATTTTCTGCGTAAAGATACGAGTGTTCATTGTTTTTTCGCAAAAGAGACAAGAAATTATATGAATTTACATGTTTCGGTCTGTTGAAGCTCATTTTTAGTTTACCATAAAAAAGGCTATTGTTTTTATACGTTTCAATTTCTATTTCAGACACATCTTCCTTTATTATTCCACTTTTGAAAGCGTTATGTTGCTTTTCCGACTTTTTTATCCCACCATTGGTTCCTTTTGGATCATTAGATTGTAATAGAACCATTTTAATATTATACAATAATAATACAACGGCAATCGGTGTAATCGTAAATATTCTCAATAACATAATCTCAATAATCTTCTTTGACTTTTTGGTTTTTTGATGGGCATATTTAAATTATAAAATACTTATCACCCCTTTAATTTTTATCTTTAAAAGGATATAATTATTTGGCTAACAGAATCTGAAAATTTGTTGAAATTATATATGTAAATTAATGTGCTATGCTTGATATTAAATTTTACTGGAAAGTTTTTACTAATAGATATTCTTTTTTTTAATGATAGTCATTTGATTTAATATTTTTAAATGTAATTGTTATAATTTCAACTGATATCATTATTGTTGCTTAATTGATCTGAATTGATAAAAATGTTATAGATAAAGAATTGTTGTGGTTTATAATAAGAAATTCAAAACTAAACATTTCTTACCAGTAGATTCAGAAAATTACTCGATAGAAGCTATAAAATATTTGATTTAACATATTCTAGAAATCAATTTTGAAGTATGTTTTGCTAGTTTTATATGCACCTTTCCCAAAAAATTCTTTTTTCCACAATGAAAGCATTTAAATACACATTGAATTTTTTGTTTGTATAAATATTGCGTTAAACCTTTTGTGTTAAATGATTTTAAAAAAAAGTATGCCGCGTTTTAGTAGAATACTTTAAAATCTTTTGTTCTTCTCTACAAAAGAATTTTTTGTGATGAATATTTTTATAATAGAATAATATTCGAATGCGTTCATTAAAATTTTCAGTCTACCAATCGAATTTCGATTATTAGAATAAAATATAATTGTTTGCATGAATGAATGAATGAATGAATGAATATTCGTTTGTGAACAAGAATAAACATATTTTGAATTTAAAACAAAAAACGGATATTGCATGCTAAATATGTTCAAGCTCAATTTTTATATCACTGAAGCAATGATTTTCAAATTAAACTTCATCGTTTATGAAAATATTTAGTCTACTTTTTTAAAATCAGAAGGACTTTCGAACATTAATCTTTATAATTTGACAGCATTTTTACATTTCATCCAATGTAATACATTATTTTACCATGCATTTGAATTTTTTTGTTGTCAAAATAACGTTTCAGTTCACAATCCAAGGCAGACTTTGCGAAATTATGTAAAACGAATGATGACTCGTTAATATTTTAAAAAAATTAAATTCGCGTATATTCTAGCACCAGATAATATATATCCTTGCTAATGGAAAGCCTATTTAAGATCTATACCATCCACATAAGGTATTTATGAATTGATAAAATGTTATGAATCATCCGAGAAACTTAAAGCTTTTTTATATTGATTTAATGAACAAAATTAGTAGCCTCTTATAAAATTTATCCATTGAATACTGTAGGAATCCAAGATAAAAGGTCGTAAGTGATAAAAATCAAGTATCTTATTTATAACTATATTTTTATTTTTGAATTACTTTTCTTATTCATGCAGTGCTCCAGACATCATGTTTTTAAAATGATATAAATATCTGCAGTATAATAAAATAAATCAAAATTAAAATCTGTATATAGCAAGAGACAATATACAAAAGATGTCAAATAAATAAACTCCATTGTATATTAAAAATTATATGCATAATTAAATATAATAAAAAATTTATTTTATATATTATAAGTTAAAAAGAGGGGCAAAAATAGATACGAATAGAATAAGCCACTTGGCTATAAAATTAGTAAATAGGCGCTTTTATGATCTAATGTGTAATCTAAAAAGCTCTTGTAATAAATTGCTTGTGTTTGAAAAAATACTTGGTTTTATGGGATTTCGTTCACAAATATTTTTCCTGGATTTTTATATATTTTTTTTATTTTTGTTCTCTGAAAGCAAACTATAGTGTGGAATAAATAGTTAATACAATAAATTTGCCTAACAGATTTCGTTTTTTGTACAAAATAGATATAAAATAGACCCAAAATAACCATTCTAAACATGATTTAGCATAAAAATACATATAATAATAAATATTTAATAAAAACATAAATTTTTTGTATTGGTGTGTGTAACATGACTTATTAAAAAATATTTGTTTTCCTATTTGTCAATTTGACTGCAATTTTAGACAAATTTTTATGTGAAATAATATTATGACTCACACCAGAAGTTATAATACATAATAATTTTACTTATTGTATCCATTAAAATATAATGCTGTAAAAGCTCGGGTATAATTCATTGCACATTTTAAACATAGATTCTTACATCTCTACATATAGAAAAGATCAGAATAAATATGATTGCTAAATATCATCATATGTTATATGAAATCACATATTTATGGTTCATGAAAATAAGATTATTTTCTTATAACTATATAAAATACCAAAATAATTTAAATAAGTGTATTATTATATTATATTGGATTTTGCATGATTCTTTTATCATTTTTATTTCGTTTTGCTGACGCAAAACAACTAATCATAATATTTCCACTATTAATGTAAGGTTAAACTAGCTTTTGTCATATATATATACGTTTTAACTCGCAATCCTGCCCACTAAGCACTTCTTTTCACTTAACAAAACCTTAAAAAATACGTATATATAAAAATAAGGAGTCTTTTGAACCCATTATTCACCTTATACGATCTTTTAGTTCGGTATTATTAATAATCAATTATTTATTCACAAGAGAATTTTTTTATCATTTCTTATTTAATGATGTATTAAATCAGCACAATTGTAAATTTTATTATTAAAGAATTTAATAAACACAATAAATAAATGTTTCTATATTTTTTTAAATTATATTCCAATAATTTTAAATATGCTTGAAAGTCGATAATAGTAATTATAAATATAAGGTTGGTAGTTTTAATGTCTTTCTTAAACTAGTTTCGGCGCCTTCTGAAATATATAAAACATAAATACCAATTTTTTTGCTTGAACATCCCGTCAAGAACCTATCCATTATGTTTTACACAATGATCAATAGTATTTTTATATAAAAACTGTTATATTATATCGTTTATTGAATTTCTAGTCCTTTTGCTCTATGCCCCTGAGTGGCTCGAATATGCAATATGGTATCTAAGAATGTTATGCGTATAGAGTAATCAATCCAATAATAATTCATTCGAAAAAATCTAACGTCTAATATTTGCTCTACTCATTATTCTTACACCAGAATATTATAAAACCTCACGGTCAATTCCCCAGATGTACGCATGAATACTTATATCTGAAATAGTTGATGTATTTAAAAAATCTAAAATGGAGATGACAAATTATTAAATTATTGTAAAAATTAGGATCTACAATAATATTTTATATGATCTAATACTAATATTTTATAAACTTTATTTACTGGCGGCAGATTATACTGCAACTTATTGTGTGCTTATGAACAACAAAGAGTATAATAATTTGTAAAAATCGATGCGGTCATATGTATATCTAGTTAGTGAGTTGTAATCAGTTATTTTCGAATAAAAAATGATCATAAGTTTTAATGTTTAAAACAATATAAATAGTCATGCGTATGCTGGTTTTTTTATGTGCATTTAATATTCTAAGATTATTATACATAATAGACAAAAGTTAACCAAAAATTCACTGATCATCGTCTTTTAATATTCTACAAAATCGCTTTAAGCGTCTATTTACAACGCTTCGTTTCTAATCTACATACTTAGTACGAAAAATATAAATGCATACCTTAGTATAACCTTTGTTATCTCCTTTTTTTGATGAAATAGGGTGTTTATCTATTTTTACATATACTAATGATTGCATAATTTCAGTTTAAAATGATTTCAGACATAAAAAATTAGCATAAGTTATATAAAATACGTTAAATTCACTAGAAAATTGTGACGAAATTTATATGAATTTTTTTAGTCACTTATCAGAAAAATATTATCGGTGTTGACAACAAAAAATAAGCCACCGCTACGGGAAACATCTCCATGATGCCAATATTTACTTTATAATTCTATGTTTGAGCATGATTATCTTGGAATTTGTTTTTGCATCCCAATCAAAAGAAAATTTATATCCTGACCCTTTCATTTACTATGAGTCGGCCTAATAGTGTTTTACTGTATTCTTAGCAGCTAGACCAGATTTATTACCAGTTTTTTTTCTTACTAATGCTCTTTAGTTGACAATAAATTGATTCCATACATTTCAGTTTTTCATTATCGATCAATTATTAAAAACTCCCGACCATCAACACCCTCGTCTTTGTCTGTCAGGCTTGTAGCATAAATTTCAATCAAAAAGGTTTTTTATTCTTTTAATTTTCCTTTTAACCAAAAAAACATATATAAATATAATGCTGGCTTATCTTTCCGTGTTGTTTTTATATCTAAAATCTACGTCATTAATAAATAAATAATAAAAGGTTATGAGAAAAAAGAGATATCGAATGAATTTACACTTAGAGAATGATTAATTTAAGTTTTAGAATGTTTTTGAATAAAAACGATAGATTAAAATTATCAATATTTTACTTCAAAATACAATAATATAGTAATAAATTTTTAAACGCATTTTTAATCCATTGTATAGAGGAGAAAACTTCATTATAAGTGTAAATATAAATAGTCTGAAATAATACTTTCTGAGGTTCTATAACGGGATGTTACATTTTCTTTAAGCTGAAAATATTTTAATAAAATCATAATTATATTCTTACCTACAAATCTTGAAAAAAATATAACAAATTATTATAAGTGGATTGTAAAAAGGTATGATTCAAATGAAGTCTGATTTTATTAGTTTATAAATAAAAAAGTCATGGGTCAACAATTTTATCCAATGAATAAAATAAGGTCAAAAATATCTTCAGTCGTTAAAAAAAGTAATTTACCACAAAGAGATTGTGGCCATTCAAATCGGTAAAAATATATTTGCGGGTGGGAAAAATTATTGATTGAATTTTAGAAAATAGGGGCATCAAGATAGTGTTATATAATTTCTAATAATTCCTTGATTTCATTATTAATTACATAAAAACTGCTAGAAAAGTATTTTTTACAATATTTCTAGATAATTTTCATATAGGCAGGGCAAAATATCATTTTGGCGATAAAGTACGCTTAAATGTAGGTGCTTGCAGGTCGTGAGAAATAAAAAATTAGAAAATGGTGAAAATTAAGATTTCGTAAAAATAAAATCACATATTTACCATTCTAATAAAATGAATTGTTTATAAAAATAACTTAAAAGATTGTTTGTAATAAAGTCACTGTAAACTAAAAAGTTGTGAAGCAATATAATATATATACATAAGCAATTGGGCTTTTTCCTGTTAGAATAAACACATGAAAATGTTTTTTAATGTACTTAAACAAATTACGCACACTAAATATCCATCTCTTTAATATTTCAGTCTTTTATAAAAGTAGGTAGTAGAATGTGAAGTTATTTTATTATTTATGATGCATAGGCTTAATAAAAAAACAAAATATTTCATAATTATAAAAGGTGACTTTTTTTTTCACAGCTTTATTTTTTTAAAATAATTCACGTGTACAAAAAAAGTATTTGCAAGTCATTGACAAAAAAATGCACATATAAATCTAACAAAGTAAGATAATGTCAGATCTAAATGCCTAAATAGTATTTTTTATGGGCGTAGAACGTTCGCAAAGCATTAAAAATAAAATAATGCAAAAACTAAAAGAATAAAATAATGTATAGGATATTTGAAAATAGAAAAGTAGGAATTGCCTTTTTCTTATTAACTAGTATTTTTTATATCATACTTGAAGGAATAATATTGCATAAAAATTTTCATATACTTAGGAACACAAAGGCTTATCCCTATATTCAACCTATTAGCTATTCAACTAGCTGGAATTTTATGTATACAGTTTTCGCAATATTTAGAGTAACATTATTCGACGATATAGGCCAAGTTTACATTTATTACATATTCTCATTTCAATTATTATTAAGAAAATCCTATCAAGTGAGTATATTTAGTCACTTTCCTATCTCCGCTATACAATTTTTACTTTTTTTGATTCAGGCTACACTAATGACTTTAAGATGCTTTTTTTTCCAAAAAGACATAATGTATAGACGTCATAATATTCTGGGAGCAAATTCAAGACAGATACGAGCTTATACCGTACGAATGATTCAAAAGGCGATGGGGGAAGGTGTTGTGGTATATTTTTCCTTTACAACTATCATACTAATCGGTCCCGGAGAAGTTCCAGCTTGCATGAAATATATATCAATTTCTATGTTGATTTCTATTTTTATAGTTGTATTTATAGGTAAAAAAGAAGATGATGAAAATAAATATTATAAATATGGCAGTATAACACATATGACGTTTATCATTATTCAAATATATATGACACCTTCAATTCTACAAATTTTGTCACAAGATTCTCAAATTGCTTTGCATCTGATTATAATTTTTTCTGTACCATTTTTCTATATTATTGTGCAATTAATCGATTATTTTTTATTTGGAAGTGGTTTAAAACAATTTTTAAATCAAAGAAGTACTTTTATGGATCGTAATTTAGAATTTTCCGATGAGCATATGAATGAGTTACATACAGATTAAAAAAATAAAAACCTTTAATTTACTCTAATAAGCTAGTTTATCATGTCCTCAAAAGTATACATCGTTCATAAATTTTTTAATGTTCTATAAAAATAATGATTTGAATTATCTAATTTATACAATAAGCGCATATTTTTTCATAAGTTTTTTTAAGCTTAAAACTTATAATGTGACTTTATGTTTTAGAAAGGTTTTTGTATTTAAGTTTTCTCTTATGCTCAGATTTTTATGTTCATCTGTTTTGAATTCTTTAATATACATTTTAAATTTTTAATCAAGCATAAATTTTAAAGGATCATATTGCTAGTAAAAAATGGTATATATGCCATAAGGGTCAAAATCAAAATAAATTTGTTTTTTTATAAAAGAAGTTAAATTTAATAGGAATAAAAAAACAGATATCCATGTTTATAAAGTAAGAATTAAATTGACGATATTCAAACAAATTTATTGTGTTGGAAATAATTTGAATTCAATAGCAAATTTCTTACATTTAAAGCTTCTAATCACGTTAAATTTGTTTCTAAATTCGAGGCTAATTAGTTATATCATGTTTAAGGAAATAAAATATTTAAAAGGCATAAATTAATTTAATAACTATGAAAAAACAATAGATTAGTTTTGTAATAAAATCTTAAAATCAAAAACCAAAAAAACATTTTCGGAAGGTCAAAAACAAATATTTGCAAAACCAAAAATATTTTTTTGTAAAAACTCTTGAATCTTTTATTAACAAATGAAAGTATGCTTATGATCTATATTTTCAAAAATATAAATCTAATAGTACTTTGAAATTATATGTCAACAAATAAAAATGATCATAAAAAAGTGAATCATAAATAATAAATTAGTAGATTTATTATAAAGTAATTGACAATATTATTTTTTAAAATAGAAAAACACAGTAAACACAACGTATTATAGTATTTTTTCAATTGCATTTTTTTAGACAGGACTGCTTGATTTTGTATTAAATAAAAAATTTTATGATAATTGTATTTTTGCTCTTTTTTGCATGTTTTGAAATTAAAGAGTATCCACCGACACGCATCTTTCTTATAATTTAATTGGTTTCTGTGTTGAGATTATTTGTTTAAAAATCACGTAGAATGTAATATTAATCTTAAATTAACAATTACAGCGGTACAGCTATGCAAGAACTTAGAATTCAAATAATTTAATTTATTTTGCATTGATACATAAAAAAGACATCCATGAAAAAGTATGTATAACTCAAATAAAACGTAAATCCGATATTCAAGAGCAAATTAAACCTTGATTTTAAAAAAATTATTTACAGCTTTTTGTAAGATTTTCATTTTTAAAAAAGTAGTCTGTAGACTGGTTTAAATTTATCTATGCGCAGAAACAATTTCTACAACTCGTTTTATTCGTGATGCAACATTCACGTTGTTGATAGTTCATTTGTTTTATATTAGTATTTCTGAATATCGAGCATCTATTTATCAGAAATTGAAATCACACATAACTACATCTCAAAAAAAGAATTAAAAGCTATAGAAACAGCAGAAATATATATTTTAATTTTTCACATGTATAAGATTCAATTTTTTCATTTAATGACTAATAATAACGAAAGATTGACTTTTTTCAATATTTATGTTTAAAATAATCCATAAATAAAATTTTCCAAATTAATTTACATGAAAACAGCCTGTTAGTGAGTTTTGCAATAATTAAAATCTATGTATACGAATCGCAATTAATATAGCCATAGAAAATAAATATTATAATTTTTCGAGTGCTATTTTCATATTGGTAATGTATTAAAATTTACAAAACATGTTTTGTTGTTCCTAAAGGCAAAATAGACTAGTATCGCTGTAAAATATATAAAACTACATGATTTTTACTGCATAAAGCTATGATGTCCTTCTAAATATGTATATGTAAGTTTTGTCTTTTATCTACGAAAGATAGTATCTCTTAACTTTAAAAAATGATTCCTTATTTTTGGGACATCTTGCAAAAAAAATATTAATTTTTTATAGAAGATATCAATTCAATTTATTAAATACCATGTGATTCTAAAAAGATAATCTACATAAACTCGGAAAAAATTCTTTCGGTTTTTTTGATTTTCTTATAATTTCTGGTCTGTACATTAATTCTTTACGCTAGGGTTTATATAATTCTTTAGGATTTTATTCGTACAAAAAATTAAAACTTGTTCTAAAAAAAATTTGTGGTATTAGTGCATTTAATATGATTTTCATTGGAATATAAATTGCAGGTTTGCATTACAAATCATTTTTTTTATCGATAAATATTTGAAATCTAAATACAATATACAAAAAAATGGAATTCATTGCAGAAATTAGATTGAATAATGTTCTTAAAAATGCCAATAAATTACGAATAAGCTAAATTTGCATTTTTTAATGTTCTAATTTTATTTCTTACAATAACATCATCGATTTTACTAGATTAAATTTTAAAGAAATGATTTATTTGGTTTATAACATTGCAAAAATAATAGTTTCATTTTTGATCACGAAACTAAAATTTTAGCGAAAATTCATTTATTCGACACCAGACTAAAAGATAAAGTATGAATTTTGAATCAAAGCCCTGCTAAGATTATAACTTCAGCAAGAAAATATGTGACGTCATGATCTTGATGATAAAAATCTTTTAAAGAAATATATAGAAGTTTTAATAAATGTATAACAAATTTAATGATTATTGTTTCAATAATATGTTTCTTTTATATTTCGAAAAAAAAAATTGCCAGAATATATATTAAACTACATATAAATGTATTACTATTTTAGTTAAAAACATTTTAGCCCAAAAATTAAGATTTCAAAGACTAAGCCAAATTTCTATTATATAAATTATCTGTGTTTATTCTAAATTATGTCAGCACTTATTATATGATATTCTTTTATTTTATACTCTCTCCAGTATCATGTATTATTATGAATGTTTGGATTTTTAATAAGGATATGTTTTTTTGTCTTTTTACACAAAAATATATAATAAATTAAAAAGAGCCAAAAAATACAGGTTTTTTTATCTATAGAAAAGAGTTGTTTTGATTTATTTTCTCATATTTTCATGGCTAAGACCTAAATTTCTTTTTTTGAATAAAGTTATGCTTTAAATTTCTACGCCAATTTAAATTTAATAGATTTATCAAAACTTCATTTTATCTGAGATTAATGTTTTGGTTAGTATTTCTGTTAATAAAAAATAAATTTGTAAATAGCTATTTCAATAAATAAAAAATCTTTTTTAAAAAAATATAGTTATTTTGAAAACTAAATTTAGTTAAAATTATAATCATGCATATAATGATAAAATTAAATTTAGTTAAAGCAAATTTATTTTGTGTTTTTGAAGTATGAATAAATTTTTTGATGTTCGTTTTCAGAGCATCATTGTAATTTAATAAACAAAGATAGTTTTAGAAATGCTTTTAAAAATTTCTGCATTTATATGAAAATAAATGTATATGATATTTGTAATACTTGAATAAAAAACGATGAAAAGTTTAAGGCTATAATATTATGTATATTACATGCATAAAAATCATTTTAGTAAAATTTATAGTATATGTTTTTAAATTGCTCAAAACACAAACTATACTTTAGTTACAAATTATTCTTCTCAAAGCTAGCACAATCTTTATTTTTTGCACCATTGTCTATAATAAATAATTGTTCTTTAATCTTTTTTAAAGGTGAATTTCATATATTTTGGCAGTTTTTGTTATATTTTATATGTAATAAGATAATCATTCCATGATTTAAATTTTCAAATTTAAATATTTTTAATATCAGATCTGTATACTTTATGCATTCCATATATATTTTTGAGAATTAGATTTCTGTAGATTTGTTAAAAGTATAATTTTTAGCTTAAAAACATTTCAATTAATTTATGTCATACTTAAGTCCTTTAAAATTTATTTTTTGAGCTTGATCATTTTGAAATCCTCTTAATTTATTCATGTTGCGGATGGACTTATTTTTATGCGATTTATATAGAAGTTCTTAGACGTCTTTGGTGAATTTACTAAATTTTTTATGCTCTATCATCTATAAAGTTAATTGAAATTGGTTTAATATTATTAAAAATTACGATAAAAGTAAGATTATCGTTTAGTCAGTAGGACTAAGAATATGTTTAGATAGTCTACTTTGATTTTTATACAACAGGGATAGTGAACAACTAAATGGAGCGCTTAAAGCAGAGCTCACATCATATGTATTATAACATTGTGTTGCATTTTAAACTATAAAGTTAAATTGATTTATAAAATATAAAATCCATTTTTGTATTTCACATGTTAGTATTACATATGCAAAACAGTGGATTTTTTATAAATGTATCACAAATTTTCTTATTTTTTATTGATCTACCATTATATTCCACGTTTATGGGGTTTTCTTATGAATAACAGAAACTTTTGCTTCCCCCACCTACTTGCATGTGTTTCTATACATCTTCTATTATCAGTTTGATATCCGCGGATTAGACGTTTTTTACCTGGTTTGGTTGATATGGAGAAGGAATCTGATTTTATATATTTTTCTTCACAGGTTAATTATGCTGTTACATTCAACACTTATATATATACTTGCAGAAACGAATAGTCTTCATCTAATATTCGCGCACGTAATCGCGCCTTGTAATTAAACCTCCTATTTTATTCCGGTTTGTCACTCTCGTTTGGGTTTTACTTTCTAGTTTGACCGAACAACTCCTTATAGGTATTTCTCGATTTGATTAAACACATATGACATTCGGATTGGGTTGCGGTTTGAACATTCATAACGCAAAAAGCTCTTTTTAACCAACTGCATCACCGTACCCCCCCCCCAAAAAATGAAAGAATACAAATTTAATTAATAGAAAACAGGCAAATTACATCTATGCTAGATAAAACAATAAAATCTTACATGAATATTTAGAATTGAAATTATGGTAGGCGCCATAATTTTGTGTTAAAAAGCTAAATTAAATTCTATAATATTTAATTTCATCTTAAAATTATTTACAAATTATACTATCAAACACATGCAAATCATAATATGAAAATATAGAACTTTCTTTCATAGCATATTTAAATAAAATTATTTATGTGTTTATAGAATTGTAAAGTATTTGTTTTGGAATTTCCCCATATTTTTGCTAATTTTTATTGATAAAACCTTTATGAATTCTATTTTAGTAGATAGCACTTTCCGTGTGTTTTACGTATAACTTATATTCGAGGCCGTAATATGAAACTTCTGTCAGCTAGAATTCAACCAAGACAATACAATATCTTATTACAGTTTTTTAATCAAAATAACTCATATATATAGAATAATCTGTGTAATAAATTAATAAAAAATCGATTTGATATTTTTTTGTTTTTTGCAAAAAAAATACACAATTTTTGTGAAAACTCGTTTTATTTTATAAAAATGTTTTTTGCGGAATACTTAACTATTTATAGCTTCTAGCATTACCTTTTCTAATTCTGTTCATCAAGAAAGGCAGTAAAAATGGATATATATATATATTTTTTGTTAGGAACTCAATTTAAACGTGTTTTCCAAAAAAAAAAACCAAATGATCAATAAACATTAAAAAGCCATTTTTGCTGCTATTTAAAAAAAATAGCACTTATATTTCAATTTCACTATTCTATACATTATATACTAAAATACATGTATAAATACAGTACAGCCATTTATGTATGATCTTTTTTAATGCTTACATATAGAATATAGCGCTTATGGGTTTAAATCTATAGGGAAGAATTTTCTTTACATATATCTTTTTTAATTGATTGTTTACGTGATTTTTTACGTGATTTTTTAATATAATTTATATTTTATTTATTTTTTTATTTACGGGCCATATTTATAGTCGTAATTTTAGTTTTTGTTCTCAGGCACAGCTTGCTTGGTTCTCTGTACACACAGCGTATTTATACTTTCGGTTATTTTCTCCTCTCCAAAGTCTTCTTCCATACCCCTCCTTCTTTCGAGACCTATTAATTCATGGGTTTTCCTAATCATAAGATTATCAAGCATTAGAAAATATAATTAATTTCATGTCATTGTATTCTAAAGTTTTTCGAATACAGCCCGAAAACAAGAATCGCTATCTAAAACTGAGATTTGGCCTTTATATATGAAAAGCGAAGCAGAAGTAAAGAACAGTTTTCATGGATACATATAAAAATATTTAATATAAGAAATGTCAAAAGTTACCAAGCATGATTTAAACATTTATAACTCATATTTATTCTATTCAGAAATTTGTATCTTTCTCTGATAATATTTAGACAAAAATAGTTTCAAAATATATATTTTATTTTAAATGCTGATTCTAAATATCGACCAAGTAAAATTGATAATCAACGGAAAGAAAAATGAATATCATTTATAATAAAAACAGAATAATCAAAGGTTTTCTTTTGTTTTTTTTTAATAAAGTAAAATTTATGAAACTTATAGATCGTGCAAATAAGCATATTAAATAGCACTGTATTTTTTACCCCTTATTGATAGTTAGTGAATTATTTTTAATTAGAAGCATTATTTACATATGAAGTTAACAAGACTCTATTTTGCTTGGCGCATTATGATAAGAAAATATTTTTCTTATCCCAAAAAACATAATATGTGCGAATAAATTTATTATCCAAATGGTATTTAGAATATTTTGATACTTTAATTATTAATAATTTATGATCGCCAAAAAATATAAAGAAATTGATGCGCATATCTTTATCATTTGATGTACTTTTAATATACATGTTAAAAATACATATACGAACTTTCGAAATTAAATTATCAAAAAAGCAAATTATAAATTTTGCTTTCCTAAGTTTTTAGATTATAAACTAATCTTTTATAAGCTAAAAGATACTTTAAGATAGAAATATATGATTTTTCCATTAAAGGTTATTTCGATGTAACATGATTACAGTTAAAAATAAAAACATCCATATAATTATAGTTATTGGATAAAAAATATGTGTTTTACAAACTAAACTGTCATGACTGAAACAATGTGGTATTAATGCATCTTAAAATATAATTATATATATAAATAAATATAAGAACTATAAAAGTATTGATTCTTTAGCGTTATTAAGAGGGAATAGCAATTGAGTTTTTACAGCCAAATAATTTATCGTATCAACAAATCTTGCTTATCAGTTGTTTCACATATTATATTTCTGTTCTATTTATAGAATTTTTAAATAATAGTACCTTTTTTGATTAACTGATCAAGTTTAATTAGAACTTTCATTAATATCCTCATTAAATATGATATCTTACCATGCAAATATTCATTATAACTTTATGTACAATTCTATAAATTATTATCCTGTAAAAAAATAATTGAATATTATATTAAATTTGAAAAAAAAATATTGAATTCATTTTGTAAACTTTTTTTTTGTTTTGATTTTATATGTACAATCGAATCTTTTTATTTGAGATTCGCTAAATTAATCCATCTAATCAGATATTATGGTGCAAACTTAGCATAAAAAAATAAATTAGCGTTACTTTTTCACAGAAAAAAATGCTCTTCCTGTGTTTTTTAAATACTTTAAACAGCTATCAACAACATACTTTTTTAGAATATTTTAGGCCTTTTATGAATAAAATATATTATAATTTTTTTTTGAAGTGTGAAGATGAGTAGAATAAAAATTTTTAACAAATTTAGTATAAGAAAAAAAATGAATTCAAAATATTTTACTTATTAACGGATGAATGTTATAGTCTAATGCCTAGCAATTTTTTTATTCACATCTGCTATGAGCAAAAAAATCTATAAAGTATTATTCTTATCGAATAAATCATGTTAACTAATAGATCTAATGCATAATGAGGTACTGAAGAATATGCAAGTAATGATTATATAACCAAGAAGTAGCTAAAATGTTC
Source organism: Rhyacophila brunnea (assembly GCF_057557595.1). Lineage (NCBI taxonomy): Eukaryota > Metazoa > Arthropoda > Insecta > Trichoptera > Rhyacophilidae > Rhyacophila > Rhyacophila brunnea. The sequence continues at coordinate 954,329 of NW_028232770.1, read as the reverse complement.
TAGTGAAACATTCATGTTCCTATAATGTAATATCTAAAATTGCAATATTAATGATACAAAAATAAACATACTTTTTTACATATGCTATATTATTTATAAGATTAGTAAATGTGTATATTAGGTTTCACATTTATTTATAACCTTCGATGTGTATGTAAGATGTCAAAAAGTACAATATAAGTAATAGTGCGTTAATAATTATTTCTTTTTGTGCAGAAAATATACAAAAATAGTTTAGATGATACACAAATAACAAATAAAATTATTTATAATACATATCTTTGTTTCATATAATGAAATTATTATAAATAACGTGTTTTTAGTGTAAAATAAACCATTATATGTTCAAAAATATTATAATTAAAGCAAATAGAACAAAGTTACATTTAGAAAATCTTCAAATTATTTTTTAATATATACAAGCTATACTTTTCAAGAATAATACACCAATTATAAATATTGCGAATTTATCATGCCTTTCTCAATTGTTATATGATTAAGATCTTAAAAAAGCCTTAAATAATGTGATATGACAATTAAATATAAATTCGATTTTAGGCGCGCACAACATATATTTACTATATTATGACACATGGTGTATTTTGTTTATATATTTCTAATAAATAAAATTATCATTTTTCAAATCAATTATATTTTGTGATATTTTATTTTCATTATTTTTAGTGAATATCCAGCGAGTATATTCACCGTTTTAGGTTTTTAAAATAGAAACCGACTGAATCAAAACAAGCAAGAACATCGTATTACTTTCTGTCGACATTTAATAATAAGAGGAGTATACACAGTATTTTTCTTTAAAACTATGTGAAATCTTAAGATTGTGCTCTAAACTCTAAAAGGAATTTAACACATCAGCAGAAAAATAAAAATTTCTAGCATAAATTATTTAAATTAAAATTCGTTTTTTATGAGTTCTAGGATTTCCATAAAATAAAGGTCTTTTTTAATAGTGCATCTTAAACGTAGAACGTCTTTATTGTGTTCTATAATTAATTTAATTGCAAAAATATACGCAATTATACTATAAATAAAAACTTTATGATGATTAAACTTTTCACATTATATTAAATTCAAATTCAAATACCAATGTAGGTAAATTTATTTTCTATAAAGCCAAAAACGCGTTTAGTATGTTATTTAAATTTACCTAACATTCGGTCTAAAAAAATGCTGAGCCTAGCATTTATAAAGAAAATATTTATATCATCAATAGTATTTTTGGAATGGTTCTTCTAACAATGCATACGTGTATTTTTTTTTAATATTTTTAACTCATATTTTAAAAGAAGTCTTAGTAACATATAATAGAAACATATAGATTATTTGTATTACCTACAGCTCTTGAAACTTAGATGAATTTATTTATTAATAATATTAAGTATTTATATAATATTGCTGTTTTTATAACATGGGACGGTGTGGTGACACGATATCATAAAAGGCACCTGATGGAATAGATGTCACGTATTAGTCCGAGACATATATACAAACCTTAGGATTGAGAAAAACCCTTGAAATAATAGGTCACGAAGGGTGACGAGGCATTAAAAAAGACTGCGGAGAGAAGAAGCTAACCTAAAGTATACTGACGCTTTGCGCATTAGAGGACAAGCAAGTTATGCCAGATAACAAAAACTGAAATTATAACTATAAATTTAGCCCAGAGATCAAAAAACTTAATGTTGCTGACTTTATACTAATGTATAGATTTTATGTGATTCAATTATTTGACCTTTATGTTTAACTTAATTCGTTTGTGAGACACTAAAAAACATTATAAATACTTACAGCGTAACTTAATGTAAAAAAGAAGATTGGGCGATGTTACTTCTACACATAATATTCAAAACACTATTTTTGCAAAAAATGTCGATTATACAGTATAAAAAAATCACAGTGGTATTTTGTATCGTTCAAACATTACAGATCCAATATCAGCATATAACAGTATAAAAATAAAATAATCAAAATAAATTATGTATAAAAAATGAAACATAGATGAATGATTACGGAATATTTAGATTTTTTAATATTACTGGTGATTTTCAGTGAATTCTGCTTTAGAAATATATAAAATAAGAAATAAAAATAGGCTAAAGTAAATTATTTCTGTCTTTATATATAAAAATTGATTTCATCATCGAGTTTTCAGCCATATTATATATTTTATAGATCTTTTTCAAATGAATTAATGCTTTGGAAAGAAGAAAAAATGAATTAATACATTTCAATACAATATAGCTGTTTTGTATAAATTGAATATTTTTACCGTTTACTATATATCTGGCAATTTAATAAAAGCATAATAAAATGATAGATTTCTTATATTTATAATGGGGAAACTATAGTAGCATCTCAAAATTGTTTGAGCACAAATTTTATATAAATGATAATATGTGTTAATGAAGTTACTAAAATTATTCCAAGCAATATTAAACGCAATTTTTATAAAATTTTATATTCGATTCGGCTTATGATGATAATTATTAGATATAACTATAAATGTATAACTAAAAGGTTTTTAATTTTAATAAAATCTATAAAAGTATCTAAAGTGTTACATACATTGCGAATAAAATATTTTATATGTTAATTTAAGTTTTTATGATCAATAAGTCACAAAGTATTACAAATACAAAAATTTATTTAATTCAATATACGTGCGCAAAGAATTATAGATTCACGTGGTGCCATTTTTACTAATATACAATATAAAGGCCACTTACATTTTGGTTTTTTCTTATTGAGAAAACGATATTTTTGATTAAAAACTATTAGATTTAATGAATACTCTTATTCTTTTTTTAAACCATGTATATGTATTTTAATGGTTTTTTTTATTAATTACTACTTCATTATAAAACTTTATGATTTAAATTTAGCAAGTATGATTTTTTAAATCATAGTAATATATTTCGATTAAGAATTTGTAATTTATTATTTTATATTTATTTCTAATATTCAGTTTATATTTAAAATATGAATAGTTTAAATTACATATTCTTTTAGAATTTAAAATTAAAAAAAAATCATCTCATAATTTTTCTGCAATAGACGAAAATTATATAATCGAGAAAATAATTTTTTGGCATGCTATCATGAAAAATCGCAATTTATAATACGAACAATTTCTAGAATATGCATGGCATTAAAATTCGGGCCAAGAAGTTTCTAGATGTTTTTTCTATTCATATGTTTATAAATGGGTGAAATATTATGTTTAAAGAAATGGAATATCTGCTAAACTGAAAATAGATTGGTCTAATGTCCATGGAGATACGGGGGGAGATACACTAAAATCATACATACTGGATCAATATTGGGTTGTAATCTATTATTAGATAAGATGCTGGGATAAAGTTATAAATGAAATACGTTTCTTTGATCAGTATAAAAATCTTGAATATTTTACATATATTGAATAATAACACAAGATTTAAGATATAATCGGCTCATGTACATTGAATAAATAACATTTATTTGTTTCTGTCAGAAGAAAATAAGAAATAAAGGTGGTTTGAAATTTCTGTTTAGTAATCTAAACCAAGCGACTTTTATCGGACAATATGACAGATAAAAAGATATTTTTAAGCCTTACATGTAAAGTTTTGCTCATATGTAAATTAAATTATAAAGATTGATTAAAATGGGTTTCTATCTTAAAAATAAATATCAAATATGAATCCATAGTTAAAAGATGACCGACAGGAGCATTGTAGTATCTAGCTATACAAAACAGATCTATAAGCAGAACTAAACTTCTAATAAATGAACAATGGATTCAATTAATTATTTAAATGAACAAATGTTCAAAAAAATCCTGTTCTTAATGAGGATCAGGGTTCTTTGCAATTTTGAAAATTATTATGTGTTTTATCTAAGCATAAGTAGTGTAAGGATTTTATATATATCCTAATTCGTTTATTTTTAATTTTTAGAAGTTTAAATTTTAAGATGTAGAATAGGAAGTGAAAATAATTATGAGACCAAAAGCAACACGAGGATTTATAATGATATGTATCGCACAAGAAAATATGTTCAGACAATGCATTACAATTTCAAAAAATTATAGATTTGATTTTTAAATGAAATTTATGATCACAAAATATTTAATGTGTGGTAAAATACAAGCAAGTACACTGCTATATATAAGAATAAAGGAATCAATATAATGTTGCTTAATTAATGATACAAAATGTCAAAATAAAAATATTTGTTAAATTATAATGATAATTTTTTAGATATCAAGATGCAAATATGACATGTATCTAAAACTATAATTACAACATTAAAATAATTTTTTATAAAAAATGCTCTTTTTAAAAAAGATAGGGTTCATATTATGGTTTTTTGGTGTTATAGAAATAATAATCATTTGTGAATAGAGTCTATTTTGTGGTTTATATTATATCAACACTTCCCGATATAATCAGGATAATAAAACTCTAATATGATTAGTTTCAATGAATTATAGATTTTTATTATTATATGTTGCGTAATATGAAAGTTTAACTTGGGATGGTGTAGCAACGAAATCTCATAAAAATATCTGAAAGAACTCGAAGTAACCACCCGAATGTGGCATCTAATATGACATTAGAATTAGAATAACTCTTAAATTAATATGTCTTGTACGGAGTAGAGGTATCGAAGTTGACTTCAGAACATCAAATAGCCTCTAGTATCAATACGCTGTGCACACGAGAGATCAAGCAAGTTGTGCTTGAGAACAAAAACTAAAATCATAACAAATAATTTCACCCTATAATAAATAAATTTAGAATATTTTTGTTTAATATGAAAACATTATGTGTAATTTAAAAATAAAAAAAGCATATTTATATAAATCTATATTCATTGAATGAAATTAAATTAAGTTTATATATAAAGAACTTTTTAAACGAAATCAATCTAATTTTTTAATCAATATAATGATTTAATGCATCCTTTTAGAGAAATTAAGTGATTTATTTTGATAGGATTATGAAGGGATCGTATATTTTATTTATTTAATATATAAAATTCATATATATGAGATTTAAAACATAAAATTTGTGTTTTTCGCAATAAAAATAACGAAATTTCGTGTATGAGATTCTAGCTAAAAAATGTTTTTTTTGATGCATAATAAAATTTTTATTACTTGTATAAAATAATATATTAAAATATCATGGTTTAATTTCCTTTATTAAATTGATAATATATTAGTCTTTATGTGCTTTACATAAATTCAAGGTTATTTATACACTTGTATTAAATGTATTATATAGTGTTTTTGGCTTTTAAAATCTGTGTATATTTTAACATTAAGTTAGGCCACAATTTTCTAGTATAAAATATAAAATTGCCAATATCAATATTTTTAGAACATCTAGGATACATATGTCTAATAATTCTCAAATCTTTAACTCAATATAGAATCTTTGTTCAGCAAAAAAATTTATATGTGATCATTTTCCCACTTTTATACTAAAATCACAGAAAAGTAATGAAATTTTACATCTTCCTCTTTCTAAAAGGAAAATATGGTTTTGAAAACTTAATCCTCTTTATCATGTCAGTGTTATCTTTCAAGCTATTATAAATAGAAAAAAACATATAAAATAACATTAAACATTCATTACTTTACAGGAAAAAAATCACTTCTGACTAAATATAGCAAAAAAATATCTTAAGTCATTCATTTATTCGAAATTTTTGATTGATTCTTATTTAATACTCGCCCAAACTAAAAAATTCTAATCGAATTTACTTTATTTATTTATGTCTTACTTCTATTACTTTTAGGAAGTTCGCTTTATACTAATAGGAACTATTGCTTAACTGATGCGTCTCTCTGTGGAACTCCTCCAGCACTCATTGTCACACGTAATCACCGTGGATTGGGCCCTTTCTCATAGGCGGCAGTCATTATGTGGAGGGAATGAGATTCTGTCTACTGTTCATCGCTAAGAGTTACAAGCTACAACCACACTCTACACTTACCTATATCCTTGCTGAACGGTGTGGGATCTTTTTCATTCTGGATGCACAGTTCAACGGCTTACACAACAACCTCCTATTTCTCATGGCTTGTCAATGCTTTATGGTTTATCTTTTATTGTTCACTAGCCGCGCCCTTGGGTATTTTTCTTATGAGTAAATTCGTTTCAGAAATTAGTGGGGTGGGTGGAAGTGGAACCCGCGACCCCTCACACTGGAGTCCGACTTGTAAAACACTCAACCATACCACCCCCTCGCCCAAACTAAAATATTATATTATTTATATCATGCCGTAAAATTTAATTAATACATTAAACCAATTAACATCATAATAACACATTTTTCAATGTAGGATGTGTGAAGATAAAATAAATCGATTAAGATATGACAATGTGAAAGAATAATACTTTATTTCGTTTTATATTTTCAGTTATGGGTTGATATATGTATTCTTAAAATAAAAGACGAATATTACAATAAATACCAAGATTTGTGTATCCAATTTTAAATTTAGATCTAAGTTTTTTATTTATTTTTACTTATTTTTTTAACGTTTTTTAAAAAATATTTTAAATCATAAATTTGATTTTTTTATAGCGTGAACCATACAAACTACCAATCATGGTGAATTTAATTTAAAATAAGTTACAAAATTAGACATTGATTTTTTGCTTTATTGTATATTATTGCTAATATAAATTATAACGCATTTTAATAGATTATTACAAAATTTATATGTGAATTTATAAATCCTAACCAAAAAACATTGGCTAATATAAAATATATATATTATGATAATTTTTTATATGAAATTTTTTTAATTTATTATAAAAACAGAATAAAAATAATATATATATATATATAACAAGAGTTGCCACTAATATTTTATAAAATATAAAATCTTAAAACTCTATCACTAAGATCCCTAGAATATATCAGCATATGTTTTTATAATAAATAAAACTAAAATTTCCGCACTAAATAGCATTTAGATATTTTCTAAAAATATAAATCATCTGTTTAGCAAATATAAAAAAAATGATATTCTTACACGTTAGATATATATCGATACTAGGCGTGTAAAATTATATTCCTTTCAAAAGATATTTTACATCATATGATAAATGGCAATAAACAATAAATTAATTTTTTATTCGCCAATATAAATTCTATACAATGTATTATGTAGATGTTCTTTAATAGATATAATACTTTTTATTGATGTATATGCTTGATATATTTTCAAAGCATTTCAGATACATGTCTTATATATTCTATTATGTTTTAAACTGCAAGTAAATAGTGTATGTATTTATCTGGCCCTAAGAGTTTATATTTATATCAGCATTAATTATTTAATTTCTACATTTTCCTGGTATTTATTCCATATATTTGAGAAAAAAGAAATAGACCACACTGTCAAGATATTTATTATCGTATTCGCGGCCTATTGTCTATCATTTCTTCCTGCTTTGATTCTTGACCATTTTTTATATGGATATTATCTCAAAATACAAAAATTAAATGCATTGAATAAGATACAATTTGACCCTAATATTTTTTTTAATAAATATTTTACACTATATTCTAAATGTAAATACTACAAATACTTCTTTAATATTTTTTTAAAAAGCAATTTAAATTCCTAATCATAAATTTATAGGTAATTTGCATAAAATATCGCATGGCACAGTATACAATAAAATTTTGTGCGATATAAAGGCATTATATATAACCATTTTAGGGGCTTACTAAGTAATTAAAATTTTAGTTAAAAAATAGACAACTTTAGATTCTTTTTTGATATTATCTAAATTAATTTTTTTTTGTTTGATGTCTAAAAAGTAAAAATATTTTATATAAGTGAAGTTTTTATTTTATTAATTTTATGAAGCGTTTTTTATGTTTGAATAATAAAAACAGAACATATTTATAAGTATAAATCCTTTGGGATTTATAAGATATCTATGAATAAAATTATTTAATATTTATTTATAAGGGCATGTTTTCTTATGAGTATATTAAGTATCTCGATAAAATGCCTATCTAGAATAGTATCGATTAATTTTAATCAATAAATTTATACCGTAAAAAATCCAAACCAAATAAATTTTTGTGATAGATATATAAATCTACTTGGTTTAAACCTATAAAACTCTTAATTCAATTTATATTAATTCGCTTCAATCAAATTTTAATCTTTTGTATTTTAAATATTTATTCTTTTAAGGAAGCATACCAATAAAGTATTCCCATTATAAAAATAATGTAGAAAAGCTCATTATGACACATCTTAAAAGAATAGACTCATGTGGGTATCATCATAGTTAGTAGAAAATATACGTCATAATGCATGTTTTGATGTTTTCATATATATCCGAGTGAATCTGTAAGTGTCATAACTGAGAAAATGAGGTCATAAAAGAAAGATCTAAATATTTCACGTATAAATTGTGCTGCTGGTGTATAAAGTTATGAGAGCATATATAATACATTTTTTTGCTTATAACATTATATCAAGTAATCTTTGCATAATGGGTTTAAATTATAAATTGAATGATAGTTTTAATTAGTTCTAAATAAATCGATGCTCTTTTAAAAAGAGAGAAAGATTCCTTAAAGCATCAAAGAGTTGAGTGTTAAAACTTATTAAACAAAAATTAATAAATTGAATGAGGCGGCAATATTTTCATATAATATTTATATTATTTAAATATTATCAAACCTTTTAATAGACTATGGTGGTTACAAAAATACACAAATTACACCTATTTTTTTTTGAATACATATTGAACCAGATGTGTTGAGCACAAACGACATTTTCACGGTAAACACTGGAACAGTTAAAGCACTATAAGAATGTATAATTCGAAATTTCGCTGATATATATTTTAATAGCCTTAAAACTTCCTAATAACTTTGTCTTAATTTATGAAAGAGGAATCATAACAAAAAATTTAACTGAATTGGCATTTTTTGTACCATAGATCCCAAATCAATAAATTACATTGGTAAAAAAATAATTTGCGGCACTTGCATAAATAATAGCTTGAGAAAGCCTTTGATAATAGTCTTTAAAAAAAATTACCCTCTGAAACGGATATTGATTTGGAGAAGGTGATGAGTTAATGAAGATAGATCAGGGGAAAGTGTCAAAAGTTGCATATAGGAGTTATATAATATTCCTCATCGACTATCTACGTATCGATAGATGAAAATGATATAAATAAGCTACGTACTTCATAAATTAAAATATAAGTGGGCTTTAAATAAGATTTCTAATAAGTTTTAATATATTTATTTCTATTCTAAAAACCACCAAGACCACACAGAAATTTTTAAAATATAACTCTGCAATTTTTACTGCTGGGATAAAAGAAAGATTGTAGAAACTGCAAAAATACACTAAAAATTCATCAATTTGTATAATTAATATTCCTAGCAAGAAAAAAATCTACCTAAAACTTTTATTTTTGCATAATTTGCTCTTAAAAATAAAAAAAGTACTCCTAGTATTACTTTAGCCGACTTTTAGTTTTTTACATGCTTTATATCAAATTTATATTTTAAAAAATATTGTGGTCTTTTTGAGTTTTTCTACATCATACAATGATTCTGTTTTTATTTTATTGCTTTCAACCATAAATACTGACATAATATTTATAAAAACAATCTTCTTATTTATATAACTATATATTCGTTATTCTTTTCATAATTATCAAGAAATTTCAGCTTAAAATATAAAATTATCTGCTTAACAATCTCTAAATCAGATGTTTTTCTGTTCTCTTTTGTTGATTTTCTTCTTTCAAGACTTATTGATTATATTGTTCTATTAATTCAAATATTTTTTCGGATTATAATTCGTACTTTTTCTATGCCATATTCTTCATAAATATTTACTATATGGAATGAATAATATAATAATTTAATCGGTAATTATTTTGAAGTAATAAAAACTATAATGTTTATAAACATGATGATTCTTCGACACATCACATTTAAATATTGAAAAAAAATCAGATCAAATTAAACGATAGTACATCTTTATAAGGATTATATTCAGATAAACATTCCTTTTTAAACATACTTTTTTAATATAAATGGTTGCTCATTTAGTAACCTTTCAATGAAAATATTAATAAATAATTTATTTTTTCACGATATCTTATAAGAAATCCCCCAAACATAAATCTCAAAAAAACCACAAGTGTAATTTTTTTGGGAACTGTATTAAATTTTTTTTTTCTGGTGCTTTCTCAGATTCGATTAGAGTACCCGTGTTTCTGATCATTTTTCATAATTCAGAGTTATAATTAGTGATTCTTTATGTGATCCAATCTAGACATACCCATGTAAAACCTTGTGATCATGTTTCTGAACCTTATACACTAAATATTTTTGTAATCCCAAGCAACCATTTTCGCATATTTTATGCAATTTACTATTATATCATTGTATTTTTTCTATTCATTTATTTGAATTTCTTTTCTCAATTGGTCATACACATCAGACAAATTTTTATATCGCATAAATAATCGACTTATCCTACGGCACAATTTATGCAAGTATTTTTAAATAGTTCTATTTGTACAGCAAATTTTTATATACGATGTATCTTTTTGTTTTTTTGTATTAATGCACATATTCGAGCTCACCATTCCTATATCATAGATGGTCTAAGTTTAAGAGTATAGATTATAAGCCTCTGTTTAATAACATTTTATGAGCTGGTTGCTATTATAATACTACAAAGAAAATTTAATTAAATACATCTGAAAATTCTATAATACTTTTTATACCTTTGATTGTTTTATAATTTCAATATGAAGAACTAATTTTTTTACACAGTATTCCATATAAAAAAATTTGATTGTATATATTATTCATGTAAAAAACTTCCTGTGTGAATTTTTTTCTTTATATTTCTATGCATTTTTATTAAGAAAAAATCGACATGCTTTTATTTTTTTATGTTAAGCAGTATCGATGTTCTTTTATCCATATTATGCTACTTTAAGGTATATTATAAGATATGGCTAGATATATACTTAAGTATTAGTAATATTATAAGCTAGTCAATGGAGTTACAAATAGTAAGCAAAAAAGGTTTTCGAATTTATTTGTATGTTTTTATTTTCAAAAAAATGAACTTTCTTACTAATTGCTTACAAATAACCGCTCACATCTAGTATTGTATAAAATATGTTTCATAAGATCTTTCGCTTTTTTAACAAGTTATATATTTTTATGGAAAAGAAAATGTCTAAATTTTCACCAGAAATCGTTCTAATCTAATAAACTTTTATATATTGGGTTTTTTATATATTAAAACATTGTTTTCATATTTTTTTCGTTATAGAAGTCAATACTAGAATTATTTCTTTTATTAAAAAAAATTGGTTTCGGCAGTGTATTTTAGCTTTATAACCCCTTTTATTTTTTTGATCGTGATTTTACCTCTTCATTCTGATAAATATTGCAATAAACTGTAATGATTCTTCCAATATTACATTATTTTTCGGTTAATATTCATCTGTTATTCTTGCATGGTATTATTAAAGGATATAAATATTAAAACCTCTTTACTTTTTTCTATAAAAATGATATTGAGTTGTCGTTTTTGGATTATGCACGTTAAATTAAAATGAAAAGATGGTTCATATAACAATAGACTTATTTTTTTATTGAATCATCATGCAAAGGGTTCGAAATATCACTGTTTATTTTTTGTAGAAATCAATCATTTAATACTTTTATATTCATGAAATATATTCGCTATGATATGAATTTATATCACTATTAGTTATAACACAAACTTTATATCTTATTCGCGATATATTGATATCCATTGATAAAAATAATATCAACAATGAACTCTATACCTGCATAAATATATAAAATACAGCGCTCGAATTTATCCATGCGAAATTAATTTAAAAATGTTGATTTTAAGCCCCAATAGTCGTAATTAATGTTTAGGAAAAAGAACTAAGTCATATTCATAAGCGCAAACGATAGGATTACGGAAGACACCAAAATTATTTATCCATGTGAGAAAAATATTGTAAACTTGATGAGATGATTAGAAGTATCTGCTAAATAAGTTCTGGATACCAATCTAAAGTTCTACTTTAACATCATAAATGATGTGAAATTTAGTAAACCCACAAGTATAAATTAAATGATCACATGAAAAGGCATATAAAACGAGCATCGTGTAATAAATACTATGCGTATCTACCAAATTAGATCAATCTTATGGATCAAGATATTGAAAAAATCAAATTGGTAAGAGAATTGTAATAAAGAAATATAAATGTTTAAAAATCTATAAAATAAAAAACTTTGATAGACATCAAATATTTAATAAAACAATGAAAATAAATTATTAAATAAGAAAATTAATATATTATTTGATTTACATAATATATTTTATAATACATAATTGTGAAATATCTTAAGTGGAAACAAGATTAGTACCATATGTGATGACTTGGGATGGGGTGGTCACAAAATATCATATATATTGTGTAAGGAGTTAAAAATCCCATACGAAGTAGAAGCATACAAGCAAGCTCTCACACTCCGCAAGACACTTGAACTCATCTCATTAGAGAGAAGAAATGCAGTTGATGAAGATAGATCAGGGGAAGGTGAGATAGATGCATCAAGGTGTTGTGCAATATTCCCAACACGCTGACTACGTCTAAATAGATAAAATCGATAAAAAGAAAATTAACCCATAAATAAATATCTTAAGTTAAATACATATATTGTTTACTCATACCCAATAATTTACAGAACGGTGGATTTATCTATTATATTTCTTCTGTGTATCAATTACAACACATCTACAAATACGTTCGACGTTAAAAAGATGATAAATTAACGAAAAAAGGGCTGCTGTTAAATAAGAAAGTAAAAAAAATATTAAAACGCTAAACAGCTGAGATTTTATCATGGTTGCACTTCAAGACACCTAAAATATGCCAGAACATTATAATAAACCTGCTCTGTTAATCAGATATGAAAAGTATAGATTGGTGGAGGTAGCATGATAAACCAGCGGCATGAAGTAAATAGAATCTCATACACAATCATATTATCCATCATTCGGAAAAACAGATCTAATATACGGAGATCAGACTGGTTACAAGAAATTTGAAGAACTACACGTAGGAGACATCATATAAACAGAACTTAGAAATAGTAATATTGAAATTTCTAAAAAAAGATATATACGAGTAAAATAAAAAAAGGTAAATTCAACCCAAAAATATATTTTATGATAAACATCGTAATTTAATGAAGACAAACTAAGTTTATAGATTTAGGATGCAAATTTTATGTACAAAAGATCCGATTCTAGGGCACAAAAAATGTCTAATAATATCATATTAACACAATTCACCATTAAGATTAAATGTGCTGACAACACACCCTTTCTGATGTATGCTGATAAACGAAAATTTCTACTTGTAATTTCCAGCATTATTGATTCCTTTATAAAATGATAATCTTAACATATAACAAAACACATTATTTTTAATTAGATATATTTAATTCGACTTGTTTTTAGTTTTTATTGGATTCGAACTTCATAAATATTAACATTTTAAGATGAACTCTTTCAGATATTTTTTGTAAACAAACTAATATTGGCGTGTTAATATAGTTATTAGAGATACACTGGATGTAATCATCGTATAATTTTCAGTTTTAAATATAAAAATTCAATTCATGCTGCATACAAAACAGATTCCGTGTAATTCGTTTAAAAAACACAGTTTTCTTATTTTTTAAGGCATGAATCTTTTGTTGTAATTCTTAAGAATATGTTTTATTATTTTTATCCTTTTCATATATCTATAGAATCGCATACTTTATCCATATAAATCATATACACTGAAAATCTTATAATTTTACAGAAAATTTTAGATAAAATTGCTTACTCGTCGAAAGTGAAAATATTATTGCGTAGTCTTTTTCTATCTTCCGTAGCAATGTATTTTAGAATTTTTTTTCAGCATAAAATTATTGCTTTTACGCAAAGAACCATAAAAAATATTATGTCACATAAAATTTCTATATACATAATGAATGGTCGAAAATTAATTTTGCTAACAGAGTATTATAAATACCAATATATCTTTTATAAAAATAACATGAAATATGATGCTGAAAATCAACTAGTAAAGCTTAAAACTATGTATTTATGCTCGATACCCATAATTTTATTTATTTGTTAATTTTCTTTCATTCCCTTTATACATTTAGATATAGTAAGCATATTGGAAATATTGCACAACTCTTTGATACATCTTTTGACACATTCCCCTGATAAATCTTATTATACTGCTCTTCCTGTCTCAAATTAGATGATTTCAAGTGTCTTGTGTATAAAAAAATTCAAATAGAATTAGTTGAATAAAAAAATCTAAAAACAAAAAATTGAGAAAATATGACCTTCTAGCGTCTAAGCTTCATTAATATACAAGTGCAGGACAAAAATTATCCTATATGGTATAACATGGGACGGTGTAATAACTTGATATCACTAAAAGTATCTGGATGATCTAAATGTCACATATCGGATCGAGGCATATATACGAGTATTGAGATTTAGATGAACCCTTGAATTAATGATTAAAAGGTCCAGAAAATAGGCGACTTATTGAAAAAGACATAGAGAGGAGAAGATTGCCGAAAGTAGGAATACACTGTGTATAGGGAAAATCATGCAAGTTTTGCCCGAGAACAAAAACTTACATTATAACTAAGAAACTAGGACATAAATAAAATATATATGTATACCTTTTACCCATATAAACTTTTTGAAGATGCCAACGGTAGTGAAAGCACAAATAAGGAATCTGGATACACCAAGACTAAATAACATTATAGGAATTAACATAATTTTTTCCCAGCAGATGTGGTTTTTGTGACGATAATAGGATCTTGTAAAACAAATTTGGTCCACCCAAGGCTATCTGCTATATGATTACAAGATTAAATCACAACTAAATACATTGTGAAAAAAAAAACAAAAACAGGCAATACAAGTGTGTAAAATAAAGTATTTTGTGTTAGTGCCAGTTTAAATATAAAAAATACATTTTTCGCTTAGGGTTTCTAACTTAAATTTCATCTAAATATAATTTTTATGTGGTTTTTCATTTTGTTGCATTGAATATTATTGAAATAATTTTTAGCCAAGTTCATATATTCAATAAATTTTTTTCGGCATGATTTCCTCTACTGTACATTATTTTCATCTTTCATATCCACCGATATATAATCTCTATCTTTTTATAAATATATAATTCGTTTTTTTAATCATATATAGAATCATGTGCCCGGATAGTATATGATTTTACAACGTTTTTTATGTGCAAACAATGCATAAAATATGTGCTTTATACCCTAATCAAATAAAAAACCATGAACTCGAACATTCATCCAAGGATGCATATACGTGTTCTAGTTATTTAAACAAAAAACTTGTGTTTTTTAAGTATCTAGATAATGCACTATATAAATAAGTTTGCTGAATATTATTTTTCATAATATTATAATCTATGAAGTCGATATATGCCTAGGAATGACCACGAAGAAGATTTCTGATCTCAGCTACATATTCTTATAGGATTATGCTCTTTATTTGCAGACAATTGATGAAAACCCTTTTCTATGGGGTATTTAAAATATTTCTGCATGATTAAACAATCATTTGTTAGCTGAAAATACAGGTTCATAGCAGAAATACAATTTCTTAATTTAAAACATAATTTTTTATATATTTGGGAAGTAATTTGATTTTGTATTTACTTTTGTTCTATTTTATACCAATAATAAAATTTTAATCTACATATATTATAAAAAATTACAGATAACATGCCTTTTAATCAAATTGCCAAAAAAAAAGACAAGATACATTTGAAAAATAAAATATATATACAACATATTAATTACGAATATAAATGTCTTTTTTATTTATCGCATGTTTGCGCTTATGTGTGGCAATAGTAATAATATAAAAAAGACCGACACATTATAAAAAAAATATATATTTTAAACCTTTTTGTAGATATTTGTTGCTAAAAATTGGTTTTTAACACTTAAAACACGAATAAAATGATTTAAACATTTTAAGTATATTTATACTAGAAATATGTATATGTGTCGAAAATTCCCGATATATTAAAACTGGCAATAAACTCTAACATTCCGAATAATATTTTTAAAACAAGAAATATATAATAAATTTGCTATTATTATACATATATCGAAGGTTATTGTTAAAGATGCGTGGAATAAATCTGAGATATTTCTAATCAGCTTACAGCATCACAGAAAATGAGATTAGTATATTAGAGGCATCTTGAATCAAAAATTAAAGATGAAATAAAATTCATAATGTTGTTCATATGAGAAAATCTAAATTTTACATTTATTATCTTTTTAATTATAGGTAGAATCAATTTTACAATATATCTTTCCTATACATACTCACTATCTTGGCATTTTTAAAATGCTAAAATATATATTTTTTGTGCCCTTTGGATATTTTGCAAGAAACAAATATTTGTATAAGTTATTTTACAACGCCATAAATATAGAATATAATTTTATATGTATAACATAAGCAAAATTATAGGATGAGGATATAGCGTAGTCAAATTATATTACTTAAGACCGCAACCTTTGTTTGATCAGAGATAGAAAAATTTTATTTAATAATGAGAATCAAAAGGAATTTACGTTAATATAACCATAAAAAAATATACGAGGTTTAAAAATTATGAATGGAATTTACTTAAAAACCCCGAAATGTCAACGTAAGCTCAAAACTGAATCTAGCGATAAAAATGGAAAGAAGCTTTTTGGTACTTATGGTCTTAGATGCATTTATTAAATATTTAAACTTTTTTCAAAATCGAATGTATCAAATTAAATTCATATATAGTAATTACGTTCTTTTTAAATTTTTAAAAAAAATTGTGTATTTTTGATCATTTATTACAGCAATAATAGAAGAAGATATTAGGTTTTTCAAAAATTGAAATGAACAAAAAAAAAGTTTTGATACAGCTTCAGCAAACAGAACATAAAAAATTTACATTAATTTATTTTCATGAATAAATCACATTATATATTCGCTATCGAGCACTGTATTTTTTGTATGGATATTAAAAGCTCTTGATAGATTTAAAAATACATGAAAAAATCGAATTTATATGCTAATGCGTTCGAAGGCAATATAAATGTAATTTTACTGCATTTTAAAACCACCAAAGCATCATAAAAAATATAATCTAGATTCTTGTGTCAATATATTTACCTATTATTTCTGCATAAAATAAAACTGAATATTTATATAATCATATAACAAACGGAGTCTATTATTGTTTCCATTTAATATCATGGAATCGAGAAAATCCCGTTGTATATAAGTTTTTTCTTTGCAAAATTTTTAAATTTATCTTTTAAAAACAATTTAGTGTAAAATCTGGATGATTTAAAGTATCAATATACCTATTGACTCATTATTAAATATATAAGTATTATTTCATATTTTGTAAAACGATAGCGCATTTACACGGTTTTGAGATATTTATGCAATATATTACCTAAAAAAAATATACTCTGATTTATACATTAAATTTTTTGTATTTGAAATATTTCTTGAATTTCAGAAATTTTTGAATTATATGTATTGCGAGTTTTACGTGCCCCAGAGCATTTTAAAGGCCGTAAAACAGCCATTTACACCTAATTTTTGTAATTTATATGCTTCTGATACTAAAAAAATCTTAGCGCAGTTGCAAAACCCAAAAATGGCAAAATATGAAAATACCTTAATGTGGATTTTTTATAAGTTTATATAACAGCTGGAGCAATAAAGAGTTGTCAAGTCTAAATGTTTATGTTCTGTTATGTTTTTTTTTCCAATTACAATAGCTAAAGCATTTAATTGTCTTTTTGCTATTGAAAAAAGTTTATTTAAGTTATTATATTTATATATCTGCCTATTTGAAAGCATTTTAACGAGAAATTATACACAAAAAAAATTATTGCCTAAAACACACGCGCAAATAACAAAATACAAACAAATAATTATCGAGATTTATAAAATTTTAGAATAGTGAAAGTTTATTGAATTGAAACTGGAGACATATTAAGTTAGTGTAGTATAATATTTTAATATCAAGGTTTATTAAGTTTTTTGTTGATCAATTTCTTTTTATACATACGCGAAATGTTAAAAAAGTAGTAAAACAGCTCTATGCTCATGTACTATATATCTGAAATAATCGTTTAAACTCAACAGGTTTATATTTTACCCAAATATTTTTAGGGTAAATGAAAAAGCAACTACGTATGTAAATTTACAATGCATTAAATATAATTATCTTTGTGATGCTAATTTTTTGTTTGTTTTTCAGAATAATAAGTACAATTGACATTAATTTGCAAAAACTAAAATAATATTGCATAAAATTTATTTTTCAAGGGTAAGCTAACGCCTTAGCTCCCTAAAGAATTTTATAAGAACATAAAGCATAATTTTGATTTTATAAATTTTTATATTTGCAGAAAGCGATAATACATTTTCAAGTTATATATG
Organism: Rhyacophila brunnea; assembly: GCF_057557595.1. NCBI lineage: Eukaryota > Metazoa > Arthropoda > Insecta > Trichoptera > Rhyacophilidae > Rhyacophila > Rhyacophila brunnea. Next base: position 935,695 of record NW_028232770.1, on the reverse strand, counting down.
GACATTAAAAATTCATATAAAAGTTGATATTTTTTGTTCTAGTTGTGATATCGCATATAATAGGGACATACAATATGAATTGGTGAGAATTTGACAGTACACACTATATTTATAAGATGAAAAATTGCTAGGCAGTAAATAGAATAAACAAAATAATGAATAGGGGATATTTTTTAAAAATTATATTTCGATCTTAAAAATTTTTTAGGTACAGGCAAAAATATAGAAAATTTTTGTGGTTGCAATATCAGATAAGATATTTATATTTTCTATCTTTAGTTGACGCAAATGACATACAAATTCGCCCTTTAGCCGAGAAAACTATTGGATTTAAGATTCCCAACTTAAAAATAAGAATTCTGATACAACTATGACCACAACCGAACCATCTATTTTTTTATGATTAATCAAAAACTTAAAACATAAATTTAAAAATATATTGTTGCAATTCGCCAAAAAGTCATCATTGATGAATTAAGAATCTCGAAAAAATATAAATCTATGCAAAAATAGCATTCAGTATACACTTGAATGTGATAAGATTTTATAGAAAGATACATTTGGATTACTTTATGAATGTTGTGCTTGATAAAAGTATACAGCGAATCTGTATAATGTTGAAATCTAAAGTTTTTTGTAAGCAAAATATAAAGATAAAGCTAAACTTAGCCCTCTATAGATATTTTCTCTCTATATTTTTTTTGTTCCCTTTATTGTTAAAAATATTTTCAACACACGATGAATTATATTTTATTGCCAGGATTGCACCAACGGATACTAAATGCGTCTAAATTACGCTAAATAAGTGCTTTATTTGTTTTTTTACATATATAAAGCAATTTTATATATTACTTTTGTTACATCAAACTTTTTTAAGTTAATTCAAATGATATATTTTTGGCATGTGGTCAAGGTAATATTTTTACAAATATTCGCAAGAAAATATTTTGAAATCCGAATAAATTGAATAATAATATCTTTTGCACAAAATCAGTTTAAAATTAATAATGATAAATATGAAACAGCTATAATATACCAAAATAAAAACAATATATTATATTAAAGTGTGATTATGTGCCACAAGACACGTATAATATTTATTCAAACATATTATTATGTAAAGGAGATATTATTTAATAATATTCGTTAATTTACTTTTTTGAAATGTACATGTTTCATATACGAAATATATAAAAAGACCAAGTTTAGAAGTTAATATAATTCTTTCACGACAATGTATCTTGCAAAAGAATAAAAAAAGGTCAAAAATTACATATTTTTATTAATTAGGGGGCTCATTCATATAATTTCATGACATAAAAAATATTTGGTCGTGTCTTAATCGATCACTAAAGAAAACAAAATTAAAACCAGGAATATAAAATGTAAAAATTGCTTATCATAATCCAAATATAACCGTTTTTTTGTACAATGAATAATGTAAGTATTTCAGAAATTAGAAAAAAATTATAAAGTTATTTCGTCAAATGCATAATCGTAAAACATATAAATAGTAATTTTCAATTACTTTTGGTATATAAGACCACTAATAGCATATAAATAAGAATCAAAAACTGAGCACCTTAGTTTGGCGCGTGATGTTTTTAAATATTTTAAAATGATCTAAACTAAGCCATGTATACTGATATACAATACACCATTTGCAGACGATATGAAAAAATCAAATTATAATTTTAATTACTAAGTAAAACAGGAAAAAATAGAAAAATTATTTAAGTGATAAAGCACACTTAAGGACTTAACTTATCTGTATATCGTACATTTTACGATTCTCATATTATATATGATTCTTTCACAAAACAGATTACAAATTCAGCTATATGGGCGCATATAATAGATTAAATGCACATCTAATTAAAAGATCAAGAAATTAAATTATATAAAATAAAATGATGCATTATAGTAATGCAATTTCATCGTAATATTATGATTCTAATTTTAGATAGGGCTATATTTATTCCGATTTCCCATAGAGTAATTTATAACGATAGTTTTGATGGTAAAACATCGATTTATAAATAAGATAAATTGAATCTATTCGATAGACTCAATAAACGAGAACTAATTTAAAAAACATCGTATTTGAAGCATTATTTTATAATTTTATGAATTGATGAACATTAGTTTTACGCAAAAACAAAAGTTGGAACATAGTTGTTAAATTAAAATACGGAATTTTTTGATTTTTTTTAACTAATTTTTACACAAAAAATAATATAAGTTTTATGATATTTAAAAAGAGCCGCTTTTAAACTTTGTTTTGACTTATTTATATTATAATAAATTTTTTCTTCATTTACATTTATAACTTTAGATACATTCGATTTTTTGTTACAGATTTTTTTAAGTATTATCATTATCTTGCGCAGATGGTTTATTTTTTCTTCGAAGCACTTCCCTCTTACGGGATATTAGAGACTCAAATTCGTGTATATTTTCAACATTTTTGCCATTTTATTTTTTACCTTAAATATAAAAAAAAATTGGACGCTAATATTTGTTTTTGGATGGCTCTTCATAAGTCAACCGGATGCTCTGTAGGATCTTGGTATTGATAAGCATATTTCTGGTTTGGTCAGTCATGTTATTTACAATATTATTTATATTTCTAGGACTTTCTTTATTCTTTGTAAAAGTCTAAGCATAAAAATATTTTAAACGCCCTTATCTCTTATTTATAAACTTTGGAGTAGACTTTACATGAATTTATTTGTATTTTAAAAAAAAATTCTTACGCTTAATTTTTGTGCGGTTCAAAATATCATCACCTTTTATTTATCTTTTTTTTGAAGTTTCGTCTTCGAAACTGCATATGTGTCTTCTCCCACCATTTTTGTTCACCAGGGTTTAAATTCTCTAGCTTTTAGCTTTTTATAAATACATGTGAGTTAAACTTGTTGCATTAATATTTCATTATTTTCTGCCAACCAAGGCGTAGCATACGCTTAAACCGTAGCAGGAATGATAAATAATACTCCTGAATGAATAAATTTTTGTGTAACTTTATTATTAAATCATATGTTTTTAATGCTATATTATCAATCACAGGACTGAGAATGCACTGAACTGGATTGTATTGAGAGAAGATGTGGTATCGATAAGTACACAGCCTATTAAGAGACTGTTAAAGGCATTTATGAAGTTTTCTGCAAGGATTGGATCACATAATGAGTTTTAAAACATAATATTCGATTCAAAAATTAACCCAAAAATAACTTATTATTTTAATGATATATTTGCATATTAAAATATAATAAAAATCGTTTTATGTCTATCTGATAATTTAAAAATACAATATTTATGTCCGAATTGTTTGTATTCATCAAAGAAACCACATTTATCAATTAATAATCAAATTTTAAAAATTTTGATTTGATAAAAGCGTGTAATTTTTAACTGATTTTTATCTTACCAATATATATTATTCATATCACATGCTGTAGTTTTCACGAAGTGACTTGTAGATTCGACGAGCACTTTCTATTACAAGATGAAGTAAATTGTTAGTTTTTTTCAATATGATGTGTGAGGCATTAGGAATTGTACATGCGGCAAATATTTTCTGATGGTAAAGTTTACAATAAATTATAATTTATCAATAAAAATACACAATTCAAACTCTGTCAAATATTTTATAAATGTGTTTTTTGGGGCTATAATATAAATTAAGTCATCCTCAGAATATTCCCATATTACCCCATAATCTATAAAATTGTACAAAAATCAATCATCATCAGCATTTTATTTTAGAAATGCTATATTCTATATATCTAGAATTACTTAATTTATGTTTAGATATTATATAATTCTTAGCAATTTATACACTTATAGGGTTAAATGGCAAGATTTTTGATAATATAGATTAAATATCATGTATATAAAAAAAATTATATAGGTATAACTAAATTCAAAAAAAAACTATTATGACCCCTATCGTGTTATATATGAATGTATGTGTGCTTGCTTTTTAAAATATATTGTAACAAAATATGACGTTTAAGATGATTATTTTTATGTATTATTAAATGTTAGAATATGTTACCGTTTAATTTCATAAGTGTTCCGAGGAAATCCCCTTTTATCATCCCTCCTCCAAGGTGTAGCCTTATTATCTTCATCCACCATCTTTCCGTCATATTTTTTCAAGTCGTAATGTCGTTTTCTCAGTAGTTTGCCGTCTTCATTTTTCACATAATATATATCGCCTCCATATTTTCCTATAATCTTTAGCTTTCTAAAAACCGTCCTTTTACGCCCTTTTCTACATTTTTTTTACGAATTTTCTCGTTTGGCTATATAAAGCTGTTCTGTTCGTAAACTCCCCCCTGCATCGTGCTTTAAATCTTCTCGCGTATAAGGTGTATTTATTATTTTGAATTATTAAGTCCGTGTCCATTTCTTTCGATCTTGCCTCCCCCGGGGCGGACTTGATTACGCTATGGTAACCTATATTATAATCTGTTATCACCTTCCTTGCTCTTTGTTCCAGGTCACCTTCTTTATACTTCGCTAATCCCACCCTTATTGTCCTGATTATTCTTTCAACCCTTCCGCTACTCCTGTGTGATTCTACTGTGGTTATCCTATGTCTTAAATTGAATGTTCCGCATAAATCTTTTATCTCTTCATTTATAAATTCACGCATATTTTCAAATATCAATTCTTCCGGAACGTTCTCAATAAACCACGCTTCTAGAACTCTCGCAAGTTTTGTCTTAATTATCTCTGCGAATCCAAACTTCGTAAAGTAATCAATGCCTATCATGATATACTTTCCTTCTTCTCTTATCTCTATCAAGTCCACTGCAAATTTTTCCATGACACATTTGTATTCGACGTAATCACATCTACCGGTGAGTTTCCTATTATAAACTAGACACTTTTGACACTGTTGTAGTGTATTTTTTACAAATTGATTTATTCCTGGTCAATAATATCTTCGTTGGATTTCGTAAGAAGTTGGTGAAAATCCTCAGTGACCAACCATTTCATGAGCTAAGAACACTATATCACTTCTTTTCTTTAGCTCCGGTATTTCTTTCTTCTCACCGTTATCTTTAATTCAAAATATTTTACCATTTTCTTCGACTGTATTTTTCTCAAACTTGCCTTAGATTATTTTTATCCTTATCCATACTTTTTCTGTGTTCTCCGTGTTTTCATGCTCAAATATTCTGCTTAATGCATCTGCCCCTGTAACCTCTTCTGGTTTCTTATATTTTATTTTGAAGTCATACTGATGAATTTTTTACAATCCACCCATTTGTTCTATTATCTTCATAAACCCTTTTATCCCAATGTCTTCTAAAGCCTTGTGGTCTGTATGTATTATAAACGACCTACCTTTATGCTCGTATTCAAATTTTGAAATTCCCCAAAAAACTGCTAGCATTTTATTTTCGCTTATTCCGTATCTTTTTCCGACGGTGTAAGTTTTTTACTTGCATGATCAATTGGCACAAGCTTAGCATTCATTTCCTGCAAAAAGACTGCTCCCATTCCTGTATCACTCGCGTCTATTTTCAAAATAAACCTTATATGTTAATCTGGTATCTTAAGGATAGTCATTTTTCTAAGTTTTTTTTTATATTTCAATAAAGTTATGTCCATTCCCATTTCTTTTTGTCTCCTTGAATCGAATCCGTTAATCTACTTACCGCGTTTAAAAACCCTAAAATAAAGGATCTAAAATATCCAGCTAGACTCAAAAACTTTTCTAATTCCTTTCTACTCGTCGGTTTTGGGTATTCAATTGCTTCGCTGCGTTTTAAATTCAAACGCTGTTATTTATCTCCATTTATTTTTGCGTAAGAAATTCTACTTCTCTTTTCCTATATTGCAATTTCCTACCGTTGACTTTCATTTTATTTTCTTTAAGTTTTCTCAGCACTTTATCTACGAGAAAGTAATGTTCTCAGTGTTTCTGCATGAATCAACACATCGACCATATAGATTTCAACTACTTTCCCTTTAAACTTTTCTAATATTGTCGATGTAACCTTATGTAATATTTGTGGCGAGTTTTTAAAGCCCATAGGCATTGAATTCCATTCGCAAATGCGCCCGTCATATTCAAATGCCGTTTTTTCTTTGCCGTTTTCTTCTACCTCTATAAAGTAGAAAGATTCTTTTAAATCACTACTGTAAACCACTTAGAGCCATTTGTTGCTCTTATCACGTCCCTTATCGTAGTAAACCCGTACACATTTTTCTCCACTAAATCATTTAGACCCCTTTAGTAAAAACAAACCTTATGCCGCCGTCTGATTTTTCTATCCTTTTCAATGGACATCTCCACCTCGAATTTGATCATCTTTTACTTCTCTTTCTTCCAAAGTGTTTAAGTGGATCTTCGTCTTTTTTATCAATGCCTTAGGAATCACTTGTCCTTTTATCCATATAATTTTGCCTCTTGGTGTATTTATTTTACACTTTTCCAGATTATAAAATTCAATTTTCTCGTCTTCTTTTGCAAAAACATACTGATTTCGTTCTAGCAATCTTTCTTCTGATCCATAGGCCTTCTTTCAGTCTCTTAGTTACTTCTTTTTTTGTCATCTTCACTATATTCTTCATTGTCTAACACTTTTTTATCTTTACAATGTAAAAAATTAAAACAAGCATAAGACGATTTATTATTATATACTCTCATCGAACAAAATCTTCCGATATAGCCCATTCGCCCACATGTAAAACACTCTTTATCTCTTGGATTCCATAATCTTTCTTCTCACTGAAATTTCTCTTTTCCCATTCTTCCGCTATAATATTTTTTAGTTCCATCAATTCTTTCTTCATCTTCACCATTGCAGTTCTCTCCTCCATAAATTCGGCTTCATCATTCTCCTTCTTTAGCAATTCCACTATTTCGGAACTCTCCTTATTCAAAATTTCTCTTTCCACTAAAAAATCCTTCAATTCCTTAGACACTGTGTTCCATAAAAACAGCTGCCTTTCCTCACTTCAATTTTCTTCATGTATATGTCACAATTCATGACTCGCATCTCCTTCAATATGTTTTTAGCCGCTTGGCTATAGTGACTCTCTTTGTCTCCTTTCTCTGGCGTGGCCCCTATCTTACTGTTTAATTTCATAAGGGTTCCGAGGAAATCCCCTTTTAACAGAATATATGTAACGTGTTTTACTGCTCTTTTTTGTTGGAATATTCATTAAAATGAAAAAAAGTCGAACATAAAGATATTTCTGGCATCTAGATAATTTAAGAAATAAACTATGTATGTTTTAAGCAACAATTAGATGTTATTATATGTCAACTACATTTTTTGAATATCTAAACCTATGGTTTGATAAATTATACTTTCAGAAGTTAAAAGTCTAAAAGGTGCGGCCAATGGTTTCTTTTTATGATATTCTTACGACAAATACCTAATTATACCGTTAAAGGATATTTGGATAACGATTTATGATATAAATAAGCAGTATTTTGTTGTTTTTATTGATATTTTACGCTATAATTTGGGGCATTTTCATAAGTATTTAATGTTTGAAATCTATAAAATAATGGAATATTCAGTTAGATTAAGTAAATATTATTTAAAATAGTGTATTTAATATTTTTAAATAGACCTGAGTTTAATAGACTAGTTTTAAAAGAAATCCAACAAAAATTTTTTACATAAATTAGTCATTATTAATTTCTAGTGATAATAGATATATTTTACATAAGTCTTTTTTAGATCACACATTATAGTCGTAATATGTTTGGGAATATGATTCACGAACCTTTTTTTAAGTGTTTCTCGTTATCCAATGTTGTCGAAAAAATATGAGGATCATCAGAATTACTTCCTTTGTTGGCACTAAAAAGAGTGTATGAGACTGTATATCTATCTATTTCGAATTTAATTATATCTTTTGCGCGTGTTTATGGTACTAAGCTATTTTTAATATTTACGTTTTCTTCATAGGAATCTTTTTCCGAAGATCGATCGATCAAGCTATGGCTATTTGTTTTTTTGAGGCCTTAGCTTTAGTTTGATTCATATTTAAACACTTTTATTTTCCTTGAAAACAAATTTTAAATCGTATAATGTATTTAGCTTTTTTTAGAATCAAATTCTTGACGTATATTTTCCCTTTCTGGATATAAATGAAGCTTTAACTTTCCTTCGGGTTTTGATGTTTCAAATAAAAGATTATTATGGTATTTTGTATTCTATTAACCATTTTTCTTCATTGTCTTTGTTTGCTATATTTTAGCATTGTTCTTTAATTAAATTGCTTTAAAAGCATAAACCTGTATACAGATTATTGTTGGCAATAGCATCTACAATAAATTCCAAGTCATCTCTATTTAAATCATAATATAGGTTTATTCTTGGTCCATATTTGTTGTTAGATTTCATAATTTCTAGTGTAAGAGTTATTGTTTCTCTTAAATCATTGTTTACAATATACCCAAACTCACATATACCAGAACTACTTGAAATTTTATTGAGCTTGCTTACTCTGGAAAAAAAAATTATTTTCTGTTCATTTGGAATTGTCTTCACGATAATCGCTGGGCGTTTTCAAATTAGAACAGTTACAGCAATCTGGCTTAATTTTACTTTTTAAATAATTTAGTACCATCGATTGCAGGGCAGTAGAACGCTTCTTTGGTGACGGTATTTTGTTTGTGGAATGGGGACCTATTATAACATTTTGAACTTTTGGAATCGAAAAATCTAGGTTATGCCTATTTATATCTTCTTTCATATATTGTTTATACTTAGTACGATGTGAATCAAAGTTTTTTAATATATCAGATGCAGATGATGATAAATATTTAAATTTGTATCTCGAAAATTAAAAGTATTATCTGGTAGCCTATATGAATTTTAATCTATATGTTTCTGATGACTGGATTGTTTATTAGGTTGGCTACACTTGTTTTCTACATTACTACTTGCTGCATGATCTCTAATTATAAAATCTGGCTGAGAATCGCATGTTTAATATTCTTTTTTGCATTCATGTTTATCAAATGGTTTTTGATACATGGTATTATTTCTATGTCTATATGAACTCGAAATTTTATCATTTTTTCTACAATCGTCAGCTGGAATGGAAGTCTTCTATTATTTTCCACACCGTAATCCGAATTTTGACATTTATGATCACTGTTGAATTGATTATGATATTGCCGATCATGACAGGGTTATGAATTATCTTGAATAAATTTAGATTCTCGTAATTGAATAAATTTTGATTCTTAAAAAAATAATTTCGGATTTGATTTATTTGTCGCCACATTACTCTTAAAATTAATTTCACAAATCATATTTCAAAAGCTAGATCTTTTTTTTATTTTACTAAGATCGTGGCCAGAAGTTGATCTGTTATATTCAATCTCTTTAATAATAAATTGTTTTATTAAAATATTTCATGTGGTTTTATTTATAGGGTCAATGTAACCATAATATTATTTGCATTCATTTCTTCTTGATCCTGATTCTAGATTTACATTTATTCTATTGGCATGGAATAAGATTTATTACAAAACGAATAATTGAACTCTATTTATATATTCTTTGAAGATTTATAAATCACAAACTCAAAATAAATAGATGCATTTTTATTTTATGACTGGGATAATCTAATAGCTTGTGGTATGTAGAAGTCTTAAATGGGTGACAGGAATTTCATGGAATATTCGTTTTTCTTTTTGGTAAATTATGTTAATTTTATCACACGAAAATTAAAGAAGTCATTATTTTTTTTTATGTTTTTACATTACTTTTCCCACATTAGGGCAAATTTTTTAGTTATTTACGTACAAGAACAAAAAATATATAATATTGTGTAGCTTTAACAATTTTTGTGATATATTATCCATCTTATCATCCGATTAATTATAATTAAGCGATGGAAATTAAATTTTAGTATATAAGATAATGAAATATATTTCAACTTAAGGGTAAAATACAACAATCGAAGCACAGGGGTGTGTTAATACCTTTTAAATTATAAAACTTATTTTTTCCTATAAAAAATCAATGGTTCTTATAAAGATATATTGTTGAAGAACTTACATCAAAATTAATTTCTTATTCTTCATACTAAATAATAAAACCCATGTTGGATTAAAAAAATTGATTCGCATTTAATTTGTGATAAATATACATATAATTTGTAATACTCTGTTTTACCTCTATTTATTTTCTGTAGTCTTCTCAAAGACAAAATTTTATCTATAAAAATTGTCCTAACTTCTTGCAGATTATGGAAATTAATCAATGAATAAATAAGTCTTTGATTTCAGGCTTAAATTTACCAGAGATATTGTAGAACAAATAAAAAAAGCTCAAACCATAAGATTGATGGTTTTTTTTGAAATTCGATCGATTTTAATAATTACATAAGATAATAAAATTTCTAAAAATATATGAAGTTAGTCTTGATTTATATTCCAGTTGCATTTGCGCTATCTCTGTTTATAAAATATATATAAATGAATTTTATGTTTAGACAGCAAAATTTATTTTTGCTGTTTTTTCAATATATGTCATAATAAATATAATTGTAAAACCTATGAAAATAAAAAATTTGCAATGAAAAACCTTTTCTGACTTTTCTTGTTTATTTTAATGCTGTAAAATTTTATCGCCATCTATTTTTTTTGCATAAATATTAAATCTTGCTTGCAATTTTTTGCTTTCAAATATAAACAAAAAAAGATAAAAGAAAGACTATCAGTTTTAGGTATTCAAAAAGAACTTTATATATATTTCCATATTACTATTTTTCTTAAAAATATTTATTTTGACTATATTACTTTTCAGACTTTAATAATAGCATTATATAGATATATGATCTAAGATAAGCAATTTATTTTGTGATCCTTGGGCGAAAATATTTAATTGCCGCTAGAAAATTGCAGTATTTGGACATATGTTAAATATTTCTTTTCCCCTAAAATTCATGTCGAATGATTATTTATTGAGCAACAACTAAATTCCTAAGAAAATGAACGATCATCTTTCTCGCTGAATATATTGTAAATTAAACGTTTGCACATGCATCATTTTATATGTTTAGGCATTTTATAAATCACAATAACCATGCGCTTTATCTCTAAGTCGCAAATGTTTAAAAAATGACATTAGTTAATAGAAATTACATCATTATTAAATTGATTTTTTTATAAATAACTTTCTAAACTAGATTAATATCTAGAGAAGAGTTACTCTATCGAAATATTAGTCACAATTAATTTTTACGCGATAACAAAGTTTAGTTTTCATTTGGTTTGTTTTTTGAAGGCCCTAGGATGTATTCTTTTGATTGATTGTCATTTTAAGTTTTAAAAACTTACACTGTAAAATATTAGGCAATAAAGAATAATTCGTTTACCGTTTTTTTCAATATTTTCATTTATAGTGATTTGAATCAAATTATTGATATACTGCTTTTTATCATAAGGGGTTTTTTTCAAACGAAAGATTTGCACTATACTTATATAAATTTTACTTTTATTCAACAGCTTATAAATTTGAGCTGCTTTTATTTGATGGACATTATACAATTCTTTAAAAACTAGGCATGATATGGCAATATATAAATTTTACTCGGAAATATATTTTATTTATTTTTTATCGCTAGAAATTTCAAGGCTTGGATTTATTTTTGTATTTCTAAGTTTACTCTATTCTTATTCTAAAACAAAATTACCGATATATAGATTCGATTTTCTTATTTTTCATCTTCACTTTTTTGAAGCACGCATTGTGATTACATAAGTATAGTTTTTTACAAAAGCGAATTTATTTATATATTACCGAAACATCCAGTAACTTTAAAAACATTAATAGTGGTCAAGAAACATCTCTAAACTCTCGCTTTTGTTAAAGGTATCTGATATTATTTGATTATATTAGAAGAAATCCTAGAAAAATAAGTTCTTATGTAAACTAAGTGTTTCTATTATTCAAATTAAAGATTAAAACAAGTGATAATTTATCAAATGTTAATGAAAATGGATTTATGTTGCATGAAATATTTATTTAGTTTTCAAAAATCGCAAAAAAAATTCAGGAATAAATATGAACAAAATTAAAATATAGAATGATTTTAAATATTAAAATATAATTTTTCATGATAAATTTTTTGTCTTCTAAAATATATAACGTGGCCATAGATGTATCGGTCAAATACTAATATATATCATAACATGGCATGACATTGTGATAAAATATAATATGTCGTTTGTTAAGGAATATGGGATAACAATGAAAGAGGAAGCATGACTACAAATAATAACATGTGGATAAAAACTTGAGTGTATAAGTCTTGAGTTTAAAACATAATTTGAGGAAGAATGTAAGGATGATTTGATGCATAAGAGTATGCCGCAAATATGTAATATAATGCAATTTAAAGTTTTGCGCAAGCAAACATTTTAGATTTTCTCTTAGATAAATATACCAAATAAATTGTTAAAAAAGATTACCAACAAATTAGAATATTATGCAGCAGAAATAAATAAAATCTTCTTATGTCTCTTTTTTGACTAAATGATTTTATTTATATAACTTCAATACTTTGTTGCTTGAATTACTATATTGTTTGAATGCTAATATATCATTTTGTTTATTGTTTTATTGGTTTTTCTACGTTCAAAAAGTTTTCATCATACTTTTTTTAAATAGACTTATGAATATCTTGGTTCGTTTGTGGATATTTAAAATACCTTTAAATAATTAATTTGTATATTAGTGCATATCTATTAGCTTTTTATGTGCTTTTGTTATTTTTTGATCTAATTTTTTGTGTTCTGGTGATGAAATATTAAATAAATAATTTCTTTTATTTTCAATATCTTTGATGGTTTATTAAATCATCTATCTTTCAAACCTTTAATATTGGATTTTTAGATTAACATTAAAGATTTGGTCATTTTGATGGCAATTAATGGGTAATTTATCGAAAATCATAAATTACTATACATTCCTTGAATGTAAGAAGAGGATGCATTCTTATGGATTGTAAATATGATGAGACACAAAAGATTTATTAAAAATCTGTTATATGTAAAATCTTAATATGATGCCCTAACAAATTACATTAGCTAAATTCCAATTAACCCATTAACATTATCTAAATTTACGCTGTAACATATGTAATCTTACTTAAAAAGCCGTTTAAAGATGCTAAATTACATATTTGTGAGGTAAATTATCTTTTTTTTGGTGATATATCATATTTTTAAATTTCCTGCAGCACTCATATAAAAAAAAATTAAATCAACTTCAAAATTTTAAACAAAAAGATATGCATGTTAAATGCATAATGTTCCTACTTTAATTGATTTAAAAACTTTTTGTTTATGATATTTAGATTTACTTCGACTTCATCTAATCATATTATCACACGATAAAAGATAAGATTTAAAATAAAAATACAAATCAAGATAACATATAATTCTGTAGATGAAATGGGTATTTTCGATTTATATACCAAAATTATAAATTAATATATTTTACAATGATTATTTTACTTCATAAAGATCGATTAACTTTATGCAATGCTTTTGCTGTTATTTCTATTTAGCGTTTTAAATTATAGTGTATTAAATCTACCGACTAATTCTAAGCCAAATTTGGATTAAATACGGCTATATTTTTTAAAGTTTAAAAAAATTATTCGTATCTCAATGAAATTGTTTGAAATATTTGGGTTCTGTTGCATTTACATCGTATTTGGGTGTTTTTAGATTTATTTGCCACAAGATTATAATCAGCACAACTAATCTTTAAATTTCTAGATAGAAAATACATGTTTGAATCTAGGTAATTGTTATTTTCTATCAAAAAGATATAATATTAAGGATGTGTGTTTCTAACTTCTTTATAATAATGTTTATTTTTTAATACATTATAAACTGTGCTTTTATTGAAAAAATTCAGGTTTAGTAAACACTAATTTGGATACTTTTATTCAACCTATTTGTTGTTTCTGTATTTTTAAATTCATACTTATCATGTGCATACGTTTTCAACTTTCTATGTAAACTATTAAAGATTCTATTCATTTTTGACATTGGTTCTTTTCAACTTTTACTTTCTGAAATGTAGGCTTTGATCACAAATACCTTTTAAATAAAGAATCTTGATGGCCTTATCGTGTAAATATTTAATGAAATTATTGGATAAATTATCGTGGCAAAGTATTTATTAAAAATACAAGGGAAATTTAAGACGGTCATGATAAAAATTTTATTAAATTGTAAAATCAATAAAAACTGACAATATATTTAAATGTAAAATCATTTTATATGCTATAAATTTTAAATCACGTAATGAGTAGGAATATTCGGGATACAAGGTTTCTATGAAACCCATTTTATTTTTGTAAAGACTACAACATTTTTTATTTTATAAATAAAGAAATAAAATTTTGTGAAACTGAATTCATTTTAAGTCTCATAAATACAAGTAAAAAATTTTGTTGACGTGACAAAGTCGTGGTATTTAGTATTCTATAGAGAAAGGGTTAACATGCTAAGCAATAATCAATTTCCAGTTATCGTAAAAATTCATGGATAACGTTTAATAAAACTTGGCATGTATCAAAGTTAAAAAATCACAACTAAATTTGTATCTTTGTAAAGGCATGCTCAGTGCGGCAAATCGCTTGAATAATACCAAAAATATATAATTCGTAGCCTTTTAAATTCAAATTTTGTGAATAATAGTCTGTAATGAAAATTAATGTCCCTGTAAACTCGATTTATTTTATTATATATTATATATTTATATTTATATTTATATCATATAAGATCGACCTCTTGCTCAAATCAATATTTTATCACATTTACTTCATAGTAATACATCGATACATCCCTTGGAATTATAATTTTGTCGTGTTCTAATTCAACATAATAAAATCAGATTGGAAAGTAAATTGTCGTTCTTTTTTATAATACTGTTAAAATGTGTGTCTGGTATCATGTCTTCTCTAACTAAACAGATTTAATAATGAATTCGTCTATTTTTTTACATTATACCCGATTATTTTCTGCTTCCTTTATTAAATATTAAATTTACAGTTCTATAAAACTTTTTTCCATTGAACAAAAAAACCAGCAAAACTAAATCATGAGACATGTGGAAAACATCAATAACATCAAATTCTGGGCAAAGTTTTATTTTAAAATGACAAATATTAAACGGCATTCTTGGTTAAACTTTTTTTTTGCGTGTCGGTAATAATATGTAAGGCTAATGTAGGTTTTTGGTCATAAAACATGGAATTTCGAACGTCTTTGTGCTCATTTTTTATGCTTCTCAATAAAAAAATACGAAAATATATGTTTTAAAACGCATTTTTTGTATAAAACATGAATGTAGGGTTTCTGTTCTTAATCGAAAATTATATTATGTTATATAAATCTTTTAGATATATTTTAAATGTAAATATAACTTTGAAATAAATAATATTTACATAGTTGACCCGTAATGTGTTTTGATTTTTTTACTCGCTTTATTTGCGACACCATTTTCTACTGCATTCTTAAATCTATCTAAACTTATACATCGAATTTAACTCTTTAATTTGTTACAAGTAGCTCATGCGTAATAAAAATTACCTCGCCTATCCACGATAAAATTAGATATTGCACAAATTTATATGACTAATGTAGAAGTAGTTATTCATATTTAAATACATTTCATTAACAAGTAGAAACTATAATGACTGTCAAACGATATATAACAATATATATAAATAATAATTTGTTCTGGACATTATAAGTATCAAAATAAAATTTGTCTCATTTGATGCATACTGAAATCATATAATTTATGTTAAGCGAAAACACTTAGGATTATATGAAGTTTTATTTGGTATTATGATGAGAAACAAGATGTGATTTAAAATATAAGCTCTTTTATCAAATATTTATTATTTCCGTTCCACCTTGTGCACTAATATACGCATCTTTTTATATTTTATAGAACATGACCGTATTCTTTATCAAATTTTGTAACTTTTTATTTTAAAGCCACAAGTCTACAATTTCTTGAAATTTACACGGTTTAATATTTTATTTGGCTTTTTATTTCATGTTATTGTCAGTATTATCATTTTTAAAAATTAACAAACTTATAATTTATTTTTCCACTGAACGAGATACAAATATCCTCTTTGTCAAGAAATCAGATTTTGTGTGAAATTGTGAACAAAATTTATGATAATTGAAAATAAAAGGTTCTGATTTGAATGATTTTGTTTTTTAATTTAAAATATTTCATCATTTTCATGTCATTTCTTGCCCTCAAGCATATTTTATTTTTATTTAAAGAATATAATGAAAATAATTTTTATTACATTTAAATAAAATTTTAAATGCGTAATGCTTCTAAGATTTTTACGTATGATTTTCTTGCTGAAGAATAAATTAAAAATATTCAGTTCATAAATTTTTTACTAATTTATAATTTTATATCATGATCCACCATGCTGAAATTTTGTAAAAATAGTACTTAAACAACTATGAAGTTAAGGCAAGGACTATAAAATAATATTAATTGACTTTATACCTTGAAAAAATATGAACAAATAAGGTATAGATTAATTTCTGATACTTATTTATTTATTTGCAAATAGTTAGAAATTATTAAATCCATTCACAGTAGGGCTACCTAAAATTGGAAGATAATTGAAAAAAAAAATTCGTACTGGACAATTGTGATAATCCAGTTGATATACCACTGTGTATAGATTTTTGTAGGGATTAAGTTTTAAAATCAACAATTCGCTAGGCTTTTTCTTACTAAATATAAATAGTTAGGCCTGAAATTTTATGCTGAAAGCAATGAAAATAACCTAAATGATTGCATATCTTTACTTTATTTTTTTATCTTAAATAAAGCAAAACCAACAATTAAATTTAATTTGAATCTGCTGTAAGATTCCACATTGGTTTTACGAGTTTCTTAGAAATACTTGATAATAATTGCAATTTTATCTTATTTTTATTTAGATTGTATTACAAATTACACTATATTTAATGTTGGTTCAAAAAAGATCTTTTAACAGATTTTACTAGAATATTTTTTATTTATATGCTAAATTTATAGTTGTAAGTTTAGTTTTTGTTCCCAGGCACAGCTTGCTTGATTCTCTGTACCCACAGCTTATTTATACTTTCGGCTATCTTCTCCTCTCCAAAGTCTTCTTCAATACCCCTCCTTCTTTCGTGACCTATTAACTCAAGGGTTTTTCTCAATCCCAAGGTTTGTATATATGCCTCAACCTGGTTCGTGACATCTAGTTCCTTCGGGTATCGTTTATAATACTGTGTCACCACACCATCTCATGTTATAACATATGGGATAATTTTTGTCTTGCCCTTGTATATTAATGACAGCTCAGATGCTCACAGGTCATGTTTTCTCAATTTTTCGTTTTAAACTATGTTTTTTTTTGTAAAACATTGTCACGCCGATTTTGATTGGAAATAATATTACCATTTTTATATTCAATGTGAACTGTTAACAGTTATTGCTATTATAAATAAATTTTCTTAATTATAAGCAGTAAAAAATAATATCATTGAATTCCTAAAAGCACTGTAAAATTATGATATAGAAAAACTAGAGCTTCTATTTGTAATATTTTTTAAATTTTACTTTCGAAAGAACTCCATAAACATTAAAATATTTGATATAAAAATTTTTTGTACGTTTTAAGCATTAATTCTGCTCAAAAATATTATCGAAGTATAATTTAAGAAATCCAATACTGATTTTTTAAAATTTTTACATCAATTTAGTTTGTTAAAAAAGCGATTGCTTGATATATGATTATTATTAATCTCATTTTAGATCATCGGACATTTTATTATAAATTTGATAAAATAATATATTATTTTACTGCTCGCGTTTTTTAGATGATTTAAATTCAAACTTTTTCACTGTCTCGCATTATTTTTAGAATTATACAGCAAATATATTTTTTCCTGTTTTGATTATATTTCTTATGTATCTTTTCCAAAATGAATACCTTATGAATTTCCTTTAATATTTAATTGTTGCGCTTATTGATAACTTTTAATTTAGATTGCTACTTTTCCAGATCTTACATCATATTTTTTATATATATTTATCATGTTAAAAAGCAAAAAATAATTCATTTTTCCTATTCGTATATAAACTAATATCTCTGATAATAATAAATTATTAAAGATGAGCTATACCATTATTTCATAATTAAAACACCAAAAAATGCGTGCATGGGTCTCTATGAGTCTAAAATAATATTCAAGTAAAAAAAATAGTTTAAATTCTTTAATTTTTGAGAATAAATGTTTTAAAAATTATATGAATTTAATCAGTCCTTCCGATATGCAACCCTAAGGCACAAAAAGACGTTATCATGTTTTTATTTGGATTGAAATGTCGACTCTATATAAACAGTTTTATAATAAATGCCGTTTTGCGTATTATAATTAAAAACAAAAATATTTAAATGCACCATAAATTAATTTTATTCATGTGTTAACATTATTTCTAGATAAAATTTTCTATTGGAGCTCAAAAATATATTATTGGATTTTTATAAAAATTAAGGTAGAATACGAAATTAATTGTATTTCAAAACTGTGAATAACCAAAAAAACACCGCACTAAAAACATACATAAAAATACCAAAAATAAAGGTACATTTTTTTTCTAAACAATAATAAGTAGATTTCTAGAATTTAAAATACGACAAGAAATTCTTTAATCAATCTACCTTCTTTTTAAGATCAGTATATGTCATTACATATATATTGAAAGAGAAATAAATTTATACCAAGTTTTTAAGCATGAATGATTCTATTTAAAGAACAACCATAAAGAAATATATGTTTTACTAAATCAATGCATTTATTTATTTACATACAAAACTAGATATGATATGTTGATAAAATGTTATCATGTGCCAATGGTGGTTAATATAATTGATGATACGCACATATAATTTTTTCCGAACACCATGCGTAAAATTAGCTATTGGTTTATAATCAGTTTTCTTTTCTTTGATATCATGTTTTAAATATACAGAATATTTGCGTTTTGCTAAGACACCATTTTTGAGGTAAATATCACTGTGCATTTGTATTTCAATATAAGATTAAAAGTCTATGATCGTTTACTTTTATGAATTCGTACGTATTCATTTTTTATTTGGAAAGAAAATATCAAATAGGAAGAAACCCAAATCATATTCGAAAATAATCAGTAAAGATTATCGTAATTGACGAAAACTTGTAAATTATAATTGCATCATAAAAGGGGGATTATTTTTTACGCGCTGTATATATTATTCCATAATGTTTTTGCATTCATATGTTTTTATTTTTTTGACAAATTTATTTTATTTGCTTTATGTGCTGTATGCTTTATTGATTGTTAATAAGATTCCTTATGATCAGATAACTCCGTAAAATGTTGAAAATATTCTCTCTGTTATTTTTATTGTAAGACTGATTAATTATAAAAAAGCTTTTTATTATATGCTAATACAACAAATAAACGGTTGAATTCTTTATAATGAGTTTTCCTGTAATTTTTTTGCATAATTTGTAAAGTATAAGAATGTTTTATGATTAATCGTAAATGGTTTTCAAGAATCAGTTGGCTTTTTTTATTTTTTTTTGTTTTGATCCCTTTTTATTTTTTTGGCTGTAAAAACTTGCGGCATTTATCGCTATTTAAAAAGAATTCGAATTCGATCGGGTACTGATTAATAATTGATCATATTTTTTCTGTGCTTTTGATATATTTATGAGAAAAATATGTTAGTTCACAAGAATAGGCATTAAAAAATTAAAATTTACTATACGTTTTGCTTAAAAATCCAAATTTTCGTATTTGTAAGCTTAAATTATTCATATGATGAAATTTTCTAGAAACGAAACACCAGTTTTTAGTTTATATTTTTGAAAAGATTTTTAATGTTTATCAGAATATGATAGACACTAATATCCAATAAAAAGACATTTTGTATATATTTAAAAACGAAAAACACAAAAAAAATTATAAATGGTTTTATTATTAGTTGTTTAGATTTTTTATATTAAGCCTTATGAATGATATAAGTAATCCCCATGTATGTAAAAAAATATGATTGTGTCTCAATTGAAAAATAATTTATATTATTTAGTTCTGCTGATGCATTAAAATTTTCCATAAATATTTGAAAATGATTAAATTGATTTTTTCTGAACTAGCATTTATTCTTTTTTGTGAAACAGAAAGAGGCTAAAAAATGCAAAATATAGGAAGTTACGGTGATAAACATTCTGGATTTATGGCATTATATAATTAAATTTGTTTAAATTTGATGTTTCACTTGGGTGTCAATCTTTTTTTAAATTTAATCATTTTAAGTTGATGTAAATGATATAACGCCAAGAACGCGACATATATATATTTTACAATCATTTAAGAAGCCTGGAGATTAACAGAAATTTAGATCCCATAATTGTACATGTTCATAAAAATATTTTCTTTATCTACTGGTCGATAGTCGGAAACATACAAATTGTATCGAGTATAAAAATGCAGTATCGTGTTTTTAACTGTATTTAAGAAACTTTTAGAGATATATAGATGCACTTCAATTTTTTCTGTCATCATGAAATTTCAAAAAACAAGCTTAATAAATGATATTTTTAAGATTTTAAAACTACATCAACTTAAATTAAGGTTGATTCTTTATTTATATACCCAAAAACACTAAAATGCATATCCTGCACTTTAAAATATGAAATACTGAAATTTCGGCATCAAATAAACCTTTTGAATTTTTTTCGCCAGAAAAAGGCCCCTAAAAATCAACATAAACAGATTATTTGAAATTGGAATACATATTATAGTTAATTTCATATATTTTTTTTTGATTTTAATGTAATATTAGGAAATTTATGATCTTATGGTCTGTAAAATTCAGAAAAATCGATTATTTATCGCATGTCATGAAGAAGCGCTGTTAAAGTATTTTTTTGTTATATGTGTTTCATACACGTTTCTTCATTGGTATATATGCTATATGTATTTCCGAAGCATTTCTAGAACCATTAATCTTTTCTTAACGTGTAAAGATGTTTAATCTTTGGATTTATAATGTATACTTTTGATGAAAAAATATGCATGGATTGAAAATTTGTAATATTTTATAAACTCGATCATCCATGGGATGGGTGAAAAGTGCAATGGTCTACCCTATCAAGATTTTAAATTTTAAATTGTGTGGTGCAGCTTTACCATTTCTTGTATTTTCGATTATTAACGAAAATTGGTTTTGGTAGTGTTATAATTTTAGAAACATAAAAATTGTTTTGGCTCATAAGATACAAATTTGATCCCAGTGCAATACTTCTTTGGTAAAGAGGTTTCAATATAAGTTTACAGATAATTTAAATACAGTTTATTCAATCACAAATATCTTTCTTTAATTTTGGTTTAAATTTACTATTCTTACAGTTGATCATTACTGTAATAATTTCAAGCTTATATTTTTATATTGTATGCTTTCTTTAAAAATATCCAAAGCGGTTTAAACGCATGTTACTTACAGTTTTAGGTTATATAGTTTTCATTAGAGTTCTTGATAAATAATAGGGGCTGATCTCCATTTTTTATCTTTTATAAAAGACGACTCATAATTTTTGTGATTTTCTTTATGTGTGGAAAAAGCTAAAATATATTTTTATCTGTAAAGTTTATATTTTATGTAATTCGTAAAACATTTTTAGAGGTTCTAAGCAAATATAACAGAGCGTATTTGAACAAATCAAGCCTTTAGAATTAAATATGCCATATGCACGAAAATTTCTTATGATATTGTATTATTTATGTATTAATGGGAATATATCATATTTTCAATACTGCGAGTCATGTAGTAAATTATATAAATTATTTTGTTTAAACTGATTTATATCTCAGCAATTTAGAGATATATTTCGTTCGATATTTTAAATTACGTGTATTTTTCTAGTAATTAAGCGTAAGTTTATTTGGTTTTAAACTAAACAATGTTCAAACTAAATTTCTCAGATTCTCCCGTTATAAATTTACATTTTTATAATTTAAATTTTTCCCTTGTTATGAAGCTCACAAATAAAGTATCATCGCAAGTCAAGAAATGTAGGAAAGCACATTTCGATACCTCTCAAAATAACAGACACACACGCATGTCATCAATGCTTTCGAAAGATCTTCGTCAAAAATACATGTTCAGATCTTTTCCTATTTGCTCGGGCGACACTGTGCGTGTCATAACTGGAAAATACAAGGGACGCAATGGAAAGGTCACAAATGTTTCACGAAGACATTATGCTGTTAGTGTAGAAAGCTGTGAGAAGCTAATAAATAATCAAAGGGTTGCTGATTCCATTCATCCGAGTAATCTTTGCATTACGGCTTTTAATTTGGAACATCAATCTCGGAATCAAGCTATTAATAAAAAAAGTGATGCGCATAAAAAACGAAAGGATGGATTCATTAAAAGAAACAACGAAGCAGAAAGTGTTAAAGCTTAATAAATAATATTTAACAAGATTTAATTTATTTGTATGCTAAAATATGATGTTGGTATTTATTTTAAATATATCTTACTCCATTAATTTAGTGTAGTGGTTACAAAATTTTAATAATTCGTTTTTAATATTATATAAATACACAATAGAATTCCAAAAAGCACGCGAACAGATAAAGCAGATGATATAATATCGAGATATAGCAATAGTCGATTTAATGTCCCAAAATTACAACTAGAATTCGTTTGAACATATTTAAATTAGAATAATTTTATAGTTATTAACAAGATCGACCATTTACTGTACCATAGATCATAGCACAAAATAATTGATTGCGAAAGTGATAGTCGAGACATTCGCACAAACCATAAAACTAAAGAAAACACTTGATCAGCCGTTCTTATAAAAAAAATTACTTAATTATATATTCTAAAAATGTAGATGTGAATGAATTTGCAATCTTATTTGCTCAACAAATAAAGCCACTAAGACCGCCATTTATAATTATAAAAAGAAATAATATGGTATATTAACGGTTCAGAATATTTGTTTGGATTTAATGTTATATAAGATATTTGATGTGAAAAACTAATGAATTTACTATATCATTACGTCTACTCATGCAATGTACCGAAAATATTTAAGTAAATATAAATTTTTGGGTAAAAAGTCTTATGGTCGTCTAAATTAAATAGTTTATGAAATATGGCGTTTACTAATTTTATAGATTCGAATATCTCATTGATTTTTAAACTCATATTTTTTTATTTCACTGGTGTATTTTATTTTAATGCATTTCTCCTCTTTTGAACTTAATTTTTATAAAAGCTTTTAGAAACTAATCCACCTTTATTTTTATTGATGAATATATTTTCTCTTTAGCTTTTTATCCTTGTTCAAGCATGTCTTTAAATCCCACTTTGAAAATATTTGCATATGGATTCTATAAATCTTATTGTTTTTAACCCCTCTGTTATTTGTTTCTTTCAATGATTATATTATGTGTCTATCTATTCAAAAAGTCATTTTTATACTTTTAACCACTGTTTTTAACCGTATTATTTCAAATTTATATTCACTAAAATAGATTTATATATAATTTTTATTGGTATTGTATTTAAATTTGAAAAAAAAACAATATCATATTTTTATTTATATTATTATGCTATTTTTCAATCATTTTTTTTATTACATATTACAAATCATGATTATAATGATAGAAAATATTTCATTTACTATTATTTTATTGATATTTTAATCAAAAAGAAAATACAAAATGTGATTAATGCAAGATCCACCCCTAAGACTATTTTAATGCCCGTATATAATACCTGTTTTGGAACTTTCTGTTGTGTTCTTTTAGCGTTTGATTTGACTCTTATGTTGTACTTGTTTTTGATCATTATTTGACACCTTTTGGTCTAATACCTTTACATCTATGTCTGAAACTTTCTGTTGTGCTTCTTTTATATATTTCCCTGATACTTTTTGCTCTGTATCTGGCACTTTTGGTGCTGTTTCTGTTCTTTTTCTAAAATTTTCTTTTTGCATATTTTTCCCTACATCTTTATGCACATATTCCCTTGAATCTATGTGATCATCTTTGAGACCCATATCACCAAAAAATTTCAATCATCCTGTGCAACCGAAGTCGAACATTTCTTTTTACTTACTTAGACTATATCCTTGTGTTCTTTTTCTTTTTTTATCCATCTCCATTTTTTTTCAATCTCATCCTGAAAAACTTGAACAATCATAAATAACCGACCCATCTTACGGCGCCGGCAATAACGAATCTTTTTGAACAGTAAAAGTAGAATAAAAACATGTTTCATCGTATTCATCATTTTTTTTTGTAATTCTCTCTTCTCACATGAAAAACCTGATCGTTTGTATTATTCACATAGAATTAGTGATTATAGGTTTTAGAGTATAGATAGTGAGCTTCAGATCAAAAATTACATTAAGCACATTATTTTTGTTTAATAAAGCAAAATAAAACCAAAAACAACATCAAGTTTCATATTTTTAATGCCAAATGCCATTTTTCATAATTTAAATATATAGTCATCATCTTTGGTAAATAAAATGCAATACATCAAAGTTGTTGCTTGATTGATAAAATACAAACAGTAATTCATGTATACAACTGCACGTAAAAATATATTTTCTTTTATATCTAACCAGTCTCAAAATATAGATCTGGTCCATAATATCTATCTTCATCGCTATTAAATGAAGTATCACTGATTCTTGCCGCTTTTTTATGATATTTTAGGAAGTATGAAAATTTATCGCTGGATTTATGCATGATTATATGTGTAACTAATAAATTTTATATCCATAATTAAAATCAATGTATATTTTACATATTTTATTTTGGTTTACATCTTTTATTTAATTTTAAATTGTATTGGAAATGATTTTAGTAGTTTAAACCCTTTTAAACACTCGCTTCTCGCGATTTTTCAGATTTTTTAACAATTTTACATTTATTTTTTCGCAAAGGAAATAATAAATCATAAACTAATACTTTTTAAGGTTTTTCAAAATAAGATATATATAGTATTCAAAAAAACGCGAAGATTAATTCATCATAATTACTATTAAGCAGCATCTTCTGAAAAATGTTCTTTAAAAGAATATCTCGTGTCGTTTCTTGTGTGGCTTTTTTACAATCCACTTCTTTGGATTTGTTAGATGGTGATTTAACTATTTTTATTTCCATGAATAATAATAAAAAATAAACAATGATTTTCCCGACCTAAATTTTCTTTAAAACATATTCATTTTAGTTTTCCGATTTATATTTAGAAATAAAAAAAAATTCAAAAACCTTTAATTTTTTATACATAAAATATTTAGATTCTGGTCACCAGATTATACATAAACAATTTATTGCATCCAAGGTGAACAGATATTGGTATTTGATTTTTTAACATTTAATTATAACTTATAATTCTCTACACTTTGATCATCCTTATTTTTTAAAAGTAATATAAGAAGTCTACTATCTTCATAATACCTATCCGTTATCATTTCAACACATAGATAATTATACATAATATATTGATCTCCGTTAATCAAAGCATTATTGATTACGAAACTCTGTTTTTTATAGAGTAATTCATAAAAAAAATACTTAATTTTAGCCCCAAAAATAGCGCTAGACACCTATTCGTGCCCTAAAGGAGCTTTATGATTAGTATGCACTATAAAATAACCTCCAGCATCAATATCTTATTTGCGTGTTTTATATGTTATTTTGCCAGAAATATTCATTTTTTTTAAAAAAAATCAATTGAAATATGAATTATATGCTTCGTTTAGATAAAATATTTGCAAGAAATTTATAACTTATAAGTGGGAATATTATTTCATTATATGCCTCGGAAAAAAAAACTATTCGTAACTTATAAAATTTTAATGTAAGGAGGGCGCGGTGCCGCGGTTGATTTAGAAAAGCTTTGATAAGTGACCAGAGTTCAAACTGTGATGCGCTTTCTGATTTTATATGAATCTACTTTAAATAATAAATGCCTGCAAAGGCTGGTCTGTCGAAACTAAAAATAAAAACCATGAAAAGACCGACAAACCGAGAATGATTAGGAATTTGCTGTTTATTACGCCGATCCCGTGACCTGAAAATACAATAATTCTGGTATTTTCACTAAATATATGGGTAAATTTAGATAGGGGTGGTTGCAAATTTAAAGCGATGGAAAGTAGATAGAATCTTCTACTCCTTTATATCGACAGCCGCCGGTTATAACATGCATAATCTACAAGATCAAAATGATTTCTGGAAATGTGAAGGACTATATCAGGGAGCATCAGATAACTAAAGTTATATATCTTTTAAATGCGAATTTCTTAGAAAGAAGATATATGTGTGTAAATCAATCCAAAATAAGTATTTCGAATTTTTATATTCAAAATAAGATGCAAAACATATTCAAAAAATATTATTGATCTCGCCAATCTTAAAAATTATTATATTGTAAAAATAAGTTCTCAAATATTTCGCTTCGACTTAGGATTAGTATTTTATAAACAAGAATGTAGCGTTATTAGTATAAAATAGGAAACACTTAGTATATGTTAATCAAGCTCGACGCAATTTTTTTATGTCCCAAAAAATTGATTTGGCAAAATCCTGTTCGGCTCTTTCTACTCAATATCAATTAAAGAATTTTATTTTACTTTTTTGAAAACAAAATAAACTTGTAATTTATCTTTAAAATTTTAGCATTGAAAATTTCAGATCTTCAAGAAATAAATCTTTTATTATGGACTGCAGTTAAACTTTTTCTATGAAAAATAATGTTCGGAATATAAATACCGGCATATTTTTGAATATACCACTTATTTTTATGAAAACCTCACCATCTTGTGCTATTTTATATTTTTAAACTTCGGCATCAAAAATTTTTATAAATTCTCAAAAATACTATAATAAATTAGAATAACAGGAATATTTCAAATTTAACTTCGTATAGTGCTATTCAGATTTGGAACTATGTGTATTATTATACATAATTCCGTAAATAATTCATTAATGCATATTTATCGATTTAATAAATTTTAATAATTTAAGATATTATATTAATAATCAATCAAAGCCGTTTTTTATGATTATAAAGAAACATCTTTGATTTCAAAAAGCTTTATTGTTCCTGTAATGTGCTATGTATATTTTTTGTTTTCACAATATAAATATTTGTGCCGCAAGATCTAAATCAAAAAATAAATACAAAGATAAAAGAAGATGAAATTTTACAAATACCATATAAAATTGCAAGTCTAGCATTACTTAATTTCGTCTTCTATGCATATTAAATTATATTTATAAAAATATATTGCACCAATAGGAAATAAAAAAATACAAAAAAATTTTTTACTGTGGATGAATCCTTATAGCATTGATGCCCACCGATTTTGAAAATCTATCAAATATACGATAATTTATAGAAATTTGATGCATCTTCTTAACAAGCATTTGATAGTTCGACATTTTTATTAACAATATTTTTTCATAATATTTTTATATTGTCTAAAGTACATTTAAACCATGAGAAGTATGGAGAGAAGTTAGTTAATTACTTTTTTTTAAAAACCCTATTGGATAATAAATTGTATTAGTCTTCGGTCAGAAATAAAATCCTAAAAACTTTTTTTATCTAGATCTGCCACATCAATTATTTGTAAGTATATTGATATATTTTAGATCGCCGTAAATTTATTTATGTATTTGGGTTATTTATGGATAAACATAGAAAGAAATCATGGTAATCTCCCTTTATCAATATTAAATCATTTAAAAATAAATATATCACATGACAGTGTAGTAAAATATTGGCATGATTTTAGAAGCATATCAGTATTTTTTTCTTGGTAAAAATTGACTGGTTTTCTAGTGTAGACTTAAACCAACTATTATGCAATTAAACTTAGGCCTTTATGCGTCTATGTATACATAGATCTGAATAAATATGATAATTAAATATGTAAAAATTTTATCCATAATTTTTTTCGGTTTTTATATGCAAAATATCATGCCTTAAGAATCCCATAAAATACCAAAATAATGTAAATGGAAGTCAAAACATAATTTTACATATTAAAATTGTCCCTTAATGTTTTAACCATAGATTTATGCATATTCACTTAAAAATAGACCGATTTAAGCTTCTCATACTAGATCTTCCTTAAATTTAAAAAGGATTGCGGCTCTTTCATAAATACAAAAAAATATGCGGTTTCATTTTTATTTTTAAAACTATAATGTGATAATAATTAAAGTATCATATTAAAGTACCTTAAAATCTTTTTTTCTCTAATACACTCTTTTATACCCACCAGCGTAAAAATAATATATTATCCAACAAGGAGAAATCTATTTTTTGTCACCTGCTACTATATGACGCACTTGAATGCAAAAAAAAAGGTTCAAATTTTTTTAGCACTATAGGTAACAAAAAGGTAAATATTTCTGGCTTTAAAAATTAACTTATTATTATGTATATATATAAAGTGTAAATGTGATTAATTGTAAAACCTACTCACGTTACTTGTTGAATAAAAGCATTGAAACACCATATTTAGCAATCTTGTGAATATTTTATTGAAAAAATTTGGGAGAGTTTAAATGTCTGGAATCTACCAAGTCAAAATATGATTTAATTAAAAATTGAGTAAAGAGAGATCATCTGATATATTTTAAATATTTTATTTAGAGAAAAATCACGTATAAAATAATTGTAATTGCAAATTGAAACCATTTACGGTCTGTTTGAATTAAATTAACGCCACATTATAGCAGATATCTATTAACTTTTCTAGAAAAATATTATTTATTTTCATATCAGAATTCTATATTTTTTGTTGATAAAGGGTAATCTAAAAGTTTCTGTTCTCTCATATTTGGATAAAATCCAAAATATAGGGTTTATAAAGTTTTGATTGCTAAAATATGTTGATCTTCTAGTATGTGTTTTAATTATAAAAGTATTTTATAATGAAAATAAAAAAATAGTAGATACTTTGCCATATATCATTTTAGAGAAGTTTAAAACATCGTTTAGAGTGTAATCAGGCAAATATGATTAAAACTAATTTTTAAAACATATAAATGAAAAAATAGGGCATAACATTCCTCATAAAACCTCGTGCTTTTATAATAAAAAGATCAATCTATCTCGAATAAAACGAAACATTTTTTGCATTTGATACACCGCAAATCGAATACGTGCTAAAAAAATGCTCCTTATTAGAAAAAACATTGCATATTGCTGTTCACCATAGACCGATATCCATGTAAAAATACATTAATATATGAATTTACTGGATATTTATTGTTTTATATTGATTTAGTGGCATTGAATAAAAAGAATAGACCAAATAGTCCCATTTAATTATTATTGAAAGGCTGGAATTTTATCCGCACACTTCAATGGCATATAGTATCTTCTGTCTAATTTTGTGTTTTTTAGACTAGAAACACACACTTATATTTTATAAATCATAACAGATAGTGAGAGAAAAGAATACTTTGTTGTGAATATGCAAAAACCTTTATCATTTATTAAATTTTGATTATTTTTAATTTAGCACAAAAAATATTAAAATTATCTAGAAATAACGTAAAAAATACTTTTAAATATATGGTTGCAGTGGCAGAACGCAATAGTACTGTAGACAATATTTTTTATTAAATTTTGCTATTCATATATTTTGGATAAAGGATTCAAATGTAAAAATATACTCATGCAACTCAAATACAAAAATAACAGAAAATTATAAATAGAAAAAAAAATTGTAAAAAGAAATCGTTCAAAGAAGTTATTTTATATTGATTTATATAAGGGTATAAGATTCATAGATAAACAATGTACAAAGCAAACAGAATATCATACCTAGATATTTTATTTCATAATTTCTAAAAAGCTTTCAGTTCAAGGTGAAGTTTATAAAAAAACATTATATGTTTGAAAGCTCGAACAATTTCATATATTTGTTTTTACGGACTTTACATAATAAATTTCTACGCTAGGTTGAAAATAAAAAAAACATGTATGATCATTTTATTCTTAAATAGCAGTAACTTACAATTTTCGGTAGTATTATTTGATAGAAGATCAAAACACAATTTAATATTCTAAGAATACAGTATAATACATAATCAAGCACGTAATTTATGAACCAAGAATCAGTAAACTGGGATTATTCGAAGCTTGTAAATATTTTAAAAAAAATTGACTCAAAAATACATGCGTAAAAAGATACTTATCCATATGATAAAAATATTTATAATTTAGTAAGGATATTTGCTCAGCAAATAGTACTATTCCAAATATGTTTTCGCCATATGAATTCTAATTGATCTTATTTTATTTTATGGATTCATATTACAATATTAATGGAGTTTTCGTCCTCGGAAATTTTATGCGAAACTTATTTTTTAATAAATGAATTTCGTTTTTAATATGTAAGGTTTCCCTGGCGAAAAAAAATGATAATATTCTAATTAATTTATATCGCATGAGCCATAGCGAAATTCAGTGCGTAATTTTCGTAGTTTATAATAGAATTAACATTTTTAAGATAAATTTAATTTTATATTACTTTATAAATTATTTCTTTATTATTTGAAGAAAAAAATTTACTATGAAATTTGACTAAATATTTCAAGAACAACAAAACCCGCTTTCCATTGATATTAAATGCTGCTGCCTTTTTTTGTTTTTATATCAATTTTGTAGTGTATTATAGTTATGTTTGTCTAAATCGATTGAAGATGTTGAGTATAAGTCATAAATAAATCACTTGAATCCAATAATTCCTATGAGTATTATAATCTCACTTTAAACTGTCTCTAAAATCTAAGTAGCTATAAAAACAACTGGATACGACTAAAATAACATTTTTTTTACGATAATTGCAACAAACTTGTCATATTTTTTTATACCTATTCTTATTATAGATACATTTTCTCAAAAGTACATAAAGAGTTGATTTTGCATTTATTCATGAATTTACTATGAATTAATTTGATATATTGTATATACAGTAAATATTGAATATATTTCTAGGTCTCCTCTTTATTTTTACACTTTTTTACTGTAAAATTAGGTATCAAATATAATATTATAGTTGAAAAAGCATAATTCTTGATCCCTTCACGTTTTTTTTAAAATAATTTCAAACGTAGGTATTACTATGACTGAGTGGTGCAAATATTCGACTTAGAATCTTTAATTTAAATCATTGTAGGTCCTAAATCTTCTCATGCAAGGGCAATGTAAATTCCCAAACAGATATTAACGCCACCTTGTTATAATAGATAGAGAAAATAATGTTTATTGAAAAACATTAAATAAAGCTTTTGGTCATAAAAATAAACTTTATTGTGGCGCTGCCTCTTAACTTGATTCATTTCCGCAAGTGTAATTATCAAAGCATATATTGGTATATAGAATATTTCCCCGCAGCGGTACAGTATTAGTGTAATAAACACCATTATCTAATTTCCTTTGCAACTAAATTTGTAAGATTACATTTAAATTTGCATAGAAGATTGTCATCAAATATTTTTCTATTCTTTCATTGATTATTTTTATTCAAAGGTTATATACATCTATGTGGATATTTTACTTGAATAAATAATGGAAAAATCAAAGGTGAAGAGTTTTTTATTTTTATTATATCTAGTTGATAAAAGGTTTTCTTATTCAGAGTCTTATTATCCGTTTAAAGCATAAATTTTATGGTATAAATACTTTATAGAATAAGTTTCTCCCGTATAATAGATTATCATGGGATTTAAAGTATAAAAAGGTGATTTACATTCTCCTGTCTCCAAAATCGACTTTCTCGTATTTTATATGCATAATGAATTTCGTACCCAATCAGATGCTATGTTTACAATTTTATGTTGACCATGATTATATTTAATAATTTTACGATTAAAAGTATCTTCCCTGGTAAAAAATTTGAATAGATGCATAAAATTCTTCCCTATTCTATATTTTCTTTTATATCTATACCTATTTTAAAAGAATCTGAAAAATAGAAATTTACTACGTCTTTATTGTTATAAATACTACTGAGTTTTTCACAAAGACTGAGTACATAAATTAAACAAGTTCATCATTCAATTTTAATCTAATTTATTATTTGATTTTGTTTTTATAATTTTATCAGGTATACGTTATTGTAGTTGTCGATTCGCAGATTTAAATATCGATTCTTTCTATTATTTTGTTAATTAAATGGTTAGAAACCTTTAATATGCCTAATATGATTTGAATTAATGTATTACATACCTAAAAGGGTGTATATTGCATTTTACATGATATTAACAAGAAATATTAATCATTTATGGGTCTTAATACATTAATTCAAATCATATTAGCAGTTATCAGTTGATTTGATGTGTTTTGTTTTTGATAAATTTAACACTCTATCACATAATTTTTTCTCAAAACGATGAGGCTTGTTTTTATTAACTTTATTTAGCCCATTCATTTCTATTATATCATTAAATTGGATTTTAATGATGATCTTCAAGATTTAGTAAAAGCATTCGATCAATATATCACTTCTTCTTAATGTTAATAATTTTTGTATCTTTGTTTATTTTGTTTTTGATAGTCATTTACAGGGGTTATAATTTAAAAATGGATTTGATTCCTTATTTTTTTTGTAAAAAGGCATTGTTATTTCAATCTATATTTATTCACAAAAAAATGAATTTGCACTTGTAGATAAATATCATAATAAGCATTTATTTGAACATTGTATTCTTACAAAATAATACACATAATTTCTGTAATATCATATAGTCAATCAATGTTCTATTGTTCTTTATAAAATGTTTTATTCACAACGTTCAAAATTATTTATCATCAAAAAAGATTTTATTAATGCGAATATAAAGAAAAATAAAACAAGTCGAATTTTATAAAATCATATTTCCATTGATATTCACTATAACTTTGTAACTCGTAAGAAACTACAGATTACGTATTTATAATCTTTCCTTCATTCTAGCCTAAGATAATGACTAACATATGATAGCTTCATGAGATGTTTCTGCGCATATGTATCGGCATTTTTTTAAAAATATTTTCATAGATATCATAAGAAATTTTATTTAATTCACTGAAATAAACTAACATATAATAGAAAAAAAAATTATATAAAAATAATAACTAATGCAATAAATATATAAAAAAATGGCATAATTATATAAAATTAAGTAATAAATGTCATTTAAAAGTTTTTTATCCGAATATCCGATTTAGTAAATTCGAAACAATCATTTTATGCTAATTTCATAACCATGCGTAATATTTCCGCATCTGGATAGGCTATATCACTTCTTTATCAGAGCACGGTATCTTTTTTGCATAATTTTAACCTAGTATTTATTCTGTAGATCATATATTTTCTTAATCGTTCGATAAAGAAAATATTTTCCTATAATAATAAACGTGCTTCGCAGTTTGAATAGGAATCTAATACTTTTTCTGGTACTATTTATATGGTTTTATCAGGCCAATCAATCTATTTATAGGCAAATTGGGCTTTTTTAAAGTTATATTTATTCGAGAGAACCATATTTTTGCTTAATAGAGCATAAGTGGTGTAAAATTATTTATATCTATTCATTTTTACGACATTATACTTTGAATTTTTTTTTCAATGACCATATAATTTTGGCTTTTTCCCAGCTAATTTTTTTGTGTGCATACTTCTGATTTGGTCTATATTTATAGCCTTAATAAACGACTTATGGTATTCTGTGACCACACCCCACCATTCATGTTATTTCGAATTAAACTATTCGTGTTTTTATTTCTAAATATCGGTAAGTTCATTTTATAACAAATAATATTTTCTATGAATCACGTTTTCAACATTATTTTGGGCATTAATACAAGTTATTTTAATTTTTATTTGCAATAATGTGATATTTTTTATTTTTTTTCAAAAAAAATAAACTAGTCTATAATTGAAAGTTTATTTTTGTTTTCATTCGGGTATTAAATTTGAATTTTGCTGAATCTTTTTCAATTATTTCTCTAACTCTTTTTCCTTCGATATTATCTTTTTTTTATAATCCAATTTTTTTGAAATAATAAATATTTACTTATTATCTTTTCTTTATGTCTCCATGTATTTTCATAGCCAACAATTCTTTTGAATCTACTTTTATATGGTCTAGTGTTTTATATGCTTCTTCTTATAGAATTTTGAATTTACCCGAATAATATGTTTCTGTGTACATCTCGTAAATAATTAGTTCTATTTTATATTGACTATTCTCTTTTTTAAATCTGTCTTGACAATCCTGTCATGAAAATCATAAAGTTACAGTCTATCCTAGAATTTAACATGTGATTTTGTTTTATTATTATTTTTCTCATTTAAATTTCTTTTTGTTTTTATGATTTGTTTCGATTCATATACAGCCTGGAATTTACTTATAAGGTCTAGATGGATAGTGGCTGGTGTGTTCTCTCTCTATTTTAATTTTATATATTGCAGCCGTTTTTCGTGGTGTATTTTCAAATTAACGACTGTTTATCTGATCTAATCAAAACCTCATTTTTTCTACATGAATTCGAATATGGATAGCTTTTCCTCTTCTCTTTGGTATATAAATATTTTGATAGGTAGCTGTAAGAAACTTATTTTTATTTTAACTATGGTGTTTAATTTATACAAATTTTTCTATAAAATTTACTTAATGGTACTTTACCATAAAACTCGTTATATGAAATATGGACAAGTTTTGTTTACTCTTAGGATGCTACTCAATTTTTATGAATACGATGATGTAGCTAGCTGCAGACCCATAACATATGAATTTCGTTATTATGTCTATTTTTAACATGCAATATTATTTTTTATTGTTTTCAATTTATTATAAATTATACTTTTTTGTTATAATTGGTATTTTTAATATTGAGTTTTCTTTTTTTTCTTGATCTTTTCTATATGTTACTACGACGGTTTTTGACAGTCAATGTGACAATTAGGATTATTATAATTTTTTTGTATAAATATAAAAATAATGAAATTGTGCATATATTCAAATATTTTCGATCTGTTTAGATCCAAATTAATTTTCATTAAAAAACAAATGAAAAATAAAATATATTTAATGTTTAATTATTATAAAAATGAACGTATTTTATATTTCAAATGAAATTAATATTACTTTCTCACAGTGATTTTTTATTCAACGATTTCCTATTTGTTTTGTGCCTATGCTTTTAGTTTTTTATAAGTTTTGTGACTGTATTTGAAGAATTTAATCAATTATGTAAAAAGCTATCAATGGGATATGAACATGCTCTTTGTCCTTAAATCGAGCTAGAAAATTTTGAAAAAATCGTAAAATACAAAGATTGCATATAATATTTAGATCCTAGAACAAGCTCAAATTCTTAATATTACTATAGGAATCATGTGATTTCTGTTTAATAATATAATCGACATATATTTAAACCAAACCATTAACAACTTTTTTGCATCGTAAACACATATTTACGCTTTCAAGTATCATTTGAAAAACAATGAATATATCAAGGATTAATTTCTAGCTATTTAAGAAAATATACCGATCTTCAATTCCCATTCATGTAAAAGGGCATATTTCGATATTAAGTTCAAGATGTTGTAAATTATTGGCAATAATTTTGGCTAAAATAATTCTTTGAAAACAAAAATACACTATAGTTACATTGATAAAGGATTATATATAGCTTTATTGAAGGTTATCCTCTATAATAGATACCAAAAAAATATTTGTTCGAAAATAAAATAGACAGCGAACATAATAAATAGCCGAGTGAAACCCTATTATAGGTTTGATACTGCTTGATTTTTTTGCACATTAAAATTCTGTAAATGCTATGCTTGAGCCAGATGATTTTTAAGTATATTTTTTATGATGTATATTAAATTAATCTTCTTATGATTTATTCAATAAGGTTGAAGATGGTATTATAGAAATTCGATTGAGGGTTTGGCGAATATAAATTATATATATTATTTTTATAGAATATATGTGTAAATTTTATAAAGCACATATCAAGTACTTTTTAATATTTAATTTTTATCGTTTGGCGAATATAATTATGATTTTTTTATAGCTTCTTTAATGTCTATTACTAATTTTAAATGCCTTTTAGTGTAATTCTTTTGATTTTTTTGATTTTATTAATATATATTTTACATCTAATCTTTACAATTATATTTTCAAGTATATTTATAAGCCTACAATTTGATATTTTCGGTGTATAGAAGTTTTTTTTCTAGATAGTGTTGTAATTCAGCTATTTTCCTACCAAATATTTCGTCCTTTTACACTTATAATATTTTAAATGGTACAAGTTTAACTAAAGATACAGCCAAAAAATTAAGAAAACGAAAAGTTATATCAAATTCTTGTTAAAATTAATCATGGGTTTGTATCCTATGAGAATGATATTATTAAAATTTTTTCACATATTTTGAGCAAAAAATAGAACGCGTATACCCACTGATATCAGCATCATCAATTGTTGACAAATCTTCAACTAAAATATGTGATTGCATTTTTTAATCATGTACCCATCTTTTTATATGTTCAAAATAATATCGGTTTTTTATAAAACGAATATTAAAATTTATGATGATGTCTTTTCTGGGGATATTTACATTATGAATACTCGTTCTAAAATTTTAGTATCACATTTCATTTTCAAAACCTGTGAAATGAAAATATGATAAAAAATAATTTTTTATGGGTAAAACATTCTATAATCATATTTAAACATGATATTTTTAGGATATTTGGTTTCGTTTATAGAAAATAAATTCTTTTAAGCATCCATAGTACATGGCTGCTATAATACTTACTAAGATTACTAACGGAGCTATAACTAACAATGAAGGCTTAGGATTATTTAGATATTTGGCATTGAATAACACGATAACCAAACCAATGTTATAGGAAAACAACGTCCACCAATATATTCCCATCTTTCCATTCATTTTATGGTGACAAAATTTCCTAATGATACAAATATATAAAGCTGGTATAAAAATATCCCCCAACCCAATCATTTCATATCCATGGAATTTACTTGGAAGTGCCACAAAAATTGGAACCTTTATATCCTTCATACCTTCGTTTATTTTAGACCCAAAAATTAACCATATTACGTCATATGTAAAAAGTATTCCTAAATGAATATATCCTGTAATAATACTATCAAGTTTAACCACGCGAATCGTTCCATAGCAAATAGACATCGAAATCAAACTTGTTAGTACCCAGTGTTTTATATAATAATACGCTGCCATTATCAAAAAACCAATAAGATATATTGTAAAGTAAATCACATTTAAAGATGTATAAATACCTTTGCAATATTTCCAAAATCTCTCCATATATGATCTTTTCTTTTTGATTTTCTTTGTTTCCTTTTTCTCTTCACCCACTAGAATCTCTTCGAATTCTGATTCATCTACCTCCCCATACACCACTTCTTCGATTTCATATTGAAAGAACTCAAAGAAATATAATAAATTTGCTATTATGCTCCAATACCCCACAACTAGAAACATCAACCCAAATATTATGTTTAGAATTGAAATTGGTATAAGCCATACCGAAAGATATACTAAGAGCATTCCTAAAATTGTTATAATTGGCAGTAAAATGATGTCTGTTTCGGTAACAAGGTCTTGATTTTGGGTACGCTGAATTGTCGATACAAAAACCATAAAAGAAGCTAAAACATGCATCGAGATTGATTTTTCTTCCATTTAGCAAACGTACTCCTTATTTTTTATATAGTTTTTGCACACATCATGATATCAATGCTCAAAAGATGGTTTATAACTGAATATAGTCATACATAAAAGGGGGTATTGTGATAAGATTGCGATTAATGCAAATTAATTGATTCAAATGTAACTTTTTATGATAGTAAACACATAAACATATCCAAAATAGTGTATTTACGAGTTAAAATTTTTCATTAGCCATAAAAAAATTCAAAAAATGATGAATATCTACCACATATTAATGAATCATATCTTTTTTGTTATTGAATTAAATAACTTGTAATTTTTTCAATTATTTCATCCTAATGCTAACAAGTTAATTTTGGTCATTTTGGGATTCTTTGTTAATTTGGCATTTAACTTAATTCAAAATAACTTACCCCAGAAGATTAAACAATTTTTGAATTGGATTTTGAAATGGGATTGTAAAATATTTCATTCGATCGTAGATCGTAATAAAATTTAAAAAAGATATCTATTCTGTAGTTTGGCTGGCATATTCTACGAATATTATATCTGAACATATATTATGAATATGCTATAAAAGGGAATGCGAGCATTGATAATCTGCCTAATATTGATTACACTTGTTGAGTAAATTTGATTTACTAACAAATTAACTTAACTTAAGTTACAAATATACCCCGCGAATAGTGCTATAATCTACAAACAATTGAATTTTCGTAAAAAGCTTGAATTATTAAGTCATGAAAGAAGAAAATATATAGAATAAGATTATAAAAAGAATGTGTTATAGGAAGTGTTAAACAAATATTTTATACAGAGCAATCTTAATTTTTGCATGAAAAATTTAAATAATTAAAAATCAAATGAAACCCCAATAAATAATATGCAAATTCTAGTTTAATCGAACTATTTATTCGGTAAATTAATATAAAAACCTGTTCTTGGCATAAAGTTCATCTACTTTCATAAGGTTATGATTTTATACTAAATGTATATTCTAAAATCTTCGATAAAGGTATTTTAATTTCATTTTCTTTATTTTAAATCATTCGTCTTATAATATGGTTTTTTAAAAATGCTAAATTAATGTTAAAGTATAAATCCGAGCCGTTCTGGTATATTTATACATTCTAAGCAGTCCTAACTAATACTTCTTGATTGAAAAAGGGGTATCGATGAGATTATAGCAGGGAAGATATAGTAAAAAGTATTGATGAAGTTTATTCCAAGGATTTTATTACACATTCTGTCTGAGAAAATATATAATTCAAACAAAAATTAGCCTAAAAATAAAATGATCTTAACAATTAATTCTTATTTCGCATTTATAGAAAGAAAAATCTATATAGAAGTATATTTAGTCCCCAAATATAGGTTATTTAAAATCATGTTATCATGAAATTGTTTTTTAATGCATAAATTCTTAATATGTATATTTAATGAAAAAATATAAAAGGATCACAATTTATTTTGAAATAAATATTATAATCGGATAAATTCTATGAAAAAGAACTAAATTTTTGATCGCATGATTTAAAAAATATATATTTATAAAAAAATGCTCATTGGATTTGCATACATTTTCTTAATAGAATATTTTTTTAAAAATTTTTTTGAGTATAGTAGTTATCTAAATATACACTGTATCTATTTTTTATTTTAATTGTATCAATTAAGAAATATTTACAAACAAAAATTTGGTAGAAGATAATTATCTGTATTTATACAGTCAATAATCAGATTTAAAATTATAAAAAAAACATTTTTTACAAACATAAGGAATTTTTATTTGTTAACATCACTTTATTGGGTTTGATTTAGACATATAAGCTGTTTTTTCTTAAATATATGTTTTATGTGGTTAAATCTATTAAAAGAATAAGAAACATGGATTTTACCGGAATATGAAACAAATCTTATATATTTTTCTGCTACTATCGTATTTTATTGTTTATTGGCCGTTTTTATATGAAAAAACACAGTGCGACACTCTAAAAGTAAAAATAGTAAATATTCAGCAAAATTAATATTACTGTTTAAAAAAATACTGCATTTATCGATGAAATTTACTATAATTCTATCATTCAGCTTATATACTATATGTGAAAAAATAATTTTAATATTCAATATTTATTTTTCGTCTTTAAATTTTTATAAAATACTTAATAATATGGTTAATAAGAATTTTTTATATCTAAATATACCTTTTATTTGGAAAATTAAAGGCTTCATTTGAAGTAATGAAAAACATACTGTTTTGAACACATGACTTAACATTTAAAAATAATGAAATTTTTCTACTATATAAATAATGCAGCTATAAAATGAAGTAAATTCTATTTTTTCGTTTCGATTGTATGTAATATCATAATAACGCCTTATCTGAATTTAATTATTTCACTTCTAATTTTAAATCCACAAAAAAAAACTATAATGAAATATAATTTCTTAAATTATTTGTTTCATATAACTAGATATATTGTATCTAAAAAATAAGATGGTTAGATTTACAATTAAAATTTATGTTTCATGCAGCTTATAAAGCAAAAAAACTAAAAATTGCCACCAATTTAACAGTTTGCCTTGGTTTTTAAATGTATCATGTTTTACTTATATAATATACGCTACCTTTAAACTATCTAAAGTCTCAATGATAAATATAACATAATTCTTGTATATTTCATTTTAACTCTATTGGATTCATTAAACTTCATAGATCACATCTTTTAAATGAAATTTACATTAATTAACAACTTTTTAACATTTATATTCTAATCTTTATTTTATAATAAGCATTTAAATGAAACAAAAAATATAAATAGAAGAGTTTATGTTAATGAGCAGTCGAAAACCCGAAATAAAATTAAATTCATAAAATTTCTACGTTTTTACAATATTTTAAGCATCGAAATGATGATATTGTGCATAATTAGTATATTAAATATATGTGCTATTAGGCTCGTTAAATGACACTATATTAAAATTATGTGGTTTGTATTTAAATTTGGGAATTCTAGCTTCGATATTGGAGTTCAATAACAAAAATTAA
This sequence comes from Rhyacophila brunnea, assembly GCF_057557595.1. Lineage (NCBI taxonomy): Eukaryota > Metazoa > Arthropoda > Insecta > Trichoptera > Rhyacophilidae > Rhyacophila > Rhyacophila brunnea. The sequence continues at coordinate 894,785 of NW_028232770.1, read as the reverse complement.
TTATGATGCTATCAGGGTTAGTAGATAATTATCTGTTAAAATCAATATATTATTGCTAAATATGAGACTTGGTATGTTTTTGTACACTTTTGCTCTATACTTCAATCCTACGATTATATTATATAAATTATATGTAAATTCGATTTTTCAGCATTGATATATAACAAGAAAGGTTTTCTATGTTCAAATTTGTTTGATTTGGCACTATTTTTATGTATTTTGTTCCTACGATCTCAATAGGCGCTTAATGATTGAATTGATAGTTTACTTTACTAAGATATTTGAGTCTAATTTTTTTTATTAGAAAATAACCCCATAAATTTAACCAATAAAAAACAAAAGAGCCTAATGAAGGGTATATTATAATACAGGTCAAGTTAATTCTAGAATAAGACAATCAAAAAATAAAATGCATATGGAAGGTTAAAAAATGAAAATAGAATGTGATTTCTAATAGTAATAAACATGAACATTATGAATACTTTTTTACCTAAAGAAACTAAAACTGCATTTTATCAAAGATTGTTGCGCATAATATTTTTATGAAATTTAGATCTGCTTACACATCTAAAATTTGTGAACAAAAAATCTCCAAAGAAAAAAATAGTACAGCATCATGTGGATATCATAAAAGAGGATTTAATGGGCTTTTTTCAACTATATCAGCTTTTTTTACTATTAAAAACTAAAAAAAGCCTTATCTTTTAAATATAGATGATTAACAGCTTTTTTTTGTAAAAAAACGATATTACATCAAAATTAAACGCAATAATTACAGATAACATGATCTTACTTCGGGTATAGGTGTTTTTTTCTAAAAAAATAAAGGAAAATATAAAACACAGTTATTCTTTTTTTTATTGATATAAAAAGTTTTATTAGGCATATTTGTGTTATAGAACATTATTCTGTATCTACGAAATTATAATATTTAGATTTTTTCTGTCATGAACCTATTGTGGGATGATTGAATTCATAAACTACGGTGCTGGTCACTATCATATGACAAAAAAGTCTGACATCATTTTAAATTAAATTTTGGATTTTTTCAATTCATAATAGCACCATAATCAGCTATGTGCACAAGAAAGCCTTTCCTTAAAATCGTATATTAGTTTTATAATTTTTCACTACTTGTCATCACATTTGTTATTTAGGTAATCTTGGAGATTTCTTGCTTGGGATTTAATTTTGAGTCCTTTATACCGGATTCCAGATCAAATTTATCATGAGCGTTGCTGTTTTTTCTTCATATTATAAATTTGTGCTGGTTTTATTGTCCGAGAATCTTACTCGCAATTTAAATTATATTGCCTTGTATCTTTTATGTATTTGAAAATATGGCTTTTTCCCATTAATATAACTTTATAAATAATTCTAACACTTTTTTATTTTTTCGGGCGAAATTCAATGACTTGCCTAAATTTTTTCAACCTCTTTATGCTATTGAGTAAAATATCATTTAAAAACACGCATCTGCTGTCATTTATATTTAAAATTAATTATAAAGGTCTGAATTCCTTAATATTTTTTATTTTTATTTATATTGATTTAAAATATAATTTTTTTGTCTTTCCTTATTTAATCTTCTATTTTCATTATTTGTAAACCTTATAGTTAACATGTTTTTTTTCACATTTTATTTGTATTAGTCTTATGTTATTGCAAATATATTATTTTAACTGAACTGAATTTTTTAGAGATTATCATATAATATTTTAATATTTGAGCTCGAATAGCTATTCAAAACATGTAAGCAGGTAAAACTACAGAAGATTATATTTTTTTTGTAAAAAAGTTGATGCAAATAAATAATGATAAAAGCAAAAATTCGATGAATTTGTAGAGATAAAACGAAAAACTATTTTCTAAAACATTTATAAAGACATGATAAATATAACTTGAATATGCATAAAAATTAAATCCGATTAATATTAAAGGATATTTAGAACACCTAATAAATATTTAATAGAATATTTTGCTGTTAAATCTTGTGTACTGAAATGATAGTCTAAGAATTTAAATTTTATATTAGAGATTTAAAAAATGATTTTTTCTTAATTATACACAGAGTATAAAGATGTGCGTTATCGATCTGATTTAAAAATTCAAAGAGAAAATATATCTACTATTCATAAAATAATGCATCAAAAAACTATTTTAGAAGTAAAATTACATAAAATTAACTTTTAAATTTTGATCGAAGTGGGGATAGTTAAATTGACAAATTATTTCTTGGCCAAAAGAAATAGATGAGTTGACGAAACTTAAACCATACATAAATATAATAAATTGTTTTTGAAATAAAAATACGGATTAAATAGTTAACTACGCAAAAGTATTTATTTTGTCACTATACCACATATTTTATGTTTACTATAGGCTAAAAAAACAACAAGACATTCATTTGAATTCAAGCAGATTTATGATATTATTATCCTACGGCCAATATTAAAAAAAAACAATGCTTCGGTGCATGTTTTAAATTTAATCATGAAAAATAAGCTTAATAAATTAAAAATTATATGGCTTTTTCTATCTAGATATATCAAGCCATGGGCTGGAACTATATCTTTTTATTTATGGCTTCGTTTCGGTAGTAGATATTTGAATTTTTAAGCTTAATACGATTAGATTTTCGCAACAAAATATTGCCATTCTCTTTGCTATATCTTCTTTTTCTTCGATACCTCGTTTCATGCCCTATTAGTTCAAAGATTTTCTCAATAATTTTGTGTGGTTATATTCCTAGATTTAGTTTATGACTTCTCTTCTTTCTGGTGCCTTTTATGATATTGCCTTACTAGTCTACCCCATGTTACTTCAAGCAGAGACTATAGATATAATTTCATAAATATTACAATGTGTTTTGAACTGGGATTTTTATGAAGAACGTGCTACATTTTATATTTTTATATTCTGATTCTGATGGATTATACTTGATAAATAGTATCGAGCTAGATCAATTTTAAATCTGTATTTTTTCATTATTTTATTATGATTAAGAGTTTAATGCTTTATAAACCAAAATTTGATCTGTTGAATAAAATGATATTTAAACTAGATAAGCGATAATAAATCTTAGAAAACCGTGCCATTTTCCCTTTTCCTTAACTTCTAATAAAATGTGCGAACCTTTTAAAATGCTATTTCATTTCTCAAAAATACATCCCTTAGAGCGATACGGCGCATTGAATGTAGATAGACACCTATAAACAATTATAAGCGCATATAAGATCGTTCACCCTAGGTATAAGTTCATTCTGAACAGAAAAACATACTTTACTATCAACCACTAAACACGTGAAACTTAACTGTAAAAATTAAAAGGTTTTGATTATTGAAATAAAGTTCAAGAATTAATTTTCATAATAATATTTATTTCATGTTTTTAGTAGAGTAAAGGAATTGGTACAATCCATTCTAATTATTTTTTTCTAAATCATAATTCTATAACGATATAAGGATCATATTTTGTCTAAAAAATTATAATAACTAAAATTAAAAATCCACTAGCATAAGAAAATCCGCATCTAATTAAAAATCTATTTTTTAGTTTTATTCAATTTTTTTTTTCGAATAATATATTTAAATTTTATTGCATAACATATTTATAATAAAGGTTTTGCGGTTTTTCTTTGCCATGTTATTTATTGGTTCGATTGATTTTGGCTATTTTAATTGATGCAAGCATGAATTTAGATTTCTCTGTAACATATTGGGTTGTAATTCTTTTAGACTCACTATCTTAATAAATTTATTTGATACAATCTTTGCCTTAAAGGCTTTTCGGTTCGTATTTAAAATAATTCTGTTGTTCGGATTTATGCTTTTGATTTAGTTAGTATTCCAGATTTCTTGATGTTTACATTTTGGTATACTATGACCAAATACTCAGTGTTATGATAAAAGCATTATTTTTGTTAAAAATTTATGTATTCTTTATAATATTGAACTTATTTTTGCTTTTTATTTGCAATTTTATTGAATATAATTATATATACCTGCCTGGAATTTTATTTTGTATAGATAATAAATTTAAAGATTTATAAAATGTAGGTTATTTCATATTGGGCTTTTATAAACTTTCATAATTTTTTTGCAATCATATTTTTACGATTGCTGTTCTGCAAAATAATATTTGGTATATTTTTGGACTAGAAATAAATTTGTAAATTCTGATTTGTTTCATTTTTTTAAAATTTTCACCAGCGCTTTCTATTTTTTATATTGTGTTTATGTTGATGGATTTTAGGACTTAAGTAATTGGTGAAATAATAAGAATGTGAGTTTTCATATATAGGCAGATGCCCTTTTTATATTGCATTGGTATATATTTATGTAAATTCTATTTTAAAAAAATATACAGTTAAATTTTAGAAGAATAAAAATGGATACAAGAAATAGAATTGAAAAATCCTATCTAAAAGTTAATGAATAAAAAGATGTATATTAGAATGCTATGAGGGAATTCGGTCATAAGAAAGATTGTTGAAATTTTGGTTTTATGCCTTTTTAATGTAAGCTTTAGTGATTTAAAAACTACAAAACAACGAATTAACCATCACAGATAATGAAATTTACAAAAAAAATTATTTTTTTTTGAATAAAATCACCCGTCAAAATCAATCTAACACAATAATAAAAATTCTTAAAAAATAGTTTATTATTGGCATTCCTAGATAGAATCTAAACTTAAATTTAATTATCGAATTATTGATCATAATGGGTTACAATAATGCAATTTACAAATATATTGGGCATATCTACGTTCTCGTGAAGTGGGGGTTTTTGCATTTAAATATGAAAATTTGATTAAGAGTATCCCACTTGCAACAATAATATTATATTAAGAATTTAAACAGAACTTTCAAAAAAAATGTTAAATGTTAAATAATTTATAATATTTTTTTATATAATGGTAGATAATGGCTTCAAAAAAATTCCAACAGAAGAATGTAAATAAAGGAATTTTATATTTTTTCTTTTTTATTGCAACAGGTGTATTATTTATTAATTTGAACAAATTATGTTTTTATTACAGTTATTAATTTTTACTTTATCTTAAATAGGTCACTTACATAAAAAAATTATTCTATATCTTTTGATAATTTCATGTTTTATTATCAGAACTAGATTTTTACGACTGAATTTTTTTACTAGTATATCGATATTATTTGTTTTTAGATCAATTTTATTGAATAAAGATTGTTAAAAAAATTAGGGGCTCAAGATAATATATTTGATAAAAAATTTGTTTATAATATTATTAGTGGTGTATTGTAACATTATATTCGAAATATATCGCATTCTATCCAAAATTTGTTTGATAATATTGCTTTTATTTAGTAGTATTGATAATCAAATAAGTTATAGGCGGGAACTATTTTTCTGAAATAATTAGCGAAATTTTACATTTAAAAATATAAATGTTGTATATGAACCATTTTCTGAACTAAGTTGTGCATTTTTACCCATTAAATATAAATTAAAAGTTAATATTTTGCCATTTTGTTGACAAAAACTTTAAATTATAAAATTTTGACTATAAAATAACTAAAGGCAATTATTTTTTGCAAAACGTAGATCTAAAACTTAAATAGAAAAAGGCTTGTTGTGTGATATACTTATAACCATAAATAAATTGCATAATCAGATAATAAATTTGCTTAAAAATAATGAATAAGCTTTGAAAAATAAAATTATGAAATCAAAGCGGTTATAAAACAATTCAATATGGTTTTCTTTGATTTCTGCAAGTGTATAAACCATGCGTAGAATTGTAGCAATGGAGTAACAAAGAATATAAAAGGGGTGTGCTGTATCTTCTCAGACCAATAATAATCCGAATAAAAAATTACATCGACTATATGAAGGTGAGTATGCCTCGGAAATTTTATTTCCATGTGCGATAAAATATAGCCATGAAAATATATGGTTCTTAGTAATAAAAAACAATCGCGAATATTTTTTTTAAATGCGAATAATATTCGTTTAAATTTTATCCAGATCTCCTTTTTCTCTTAGAATAAATATTGTATCAATATAATTTGCAAAAGCGAGATTTTTATTCAATAACTCCTTAATTTCGATTTTGCGATCAATAATTTAATGATTTAATTTTTGAGTATAGAGATGAAATTTAGCTTATTATGCACATAAGTTTTTGATAAAATAAACTGTTGCTAATTCATAGAAGATATTATGAATTTTTCAATGCAAAAATTATCTATTAATCTGAATTTAAAATAAAATTGACCAATATCCCGATTAGAAATATATTTATAATTATATCAGAAGAGTCCTTATTAAAGCCGAAATAGAAAAAGAAATTTTAGAAAAGCACAAAACACAAGTAACAAATAAAAATAAATCACAAGAAACAAATATAAAACACCAAAAACATTAAAAAGTAGAAAAATACCATAAAAAATACGGAATGTATCCATTATTTTGTCGAGATTACAAAGCGTCGAAGACATGTAGATTTGGTAAAAAATGTAGATTCTTACATGCAATTGAGACCGATCTTCTTGATCCACCTAAATGGATATTTACTTCTTATCCCAATCTTCCTTTAGCAGAATATTCACCCGAAGAGATATATCTTTTTTATCTTCAAATGAAGGCAGGAAATAATCTTGAGAATTTCAAAAATGGATTTAATTCAATGTGGCTTAGTAATTACAATATTTTAAAACAAGAATTGTGTAGATTGAATAGTGGAGATGTTGTTTGTTCGGGTAATGAACGTGTTGTTGATCTTCGTGAGTCTCCCGATGTTTTTATATGCCCTTTTAATGCACGTGAAGTTTATGGAGAAATATTGAAAAATGATAATAGTCAAATGGAAAGAATAGAAAATAAACAAGAGATCGATAGGTTTTGGGGAAACAACATGGCATTCAAAAATTCTTTATCGAATGATCGAAGAACATATAATCCAAATGAAAGAAAACCATATGATAATCGGAATGCTGGAACTTATTATGGAAGAAAAGCACATTTTTATGATAATAGAAATGATAATAATACAATAAATGTGGATGAAAATAGAAGAGATCAAAGCAATTATAACTATCAAAGCAATTGGGGTGATGCGAACAAACCCACACGGTATGTGAATAAAAATGAGATTGGTGGAAGATCTGATCGAAATGCACAGCAAGTCTCAAATCAAAGGTTTTTTGATAACATTAATTATAATAGTAGATTAGATGAAAATAAATCAAATAACCAAAATCGAGAATATCAACAAAACAGAAATGATTCTCCAGTCCATACAAGGGGGAACGAAGAACAAGAAAATCGAAATAATGGTTATAATCATTTTGGAGGAAGGGGCCATAATTTTAAAAATGAAAGGCAACACGATAATCGACTGAATGAAGGCATAAATTCAAATCATTTTAATCCTCTTAATCAGTCAAGATCTTCAGGTCCATTTAATAACGAAAACGAACGAAATTTTGTGCCAGAAAGAAGTAGAAACAATTTTATGAATTTAAACAATGGCTATGATGGACAACTGGGCTCAAATCAAAATCCATCGGTAAATAATAATGCCTCACAATCGTTAGATGATCTGTATAAAAACACACATTTTGAAAATTTTAATGATAAAAAAAATGGTGACCAATATAGAAGATGAGAATAAAATTTTGAATCTGTTAAGATTAATCATTATACTGCTATTTAAAAATAAAAATTTTAAACTAAATATTTATATGTTCTTACATAGCATAAATAAATAGAAATTACATACAAAATAATGTATTTAAATATTTATATGATTTTTATTCATGAAAAAGAATCTCTTCGCATAAATTACTTTTATAAAATTACAATCCTAAATATTTTTAAAGGACTAGTGTTTGGATAAGATATTTCTATGTTTTCTTACGTAATTATTGTATAAATTCAAATAGATTTCTGGTAATATAAATAGAAATTCATCTTTTTTTATGCCTCGTTTCATTACTTTTTGCAGTTTTAATCATGTATATGATATTTTTTATGATAAAACTATTGGAAAGTGGGGAAATCGGGAAGTTTCATGAAGTTCATGATAGTTAAAAATAATCAAAATGAATATTTGCGATTAATTTATATATTTTTTTTTAAAAAATAAATGATTATTGTTTTGATTTGTTACCACGGGGTTTCACAATTACAGACTTTTGTATTCGCGTTTATTTTGCACACAAATATCTTCAGAAGCACTTATTATGCTAAAACTAACGAAAAATATATGGTATATAGGGGAAATATAATTACTGGATTAAAAAATTTTGATGTTATCTTGTTTAAATTTAAATTTTTTTTCATTATAACTTTTTAGCGATGCCTATATATAATGCTGGAAAGCATTTTTAAAGCAAAAATAAGGATGGAAACTAATTGCTTATTCCCAAACTTACTCACCGAAAAAATCGATTTCAGAAGCTTTACATTTTAAGGAATGAGTATCTTAATTACCATATTAATATTCTCACATAAAAATACTTATATAAAATTGTTTACATGTCGTTTTCTATTAAAGTAAACATGGATACCGATTAAAAATATAGTAAACTATAATTTTAAACTAAGAAAAAAACGCTAAAAATTTTTTTTAATTTTTTCTTCCGATAAAAACTGAAAAAAATGGGTTGAAATCGCTTATTTCTGTTAGAATTTTTTTCGAATATAAACCGCCTTTTTATGTCTTTCTACATTTAATAACAATTGTTTGATTTTTTATGTATATTTACATAAAAACCAGTTTCAAAAAATTATTCTTGTAGGTTAAAAAAATTATTCAGGCTTAATATTTTATTGGAAATAATGACTTTAGATCCAAATACTTATTATAAAACTATTTATTTGTAATTTTATTCAAGATATCTTGTTAAACTTTTATTGTGTAAAATATTCAAATTATCATTAATTCTTTATTTTAAAAAGCCTTTTCTTTTAACGAAATTTTATTAATTCAATTGTAAACTTATTGAAACATATATTTTAATTTATGGTATCATCTTTTATAATAAAGATATCGCGTCATTTTTTAACTTTATTCGTGGTTTTTTTATTGGCTAAATACTTGAATGTACGAGTCTTGAGCGGGCGATACGTATGGAGGAAAACTTTAAGGATGATTTTCTTGAAATTATTATGCAGCAAATTCATAATAAAGAGAAATATAAAGATTTGCTGGTGCTAAATTCAAAATCTAAAACAAAACTTAAGATTGATATCTTTACAGATTTTTCTAAAAATTCTTACCGTCTCTTTATCATCTAAATCTTCCTCTTACACCCTATTTTATTTAAACGTATTGGCGCAAGAATTGTATTCAGTCCATTTTTTAAATGTGAGCGTTTGATTTTTTTAGATGGTATAATATAGTTTGTATTTTTATTTAACTCAAAAGTCTTTTTTTATTAATTTTTTTGTATTATAAATTTTAGTATATCAGAGTTCGAAAAAATATTTTATTTTTATTTTGAAATCTATGAGTAAAATCAAAACTCTTTCCCATCAATATATCACCTTTAAAGAATTAACATTTTTATAAATTATCTAAAATATTTTATTGAAAACTACTCCGGTGTAAATTATATTCTGTTCTTTTTTTACCAGAATTTATACTATTACTCGAAGCTATATATATTTTAACAAAAATATAGTTTGGTTTTTGTTTTTCTAGATATCATTTCTATGTTAAACACTAATTATAATTCAAGGATAGATATGAAAATTTTATTGCTATAAATTTGTTGATTTAATCTAGTTAATAATTAAGATTTCTAATTTATGCACTAGTATCATGAGATATAAAACAAAATATATTTATAGATCTGATATACAGTTTTACTGCGGATTTTCTTGAAAGTTTTGGTTATTGTTAATATTACATCCAAGAAATAATACTAAAGAACCAATTTTTATTTATTTCCTATTCTCACATTGTAAAATTATTAATTTTTTTCTTATGTTTTTATAAAAGGTGTTTCATTTTAAATCTAATATAAATTTCAAAAACTAATCTGGTTTCCATACAAAATTTGTAAGGTTTTGGATAAAAAAACTTACACACATAAACATTTATACTCAATAATTTTTTTATAACTTACAATTTTATTGTTTATTAGAAGGCTTATTTAATCACAAATTAATTTCCAAAATAATATTATAGACTTAATTTTTTTGCGTTTTGTTATTAAAATTATTTTCGCATAAATTTGTAACATTCAATGCAAACATAATTGCCAAAATTATATTACAATCATAAAATTATTACGTTTTATTTTTAAAAACCTTATCGTATAAATTTACAAAATTGAAATAGAACTACATTTTTTTAAAAATATTACAGTCTTAAATTTTTGGGCTTTATAGCTTAAAAATCTTTTCGTGTAAATTTTATGAATTGTATTAGAACTTAATTGCCATAATAATTTTGCCTACTACAATTTTTTGCGCTTTGTAACATAAAATATTTTCGTATAAATTTGTAATATTGAATCACAACCTAATTTATAAGACAAAAAAGTGGAAATGCCAAATAGCAGAAGTCAAACGTTAACTTTTTTGGTTTTCTTTAGAGAAAGATATTTTATATATTCAACTTTAATGCATTCTATTAATTTTATATTAGTATGTTCATTTAGATTTCAGATCTTAAATGAAATAATTTTCTTTTTTAACTTTAAATGTATTTATATTTACATAGCAAGTCTGATTAAGTATTTTCAAGAATTTATTCTAAATATTTTAAAATTAATATTGTATATAAAGCAAAAAGAAAATTTTAAATTAAGGTTTATTTCCAATTTTTAAGCTTTCTTGTTGTTAATTACAAATTTCATTGCAAAATCTAATTATAGTATTGCTATTAAAACTGGTATTTTTGATCTATCATATTTTATGCTGCCTTTAGAAATATATACTATGCATATTTTTACTTAAAAGTAGTGCGTCTGGAACCCCTGACCATGAATAATATCATAAATAAATTTTTTACACATAATAAATAAAAATTTGATTCTAGTTGCTAATTTACGCTTCTTTAGCAATTAAAAATCGATGTAATTATATTTTCATGATATTTGAAATTGCTGTTTTTCGATGGTTTTTACTGGATCATGGGATCTAAAATAAATTCATTTTTATTGAAATTTTTTTGTAAATGATATTATCATTCGCAATACGTGAAAAAGTCGCAAAATACCATAATTCTTATCTGTTGGGTCTGGGTACCAACCTATAAGCAGAAACAGCTGCACAAAAGCCAGGATTATAAAAAATGCTTATATTAATAAGTCTTTAGGATTAAATAAATATAACAATGATGCGGAAAAGATTATATTAAAAGCGAATTGTGCATAAAAGCAGCTATTAGGAATCGAAGGTTATACTTGAACGCATATAAACAGTAGAAAACATCTAATTAGCCCATAAATAACTTACAAAAAAAATTTTATAAATTTTCTTTTTATTCTTTATGAAATAAGTTTTTAGATAAAAATATAGTGTTTTTAATAATTTAAAAATGGTTTATATTATCGGATAACCTAATTATAGTTCTACTAATAAAACTGTGGTATTAAAGCTGGAATCTTATATTATACAGCATAAAATGTATAGTATATAAAATCTATATATAAGGCATTTATCTATTAATTAATGTATCATAACAAACATCGTAGAGGGTGAGGGGAAACCTTCAGAATTATTTATAGAAAATAAAAACAAAATTTTAAGCATAATTGTTTCAAAAGGCAGAAATGCAATATCGTAAGAATTTTTTTATAAAACCAATAAATAAGCTTTCTTTGATTTATTTTTGGAAAAATATTATTATTTTAGTCCATAATTTAATATTTGAATTTCGAAATTTCTTAGGAATAGCTTAAAATTTACAAAAAGGCTTATAATAATGCGTATAAGCTGAATTTTGAAATTTAAAATATTTTATGCGAATACTTATTAATTCCATGTAATTATTTTTTTCAGTTATAAAAGCGCTTTTTGTAGAATAGGAGTAGTCCAGGCTGTTTTAATTGATGTTTCAAGCATATTTCAGCTCTGAAAGTTGCTTTTTTTATATAAGAAGTACATCAAATAATTAAACACCGATATAACATATTTTATTTGTATGATTATAGTTATATTTTACGGTTGTTTGAGTAAATAGATAAATATTATATTAACATACAGACAGACAGCGCAAAAATTAATCCAAGCATATATTTAGATATATTTTAGTGGCACTGTGTTTATCTTTTGGGCATATAACGTAGACATAACTCAAAGTTTCCACTTGTAAATAATCAATAAAACAATGCATTCTTTAATTATACATGAATTGATTCTTTCATAGAAAATTATCATATATTCTCTCCATAAATAATCTTATTTTTACTTTGTAAATTCACTAGAAGTATTTTGCATGAGGCTCACTTTATAGCGAGAATATCAATTAAAAATTATATTATGCTGATATTTATTGTCTCTTTGGGTACAATATGAAACAAATCTATAAAATATGCTATATTAACAGAAGTTATATTTCAAATGAAAATTCTTTTCATCGAAGAAGTTCTTATGCCGATTATATTACATGAAACATATATTACACAATGAATATCTTTATATTTGTAATTATTTCGGTTTATTTGTGTAATTTATTTTCTGAGTTTCACCTATGATCAATTCGAAATGTTTAACAAAATAAGCAATGTGCCCATTAAAACTCGATTATCTTCTAACACACCCATCAAAAATAAAAAAAAAACATCAAAATTTTGATTCATCTTTGTTTAAAATGCGTCTTAAATTTCTATTACAGTAACAATTCAATATTTTTCTAAATATTTCTCTGATTAATTTAAAAAATAAGCATATTTGTTGACTATTCATCAATATAAATAAATATTTTATGCTATAAGGTATATTTAATAAATTTTAGTTCGTAGTTAAAGATTACATTAAGAATATGGGAAAAGATGAATAAGCATACAACAAAATTATATTAAATAGGTTTTGACTCTCTTCTTAATAAAACAATAATCTAAGAAAATATAGATATAAATTGTAAATTTAGACGTTATCTATGCTTTTTTTAAATATTTACAAAAAAAATAATGTTTATCGTAAGTTTCTTAATCAAGAAAATATGAGCATTTTGTCTAACACTTTCATATAGCTAAAATAAACTTATGGTTTTGAAAAATATATATTTTGCAATTACAAATTTTTTTGAACATATTTTAGAAGAAATACGATTTCATATTGTTTATTCTATGTTTTAATAAATCTGAACACAACAAATCAAATTTAACAATAGAACGATGGATAAACCTTTTTAAATATAATCAAATGATAAATATATTTTTTATGTATTCAGCAGAGATTAATCTGTAATACACAGACTTGTTGTATTTAACGAACTATTTATTTCGTTCTTTTTGGTTCTCCTTGGGATATTTGAATGGTCAAATAAATAAGAAAATTTAATATTATAAGGACTTAATAATATCCTTATTACATGTATGTTAATATAGTTTGATTTTTATTTATGGGTTAATTTGATTTTTGTGTTTTTTATAGTTGTTTAAGCAAAGCTTTAAGTTGCTCTATAGAATAGATTTGACTGATACTTCTTTCCCCAAATCATCTTCTCTCAAATGTTATAAGTTCAAGTTTCTTACTTTATCCTATTGATTGTGCGTATGTTTCTGCTTCGGTTAGCATTCTTAGCTCCTTAATATACGACTTGTGGTATTTTGTTAACAATCATTCCAAGTTATGTCGTATCGTAATTTAATAAATAAATAATATTTAATAAAATGTATAAAAGGTATGTGTTGAAATGTATTCTGCATGGGTAGCTTGGAATGGGTATCTAAAATCCATTTTTGGCATATAATTTTAATAAAATAAATGTCAATATAATATAATAGCAAATTTATAATTTTATATTTATGTTGCATAATTAAAATGATGGATTGCAGCTTTCCTTTAAATATCCCAAATGTGGATATGAATATATGATGATCAATTTGAAAAAATATTATATAACCTTAAGGTTACACAAATATAATTTTGTATAAGCATGTAATTTTCTAAGGTAAGCCTATATGTAATTAATAGAGAAGAATCTATATTTTATGTTATTATATGTTCTATTTATTATATTTAAAAATATGATTACTATGTACTAGTAAAAAAAATATCCAACTTATTTTTTTATATAACTTATTGATAGAGGAAGCATGTATCAATAAATTTATTTAAAAGGAAATTATATGCTTTTTTATATATAAAAAAATTTGAAAGGTTGTATTTTGCTTTTTAATATTGTTTAATCCAATAAAATGCATTGAGTAGGGGTAAAAGCACAATTTAAAGCGATCAACAATTTTTACCAATATATTACGATGTTATTTAAATATATATTTTTAATATAAAAAAATGTATTTATCCAGGCCTCAAACCTCAAGATCATGAAACTTACCATTATTTTTTACAATTGGTTTCAAGCCAACCCCTTGTTATGTGATAAATAAAAATGAAAGAACAGTTTCTAATGAAATAGGTAACCGAACACCTCTAAAATATTCTTGAAGCAAAACTTTATATAATTTTATTTTTTAGAAATTATATATTTTTCATTTATAATTTGTTTTGCTCTTTTAGACTCGGCCATAAAAATATGCTAATTTTATTATAGATTAATTTTGAAGTTGTGATTTTAATTTTTTCTTCAAGCTCCACTTTAGTAAATTTTCATAGGCACATCATATCTATACTCTTGGTTATAATCTCTTCTCTTACATGTTCTTCGATACCTCCACTCTTTTAAAAACTTATATGTTCAAGAGTTTTCAGCAAATATATAGTTTAAATATATGCTTCAATTTACTTTATGACTTTGAGTTCTTTCAGGTACTTTAAAATGATATATTATTACAACTTCATCCCATTTTGTACATATTGCATAATTTTTGTCATAAAGTTTTAGAATAATAACAATACAGATTCTCGTAAATCATATTTTCTTGGTTTTTCACTTTTGACCATGTTTATATTATCAAGTAATATATTATATATTTTTTATCGAAATTGGTACAACAGAAAAGACCGAAACAGAGCACTATAAAGATAAATCATGCAAAAATGCGGCTGTAACTGAGCAAAAAGATGTATTAGCAACGAAATATATACAAAGCACTTTTAAAAACATCTACAAGATATTTAACTTTAAAATCGATTTTCACATCAACAGACTCATCTTGGATGAATGGTTTCAAGATGTCTATAAGAAATCCTAAAACCTTTCTCTGAATTAAACGCTTCTGATGGAAGAAATTTCAATAATAAAATGGCGGAAATTACAATGTATTTGTCCCTAGCGAAAAAAACAAAGTGCTATGAGGAACTTGAACGATCAAAATAGGACGAAAGGGGCTGTTGAATATTTGATGCAGAGAAAATCAAAAGAATTATTATTAAGTGTGATTTTTTACTATAAAAAAGTTGACTGATGTAGAAAGGAATTTAAATAAATATATGAAAGCTTGAAAAGCCATAAATCGCTGAATTTATAAAGACCCGAAAAATTATGTTGTATTAAGTTGATTCAATTTTCTCAGAGCTATAAACAAGATGATTGGGTCATTAAATACCGACCGAAACTTCCAAAATATGCCCGATTTTGCGGTTTTGCTATAGACTGTGCAAAAAAATTATAAACGGCCTAAAACAAACTTAAGAAAGACAAAAAATATTTTTGTAATAAATTGAAAAAATTGGGCCCATAGAAGGATAAGAGATTCACCAGATCTGCATAAAAATAACCGTATCTAAGTTGAAAAAGAGGCAATAAAGAGATTAAGAAAATGATTCGATCGAAAAACATAATTCTAGATATAGATGATTATCTAAAAACAATGTTTAATGGGTATACATAAAAAATCCGAATAAATGAGAAAAAGATAGTGCAGTACAAAAAAATATGTGACTATACAAAATTAAACAATATTTTTATGCCTTAAAGAAGACTTTTCCATAGAGGTTCGACAGAAAAGTATAACTATAAAATCGACGTATCAAATGAAAAAATTAATGGCTGTTGTATAAAGATGTGTATAAATGCAATAAAATACGATATAAATTGTTTTGATGATTATAAATGTCCATTTCTAACGGCCCAAAACAAGAAAAACATGATTTGTAAAGGTGTTTAAATTTGATGGCATAATAAGATCATTTCTGAATTGCAAAGGTGTTGTAGCTGAGTTAATCCTCAATTTCTTTATAATAAAGATGAAGTCCCAATAAATTTATATATCTAAATATCTAAGACAAATGTAAGGTTCTTAAAAAAAATCCGGAGTAATGGTTCTATTCTGGTATAAAATATCTTACTGTAAAAAAATTTCCAAATGCTCAATGAAACCAAAAAATTACATGCATGTCTAATTTATACAAGTTAACACAAAATCTGTTATAAAAATCATTCAACATGTGGTGGATACAAGGGGATTAATTACGTAAAACAGATAGGGAACAATATGACGAGTCTAAGAAGCAAAAGAACAAGCTCTTAGAAATATTGCGATAAATAAAGAGCATGAAATCTGCATATAACATGGATTGATATAAAGAAAACATTTTGCTGAATAGAACATAATTACCAGCATAAGTGTATTCAAACTTTTACTACCCAAATGGACTACGCCTTTTATTGAAAATATAGCGGTTAAATAGTGTTCTAGTTAACATTTAATAATGAAGAAACCATAAATAAACTAAAATTGGGAATATTACAAGAAGGTAATCAGTCTCTTTTTTATTCTTTTTATGTATGAATCCACTGTATTGATAATGTATGAATGCTTACCGGGGTAAGCTTAGTAAATGATGAAATATTTTACGCAAGAAATCATCTCTTGTTCATAGACGACCATAAACTAATATCAAAGACTCCAAAAAAACATTTTTGATGGATGACTCAATAGCTTTTTTAATGCTGTAGGATGAAATTAAAACTAAAGTCAGCCTCTAACTATCAAATATGCGCAGATTTATCAACATTATTGAGGGCCCGAACGCTTGTAAATATCTTTAAGTAATTGAGAACAGCAAATCGGGTGTGAAAATAGAAACTTATGATTAAATTTCCAAATAAAATTAAAAGAATAAGAAATTTATGTAATACCAACTAAATTCAAAAAATCAATCCAAAGCTATCAATGAGCATACAACTTAACACATGAATTGCCATATACGTGTATTAAAATAAGAACCGGAAGAATATGTTAAACTCTATGATGGGATAAGGGATGATTTTAATGGATTTTCTATCTACCTCCAGCGCATATATAAATAAAGATAAATTATAAGAAGAAATGAAATAGAACTTGGGATATGTAATAACAAATTGTAAGCGTAAATATGATCCACCAGCTAATAAAAACTGCTTTGAAATCATAAAAACTGTTATCCGAGAAAGACCGCAATATCAAAAGTAGAAAAAGAAAACAGAACGTAACCCATACTAATTATAGACTATTTCAAAAATAAATATCATTTTGATATCAACGACTATGAGACACTGGGGAAAGCAACAAGAAAGTTTATTGTGTAAAATAAAAAAATCATTCTGAGCAAATTATCATGATACGGTTGATGTCTTTATATTGTCAGAGTGGTTAAAAGACGGTTATATTAAATCAAATGAGTAATTTTAATTCTATTTATTCAAGACAGAAACATTTTCTGCTGTGAGAGGATAAAAGTCCACATTATAATGAATCCAGGAAAAAAATCGATTACCTCACAACTAGATTTAAGAGAATTATAGGGCTGTATTACACGCGAAGGCACAATGAAATTGTAAAAGTCTTTATTTCCTCTTATAAAGATTCATAAACTTCAAGAAAACCAAAAAGACCAGAACCTACACAGTAAAATAGATCTGCGAAAATGGACATGGAGAAATAAGGTAAATATCCGAATATCAACGGATATACTAATAAAACATAAATAAATTGAAATTGTCTTATAAGATGAAAACAAATATTATTAGGTGTGTTATAATAGGTATAACCAACCTTGACAACTTAGCTGAAGTTGAGAATGAGAAATAAGGTAAGTATTACATAAATAGAATTAACTTTTTTCTATAAACAAATGCAGTGCAATACTATATGTAATTACTTGGGATGGGTGGATACAAAATTTCATAAAAAAATATGTTAAGAAGTTAGAGATACCGGATAAAATAGAAGCATACATGCAAGCATTCTCACTTCGAAGACACTTGAACTCACATCATTTGGCAGGAGAAGAGCAGTTGATGTGGTTAAGTCTGAGGAAGTGTCCAAAGATGCATTAAAGAAATGTAGGATATTCCTAAAGAGTTGTCTACATTATAGTGGATGGAAATATTGAGAAAAAAAACTTAATTCATCTATAAAAAATTTATCGAAAACAATAAATTATAATAAGCTTAAACAAATTTAGAAACATTCAATAAAATATAATTAAATTATACTTAAGGAAATTTTTTTTCTATTTTATTTTACTTAAATATAGCATCACAGTATAATAATACTTAGACCCCTCGTATTTTCTATTTATTTAATTGATTTAATAATCAAATTAACATATACGACTTCCATCAATATACTTCAGATAAAAAACTGAAATTTTTTAATTTGACAAGTCTTGGTATTTTATAGTCAGATAAATTATCATTTTAAAATATTTTAATGTATACTCGTTGTTTTATAGTTTTTCTGCTGATATTTACTTTCGTTCTCGTTAATTATTTCTTCAATTATATTTATTTATCGGTGTAAATAATTTATTCCGTCAATATATATTTAAATTTGTAGGATCTGATACTTGGAAATATTCCCCTTGGTTTAGTCGGTCTTTGAAAAACTTCATGTCTCTATTACACCCATAATATTCTGAATTTTGAGATTTGAAAGTAGTATTAAAATGATTACTGCTTGAATTGACGCTATAACATGCTGATTGGTAGGATTTGCAGCACAAATAAAGGTTTGATTTGGTTTTATTATTATTTTTTTCACAGCAGGAATATATTTCCTCAATGATTTCGAGCATAAAACTTACTATTTCATTTGTTGTTACGTTCAGATATATTTTACCAAATTTTTTTTTCTCGACAATATCGAGATGAAAATTATGATTTTGACTAAACAAAACAAAATACGAAACTTTTGTTTTAAAACTTAAAAACTTTAAATGATGATTATCATAGTATATTATTCCATCATCAGATTCTTCAACTGAGCTATTCTCGTTTTTAGAGCAAAAGCAACCACCGAAGTATTTTTCTGTCGGCTTTTCATCAAATATTCTTCCAATTCTCTTTTTGTATAGATCATAAGAAATATTTTCATTTGAAGACGAATTAGACTTTTCGCAAGTTGTGATTAATGTGTTATCATAAATATTTTCATTTGAAGACTTATTAGACTTTTTGCACTCCATGGTCAACGCATCATAAATATTTTTTAATATTTTTCTATCTTCATTTTTTTTTATCGTCGTGTGCCTTAAGATCTTCAATCACCAATTTTATAATAGAAAAATTAGTGACTTCTATCTTTCTTAACTCTCCAACTATTTCTTTTCTATCGCTACTGACTTCGAAAATATGAAATTGGTTCGGACGTAAAAGAGCCAAAAAGTTTATGATTGTTATTTTGGTAGATGACAAGAATAGCTTCTGAACTAGCCACAATTCGTTGGGATCTCTTCCTTCTACCTGCTTTTCTTCGATAGAAGCATCTTCATGCAGATGAAATATAGCAATTTCATTACTTTGTTGTATTTCTGAAACTATATTATCTGCTGCTTTGATCATAATTATTTTTATGCTTAGGAGCAAAGAATATTGAATAGTTCTGAATGTGTTTGTCTTTTTCATAAAATCGTTCATGTATTTCAATAATGCTCTTTTTGGTTGCTGATTGAAGAATTTCCTTTTTCTTCGTTTTTGGGCAACGGTTTATAATTTTTAATTTTAAAAATATGAATTTGTGCGATAAAATTTTTATATTTTTTAAATTGCACAATAAATTTCGAAGTGGGGTGTGAATATAAAGGATAGAAAAAATATTATCAAAAAGAAAAGTCACAATAACAATTGCCCTTGGATCTAATTTCGACTCTCATCTTGAAAAATATAATTATAACAAACCGATAGCTTACTTACAAATATGAAATACGTAAATTACAATTTGTTGTTGTTAAAATTATTTGCTTAACATACAAGAAACGAAATTTGAAAAATCTTAAGTTTCTCTAAACATAGAAATCACAAAATATAAGGGTTAGATTTTTATGGAATGCGAATTATGTTCCTATTTACTATTTAATAGAAAAGTATGTAATTTTAAAACCATTATAGTTCCTATTTCATAATGATTCTATAAGAAATAAAGTAACATAAATCATTACTTTGAAATATTCTTTTCTTTTTATTGGAGACCAATTCTTTTTCTATTTAAAATTTCATAAAAAAACTTAAATCATCATAATTACTAAATAACACGAATATTAAATGTATCCAATAGGTTCATTATTATGGATAAGGCTGAATTATTTCCATGATTTTTTAAGCTACAACAATCCTGTTTTTCTATTGGCCTGTTTTTTAAATATATCACAAAATTGAAGTTAAAATTACAATTATTTATTGGAATAGAAAATTTTAATTCCTTTTTATCTTTGACCTGTTTCCTCTTGAGAGATGATGTGAATTTAATAAAAGAAGTGGACTCTTCTCGGATTTTAGCTAAAATAATGTGCATAGTATTTTTGAAAAAATAAATAAGCGGTAAATTAAATCGTTTTAATTCATCAAAAACCGCTAATAATTGCAATATGTATGTATTTGGTATTTTTTAGGTTTTATATGTTGTTTGAACTTATTTTTGAATTTAATTTTTACGTAGTTACAACTAAGGTCTTTTATGTCAATCATAAATTATAAAACCTTCCAAAAAAATAGAATTATCATAATATCGTCGTTATATTTCTCAATAGAATTTTAATTAAAAAGGATTTATAATTAAGTAAATTATAGCGGTTTAATAATGTTGGTGGTCTAATAACTGTATAGAATAGCACAATTATTATATGGCATTCATTGTTACTTAAAGTTTTGAAATAATGCGGAATTTTATATGAGAAAACTCCGAATAATAAATATTCTATTGAATTATATATTAAGGGCACAATAAATTTTGCATAAAACAAAATATTGATTTTTTAAATAATTATAAACTGTAGCTATAAATAAAATGACTTTTTTTTCTTTGAACTGTATTAATCGGCCTAAGGAATAAATTTGTTCATTTAAATATATATATTAATATAAAAAATTTGAACTGTTTATGTCTTAGAATCTATATAACTAGATGTTTTCAAGATTGATATTTTCTACCATTATTACGAATTTTAAAGAATTTTTCTGTTTTATTTTTTCTAGGATGGGGTTTTATAATTTACATTGACTTATAATTATAATATTTTTTCTTTTAAATGATTTATATGGAAGAAAGTCGAAGCTTACACCATGCTAGTTTCTTTTATAAGCAAAAATATCAAAGGAATTGAATATAATTATCGACATACGGAAAATTACAAAAATTTCGGACACTACTTTTTTAAATAGATAAACGTATTATATGGTCGGTTAGTAAAATTAAACAAAAAAAAATGAAGACGAATAAAAATAGATTAAAGTTTTTGGAATTATAAATTTAACTATAAAAGTAAAAAGAGGATAATACTTTCATTTGAAAAAAACATGAACTTTGGCTTATTTGTTTAATGACCCTTAGGCATTTTTATGCTTAACCTATATAGAAATATTCTTGGTAAATTAAAAAAATACTGAGAAGTAGAACTTATGGAATGTAAAAAAAAATACTTTTGAATTATGACTCGTACTAAATTATTTAAGTAAACGTTCGTCAAAACAAATTTCGCTGTAATTTTTTTGATTTTCGATATTAGTTTACAACAATAATGCATGACATTTATAAAATAATACCGTAAATATTTATTCTGGATTTGATATCTAAAAAGGCTTTCAAACAAAAATTTTGAAACATATTTTTTCTTATTAATTAAATTTTAAAGTTTTCTTTCTGAATCTAGGCCATCCTATTATTTTCCTTCATTTATTGTGAGTCTTTAATGGCTAATTTTCTATAATTAATTTTTTTTACGCATAACGTTGTTTTCTAATTTTTATGCATCGTAAAAAAAACTTGAAATATGACGGCCTGAATATTTTTTAGTGTTACATAAAAGCATAATGTAAAAGCAATTGCAATAAAATAAACTTGTAATCAGATAGAAAGTCTGATTGGGTTAATCACAACCTGTTTTATAAATATATATAGCGTGCAAAATTATATTAACCATATATATTGTATTTTAAGCTCTTATAATGACTTAGATTATCCTTAACTACATATTTTAAATTAATTTTAGCTTATCAATTCAGATCATTACTAAATAATGTGATCAATTTGATAAAAATAACTTTAATATCGTAATTATATCTGATTACCAAGTTACCCACATATTTTCGATGCAAATTTCTTGAATAAATTCCAATTTAGTTCAAAAGCATTGCTCTGTAGCTTGCAACCAGAATATAATTATAAAATGCATATAAATATGTTTTTTTCACCTTTAATTATGTATTATTTGTTTTTGCTTGATTTTATCTGTAGTGCTCACATGGATGTATTATGGTTACTATTTTATGAGAAAAACAAAATTTATGGCGTATAAGGGTGGATTAAGTTCTACTATAATGTGTATCTAATTTTTTAAGATCTCAAAAAAATGCACATTCGCATTTTTTAGTGCCCATGAAATAAGTTCAAAATAAGTATAGACACATCATGATTATTTTCTTATATTTATAGCGTGTATATATTCTTCTATCTGAAAATTCATGCTACATATTATAATTAAATTTAAATTATTTCTGTTTATAATTATTTATACTAATTATTGTTTAAATCTTCTATACAGAACACTTAAACTGGGACCTGATTTTTAAAATAAAGAATGATCAAGGTACAATATTTCCATATACGTAATTAAGGGAAACCTAGATATTATCGTGCTTTTCTTTCCTCATTTTATTTGCATCCCTTTTCGCCATCATGATAATTTTTAAAATTATTTCTTGCTAAAATAAAATTATAAATAATTTAAAATATGCCTTATAGATTTGATTTTAAATCATCAAATACTTTAAAGAAATCTGAAAAGCATATATGAATTTATAAGATACAACATTATTTATACCCGGAAAAAATATTTTATGTGTGAAAATTTGACATTAAATAGTCTCTGCAGGTTGAAAGTATTTTTATTGAACTGTTTTAGTCAAACATAAATTTTTCATTTTTTTTTATTTTCTTGTGTTTAGCTTATCATTATGGAAAAGATATTACTCAAACTGTTTTATGTTGATATAAATTATCATTAGGTTACACATGTTATTTACGCCATATTATAAGCATTTTTGAAACTTAAAATTATAATTAAAGGACCAAAGGGCATAATCGCAAGAAAATTTGATTATACAATATGATAATTATGGTATGTGTTGTAAGTTAGGAGCACAAACACAAGAATAAAAATATAAATTTAAATAATATTGTGAGACATATCAGGTGAAAAAGTTCTGAAAGAATAAAATTCGGAATATTATAAAGGATGAAAGGAAAATAAACTAAAAGCAAATAATTAGTATATAGCAATTTAAATTTCAGCTTGAACATATTGAAATAGCTAAATATTATTAAATACTTTTTTTGACCATTTATTTATTTATATTACACATAAACTTTTATCTATGATTTAACCACATCGATTTGAAAAAAAGGAAAAATATAAAAAATAACAGTATAAATTTAGTTAAAATAGTGAAAAAACATAATAAAGGTTATTAAAATACATAACTCGGTGATTTTAGCATCGTAAAAAGCCAAACATGGGGCAAAAAGCTATAAAAACATCAAAAATAATCTTAAATTTCCTAGATTTCGTGTCTAAAATTACAAATTAAACAAATATTTATGCTTATATAATTGAATTTATATTATAAAGGATGTGTTTTTATATAAAAATAACATACACCTTATTGATTTGGTTTTCTTCTTATAAATATTAACATAAGAATCGGATCGTGTTCATTATATTTTCATACATAGATGTATTATATAGCATTAAATTTGTGGCATTCGCAATGCGATCATTTTATATAAATGGAGGAAAGTAAAAAAATGATTTAAAAAATTATGAAGAAAGAAATCACATATAATTGTTTTTTTATTTCTATAAAGAAAGCATATGGTATAAAATTACAGTTGTTTTCTTTAAAAAAAATCATCGAGCACTTTTTTAAATACATTCGATCATTCAATTTTTTTAGGGCTAAAATCTTTAAATTTATTATTTTAAATAGTCAAACCAGACAAGAGACAACAAATAAAAAACAATTTTCTATTTTTTCTTTTATTGTAGATTTTATATACCATACCACATAATAATCTTTAGTTTTTACAAAAAAATTGCAGTGAATTTTTTTTTTTAATATTTCTCTAAAATATAGAACGTTTATAGGCAGTCAAAATACGGTAATTTCTTTATAAAAAAACCATTAAAATGTTTTTCTGTGTCAATACACTTTATATACTTCTATTCTGAGTAATTGGTTAAAAAATCATTAGTCAATAAAAAAATTATATTTAGACATGACAAATTCATAATTTAATATAAAGCTATATTTTCAATGTCACATATGCTTTTTAGATTGATGTTTTTTCAATTTGGCTTTTTAGGCACACCAAAAAATATATAAATTTTTATAATAAATATGCGATTTTTTTTCTAGGATGGCATGTTGTGTGTTCTATTCTATTTAAGAGCTGCATAATTGGTCATAATCATCGTTTTATTTACTAATACTCTGCCCTATTTATTATAATTTATATAATTTTTGAAAATATATTTCTTATCGGAATTTCTTCTTTGCAGCAATTAAATTTTTTTAGAAGGCAAACCTTAACTTAACACGTAAAATCACAATTTTTTTATCTATACTTCAAAATCGATGGATATTTATTTTATAAGCATTATATGTGGTTTTAGATCACGATAAAAGACATATAAATATTATGACATGCTTTATTTTTTGCTTAAGTTAGCTATGAAATAAATAGGATGTTTATCGGGGTCTTCTTATCGTTAAAGTCAAATTTTCTATATTTTTGAACTTTCTTGTTAAATAAAAACAAAAAATAATCTTAAAAGATTAGTTTATCAGATTCACACATTTAGTTTGCCTAAATATGCTGTAAAATCGGATCTTTCAGTTGCGATTTTTTATTTGATATGATTATATGCATACAATTTAGAATTAGATATATATTTCGATTGAAATATGCCAATTTTGTATTTAAATATTATTAATTTTTTATTTATGGGCCATATTTATAGTTGTAATTTTAGTTTTTGTTCTCAGGCACAGCTTGCTTGATTCTCTGTAGGCACAGCGTATAGATACTTTCGGCTATCTTCTCCTCTCCAAAGTCTTCTTCAATACCCCTCCTTCTTTCGAGACCTATTAATTCAAAAGTTTGTCTAAATCATAAAGTTTGAATATATGCCTTAACCTGGTTCGTTACATCTAGTTCCTTCAGGTTGTATTTAAATATTTATACATATTTTATTCTATATTATTTATTGCTTTGATCTCAAATCAATTTTTTTATAAAAAATAAATTATTGATAATCCTTTTTTTCTAGCAACCTTTACAATCGAATTTAATGTATCATTTTTACGACTAAGTGATTTTTGTATATATTAAACTAAAATAATTTGATCTTATCCCCATAGTATCAACACAAAAATATACAAAATTGTTTGTTCTTGAAGCAATCAAATATTACTTCGGTTTTTTATATTTAGAAAAAAACTAAATTATATGGTTTTATCATCTTGAACAAACTTTTAGATCTACAGTTTCCTGTTTATATTGAGTTTTGCATGATTTAAATTATGATTTATCTTGTGGTATTATGATTTAACCAAATTATCAAGGCATGTATCCGGTTTACACATTATATTTAAATTAACTAGAAAACATGTCAATTTGCATATTATTTTATCTACGAATCTCTAAAAAGATTTAAATCTTTGTTTTATATGTTATAGGGCTTTATGTTTACTCAAATCACTTAAAAAAGAACTCGGCGCAATAATTCTATTTTGTGATGCCAAATTTGTCTTAATATCCCACTTTATATGCTAATCTTTTTATTATGGTGTTTATTTTTTTTGCAAATAGAAAAAATGTTGTGTTCAAAGCAATAAAAAGACTATATAGTAATTTATTAGATATAGTGAAGAATTCAGCAGAGATTTGACCCAAAGAATGTGACATAGTAAATGAATCGAGCACGTTTTCTCTAAATGCAATAATACCTATTACGAAAAATAACAAGCCTGGAATTTACATAAAAAGGCATTGAGATATTTTTTTTGTAAAATAAATATATAAGTACGATTGAAAAACTTCCGATTCTGAAAATTTTTTGTAATGCATTCAAAAAAATTATATGATCAGGAAAATAGAGTGCAGTTTTCAGCTACAGATGACACTAAAATGAAAATAAGAATTAACGATGTTTTTGGTATCGTAAATATATTTTTGTCTTCGTTAGTGCTCTCAAGAAACAGACCATATTCGAGTAAGATATTTTTTATGATAATACCAAATATTATAATGTTAAAAGTAATTATAATTTTTTTCTTTTCTTTTTAGCACATATAAAATTGAAATATTTAAATATAAAATATATAGGAATGTTTTCGAAGGTTGAATAACTTTTACAGATATTTTCAAGGCACAAAGAACAGAGTCAATTATATCGACGTTTTAGCCTATATAAGGCTTACACAAAACACTTCCAGCAAGAACAATTATGCTGCGTGTTATTTTTTAAACTTTTTATGCACATTGTAGATAATTAATTATCTATTTATGAGAAATATTATGACATTAATATTTGAGCACAATAGAGATTGTTAAATATATGAATTTTCTATACGGGATATTTTTTGCTCTTATCGATATTAAGTATCTAAAAATAATTATTCTAAAGGAAAATAACAACAAGCCTGATATGATGGTTTTTGAAGCATAGTTGAATTTGTGCTTATTCCATAATATTTTTTTGTGATATATTTTAAATAAAAAATAGTCTAAAATAGAAGATATTTATGGCCAAAATATATTGAACCTGGTTTAATATTATAAGATGATAGATGCAAAGCGTATTAAAATGTATTTTAAAAATTTATTTGGCAAAAAAAAATGTAAAAAGTAACTTATAAATAGATCCTACAAACCGGTGAATTATAAAATACAATTGAATATTATATAATGGAATAAAAGCAGGCGTCGTTGCTGTACACAAACTAAATAGCATACTGAATTGTTTGATTTTTATTATCCAAAAAACTAAGAGGTTCATATTTAATAGATGTATTTCTTAAATAAAATATTTCAAAAAGTAGATGTTTTGATAAATTTTTATATAAAAAAATCTTTCGAAAGGAGCTCCGTAGTATGCATCGAAAGATAATCATTTATACATTTTTACGCCTTGTATAGTATTATTGGTTTTTATCATGTAACGAATATATTCTCTTTAATCCAGAACTTTTGTTGATATCATACTAAAAAGAACATGTATGTAACAAATTATAAAATTAATAGAGAAAAAAGTAAGATGAGCATGATATAATGATTTAAAACTGACGTTTAATTTTCTGATGAAGTTAAAATGCGATTGTTATTGAAGCTTACTGAAAAATTACAAAGAAAATTTTAGAATGTTGATATTTTTAAAGATATAAATACAATAAAAAACCATAGGTGATGCTGTCTAAATCGAAACTTTAACTGTAAAACAAAGGAGCATAGAATAAAAATCGGAAGATATCTTAGCTCTTTAAACTGATTATAGAGTGATTTCTATAAATTTGAACATGTTTATTTATTGCTATCTAAATTGGATTTTGAAAATTTCAGAGCCTTCAAACTCATTAAAGTTTAAGTAAAAGCATTCCACATTTTAGATTAAAATAGAGTAAAGCTACAGGTGCATATCGGTAATATGAAACAAACAAAATTTTTTAGGCATTCGTGCAGAACATATATATAAGTTTGGCTGGGTTTCTTTTATAGATCTATCAAACTTCTAGTTTTCTGCCTTTTTGTCATTTTTTTAAAGATGTGCTTTTTATTTTTTGTGATTATTAAAAAGAATTTAAGAGATTTTAGCCAAACCTTGTTTTGCAATGTATGAAATGTCGGTTTTAAATTCCACAAAAAGTATTTAAAAACTTTATTAATTTATGATAGAGTGTGAAATATGTACACGTAATGTATTTTTCAATATTTATAAGCCAATAAAATTGTTTTCTTACTAGTCATTGAATGGTTGGTAGACGTTCCCAATACCACAAATTTATATAATCTTAATTATTTTATGTTAATATATCACTTGTTTTAAGTTACCATCTATATATTGTTCTGAATTTTCTAGATATTCTTTATTATAAATTTGATTGAATATTATTAGCAAACTAAGTTTTACTTGATCAATTACTAAAAAAAGCATAAAGAATCGACTAATGTGCACTAGAATAACTCAAATTAATAATATTTTTGCACAATATTCATAAAATAGTCATTATTTTTTATCTTGTTATAAAATACATATTACACCAGTTTAATAATTCGAGTGCAATATTTGGGAAATATTTTGGATATAGATAAGCAAATAAACAAACAAACATTTGAAATATTATTAAAGTAGAGATTACTAAGTGTTTAAATGCATAATAATATTTTTTTTAACTTTATATTTTAGCGGACATTTAAAAAGTGAAATGGGATCGATCAGTTTCATCTATTCTAATTTATATCGATAAAATATATTTTCAGTATGAAAACTATAATGTAAAGGGTTAGAGCAAAAACACATTTTTAAATTATGGAAAACAATGGTTTAATAATATATATATTTGTAATTGGTAAATTAATTCATTCTATCTTCATCTATAGACATTATTTGTTTTTTACAAAAAGATTCATAAAAAACGAACTTTGAAAACATATCACTAGCATAAATTAGAAAGAATTTTTACAGAAAAAACAATAAGGTAAAATAATTCTCACTATAAACACATATGCTATAAAACGCTTATTTTTGAGATATTCTATGCCAAAATAAACCTTAAAACAACGTAGTATATAGCAAGATTTTGATATATATTTTGCATCTAAGTTTTAATTTCTCAACTCTTAAACACTGGCAGCATATTATAATACTTTTTATTGTATATTTATAATTATTTATGTTCCATGCATTAATAGATCTATTTTTCTTGTATTAAATTAGGGATTTATATACTATAAAAACTTTGTTTTTTTGCATAATACTTCGGATTTAAGCATTTAATTATAATAATACAAAAAAATTCGATGTCTATCATACTTGATATACCCACAATATGAAAAAATTATGTTTTTATCTAAATTTTTGCACTGCGTGAGTTTAAAAAAAAAGTTATCTATTAAGACCCCTTACGTACTAAGCTCATGTATTGAAATAATTGTCTATTAATTACGTATTAATATAGTATTGGCAAAATTATAATTTATTTTCGTGTTTAATCAATCGAAACGACCGTCGGTTTTTTTTAATATTATATATGTGTTATCACATGGTTTTTTGTTTAATTTTATTGGATTTTCTTCTTTCCCTGGCATTAATTGATTTCTTTTTGTTTTCTTCTTTAACTTTTATAAATAAAACATTAATATTTTCACATTGAGTAATTTGAATCTTTCAAATCTTTATTTCACTTTTACTGGGTTTTTAGTGTCTTGATAAAATAAATGAAGACAATAATTCGGTCCATTAAACTTTTCAAGCACTAATTTATTTGAGCGTTTGCGTTTCTCCTGTATTTTTGGTATTTAAGGTCAAGTCTAAAAAAATAATTTTCATTTAGAATGCACCTATTAAAAGAAAAACTGCATATTGTTAGATTATTATATTATAGACACATCCTTTGAATAAGTTTTTACAAATTCAATGAAGGGTATAAGTATTTTCTTTGGTTAACTTTATTTAGGAAAGAATTTAATTTTTATCTATTTAATACTGTTGTATTTTTCTTTCTATTGCTATATAATATTTTTATTCAATGCTTATTTCAACCTCTACATCTTTATAAGCTTCCTAAAGCTTCTTATTAGGTCATAATTTATTAACGCAAGTGTTTTTATGTTTATATTATTTGCGTATCTACTATTGCTTCAGTTGGTATACTTAAATCTTTTATATAAAACTTATTTAGTTATTTCAAAAGGTTTTTATATAAGTGTTTTTAAAAATTCTTAAAGTTCATGCCAAAGCATTGTTTCGAAAAAATCAGCAAAATTTTATCATAATTATACAAATACAAAAATCAGACAATCAATAAAAACATGAATTGCGCCTGTGTAAAAAGAAAAAAAATCACGGAAAACTTAATAAATAGCTATTCATTATTTTGAACTTAATTTGTTTATTCGTGGCACTATCTTATTGATCATTCTAATGGTAAATTAAATTTGTTTTACAGGAAAAGTCTGCTATATATTTTACATATTAATACGATTATGTCTGTAATGTGCTTTTATAGAAATAAATAGAAATAATATCTCTGATATGCCTTTATTTTCGTTTGCATCACACATGGATTTTTTTCTAAGATATATAAAATAGATTTATTTGAATTTAGACAAATAATTTAAAATTTACACAAAAAATGGTTTTGTTAATTCTTAAATTTTAAGAAACTCTTAATAATATAATTTGAAAAAAACATACAAAAAGTTATTTTAATTTATTTTGTCCGTATTTCTTGATAATTATTACACATTGTGGCATAAAAATTAATGTAATCAAGATGCTGATCAAATATTTGTTTGAGTTGAACTACCCCGAATATCGCAAAAAAATTTATATGCATTGTGACACTGTCATCTATTATGATACGTGCTTTTTGTTTTTTGCCCTGGTGAATGCTTTAATAACCACATCTGCGCTTATTCTTTTTTCCCAGTCCTTATCAATCATTTTAAATAACATACCCTTTAAAGTTCTATCTTGAACGATTTTATTGAGATTAAGTCCTCTAAAATCATTTTTTCTAAGTTTGAGCCATTTGTCCCCTGTGGTTGGCAAGCATATTTTTGTGATTAGTTCAAGGTAAATAAGGCCCAAGCTGTATATATCACTCTGTGGGACACCTTTACCCAAAAGATTTTCTGGGGGCATATACTTTTTATCACCATCTTCTTCGAACTCATCATCTATGTATCTGGAAATGTTAAAATCGCCTATTTTAAACTCGAAAGAATCCAAATCATCAATAAACGAGTACTTGTTTCTGTTATTTTCAAATTCTTTTGATTCTTCGTCAACCGATTTTAAATTATTCGCAAGAATTTTATTTTCTGTTATTTTTTTATGTAGTGCTGCTGTATTTGAAGGCGATGAATATAAATTGCCTTTAAATTTTTCTTTATTTTTTAGTTTATTGTTAAGATTATTCATATGTCTTTTATCCCTATCTGAATTTACAAAAATTCTAGAATCGCCATCCAATAAAAAACTGTTCTTAGCGTGTCTATTTTGATCCTCACTGCCCAGAATTATACGATTTCTTTCGTTAGCTTCTTCTTCGCTATTCAAATTAAAACAGCAAGAATATCTTCTGGGCTTTTTCCCTGTATTTATTTTTTGATTCAAAGAGCTATTAGTATCTTGATTTATTTGTTCATTTTCATATCTCTTTGGGTTTTTGGATTTGGGGCAAATATAAATATTATCTGGTTTTATGTCGGAATGAACAATATTCATATCATGCATTTTTTTAAGGCCTCTTCCCATCTCATACATAAATTTAAAAATCAGACTGTCGCTAAAATTACCGCCTTTTTCATAATAAACATGGTGAATCAATTCCTTCAATGTTCCATATGAACAAAATTCCGTTTCAATATACAATATTCCTTTTTCCTCCCATGCCGAAGTTATCTGTAATATATTATTCTTGCCTTTTAATTTGTACAATATTTCTACCTCCTTGAGTTTATTTATACGATCTTTTGCACCCAAAAAAGGTTTATTAGATATTTTAACACATGTTTGAGAATCTGAATTTTCGTAAAAATAATTTGTTTTACTTAAGAAATTGGGTGTGTTTTGAATAAAGCTGTCTCTATTTTCATCTAGGCTTTCATCATTATTAATCGTAGCTTCATTTTCAAATCCAAGCTTTATATTTTTTGGTTCGTTTGAGCCTTCTAAAAAATAATTACGACTTTCCTCAAGCGATGAATCAACATAAGTTAGCTCATCTGCAGTGTCATCCATTCTTTTCCTAACTAAATAAACCTCACAGTAATCACCTTGCCCAACTTTATTAACAACAGAAAAGTTTCGTTCAAAATATCCTTTCTCAATATGTTTAAAGATCAAGCTTTTTCCTTCTTCGTAAATCATCAAATTAGATTCCGTGAATGATAAATTACTAACGATATCAAAATCACTAAAATTTTCGGATGAAAAAAATGTATCATCATTTTGAATATACTCAATATCATTATTCTTGTGTATACTGCTGTTAAGAAAACTAGTTCGTGCACCGCAAAAAGTATTATTTATATTCTTTGATTTTATGCTACCGTTTTTAATGTCTAACACGCTAACATTAAATGGTGTTGTTTCTATACGTACATCTTTATATGATTGGCGCTTCATTGGGGTTTTAGGTGGCAACAAAGTATTTTCATTTTTTTCGTTTTTAAACTCATAGTTCTTTTTTTCTCGCATTTGTCTACTTTTTTAGGGCCTCATTTTATAATAGGCATATATAGAAAATGGAAATTCAATAAATGCAATTTAAAGCTTGCATACAATGGTAAGCAATACCAATTTTAAATAAATATAATTAGAGCGGTCATAATCAATTCACCATATCTTTTTCATGGTTCAAAGCCATGATAAGAATTATCAAATTTGCTAAATATAATATATTTGTTAGATTGGGCGCGATAGTTTGTTTTGCTTCTATTTTTGTGTACTTTGTGAGTTTTTAATGCCTTTTAGCCGCAGCGTATGGCATATTTTGATCGAAAATAGATATATTGTGTGTAATTCCATTTTTAATTTTGGAGGGAAATTTTAAAAATTCAATTCGATTAAGATATCATATATAGTAGTTTTGGAGGTAAAAATGAAAATCGACAATTATAAAATTCCGTTCATAATATGAACATGTGAGATATGATTGTTATGAATAGTGAGATTATGCTCAAAAATGGAAAATAAACCATCTGATAGGATTCTATTGGAACATTAAAGCTAACATAAAACTCTCTTTGATTGAACTAAATATAAGAATTTTATCGTTCATTTGAAATAATTGCTAAATTATAAAGTGAATCTGGACATTTTTTCTAATTTACATTAAATTTGATGATTAATTATATCAAAAAGATATATTTAGGGTAATTAATCATGCACTTTTTTTCATTTATTATTTCAAAAGTATAAAATTCGTCCGAATGCATGATTTATATGTTTTATAAGATGTAAAATCTTTGAAACGAAAAAACCATACATGCTTTAATGAATGTGTAATAGTTGGTTAGTAATCTTTTCTGAAGATTTTAACAGAAACATAAAATATTTCGAAAAAATATATTCAGTTAGATTTTAAAACATTTTCAAATAAATCAATTTTTGACGCATATATTTAATAAAAATTTCGCATGCTATCACATTTGAATAAATATAACCATGTACCATGGGGTGGTCAAACAAAACATTAGTTGTAATCTAAGGAGTTAGGATGGCGATTCTTGGCAAAGAAACTTGAATTTATAAGGTATCAAATGAGAAGAATATTTAAAGAGGGTTTATTGAAAGAAGTATAAATATGGCCAGCTTTAAAGAGTCATCAAATATTCTATTGTGTTAAAAAAGAATAATGAATTACAGCTAATCCATAAATTTAAAATTTATTATTTGTTGCACGAATATGTATGTATGATTGACCTTTTTTTAGAAATATAAAATCATGTTGTAATGAAACGGAGTACTAGCATGAAACCAACCCACAAATAACTTGAAATGCGTATTTTACACATGATATGTTATATGATTTATGGAAAGACCAATCATATAAAATTTCCCTTTATATAAAAGAATATTATGTTAAGTAGTTAAAAATCTCGGGCAAAGTAGAAGCATACATGCAAGCTCTCACACTTCGCAAGACACTTGAACTCATCTCATTTGAGAAAAGTTGATCATGTTAGATCAGGGTAAGGTCTAAAAAGATGCATCAAGGAGTTGGGCAATATTCCCAATGGGCTGACCACGTCTATATAGATAAGAAGAATCGCAACCCATAAATAAATAAGCATTAAAAAAAATATTAAAATAAAGTTTACCGTTTTAACTAATTTCAAAATATTATAAATTAGACTATAACTTTATATGCAAATTGGTTATGAAACCAGTAAAAGATAATTTTAAATTTGATAATGATCTATTTTATGCGCCACTATGGTGTGAAATATTTCTATGAAATCTGTATTTGATGAAATTTTTTTTAATATTATTCCATGGTATCTTATATTCAGATTTTGACCCCTTAGCTTATTAAAGGGCAACATAAATTTTTTTGAAATAATGGATCATATTTACTTTTATAATTCTTATGGTTAGATAACAAATAGTTTAATATTTTAGTTCGATTATTTAAATAAGCAAATAATTGAAATAGATATAAAAATTTCTATAGACATTAAAATAGACGACATGGATCAAAAAATTAAATCAACATTTTTATTCCAAAATAATAATGATAATAGTATATAATCGACCTAATACTAACGTGTATGATAAGAAAAAAACTCAATAGCGTTAAAAAAATAGGTATAGCTAGTATTGATAATCTGACGAATGTTTAAAATGTGAGGCTAAGAAAATACAATCTATTGGAAATGAACACTCCCTTATTTACAATATAAGAACTTAATATTACCATACGTCATAACTTGGGATGGGGTGGTTATAAAATACCACAAGTCGATTACTAAGGAGTTGAGAATGCCAACTGAACAGGTGCATACGCACAACCAATAGGACTGAAGAAGACACTTGAACCGAAAATTCTCGAGAGAGGAAATTGGACCGAGGAAAGTTGTAAATATGATGAGGTGGAAAGAAGTATCGGCAAAATTGTTCTACAGAGCAATCTAAAGTTTTCTTGAATTTTTATAAAAAGCTAAAAATCAAATCAAAGTATGTAAAATGCACAAAGATATATGGCCCGAAATATAAAATCGAAAGAAATAATATGATTGATTCATAATTAAGAGGTGGATAGGATTTTTATATACATGTGTGCAATTACCATTTATTTAAGGGTATTTTTTTTATTTTTATGTTTACTTGCGAAAAGGTTTAGATTGCTCTAAAAAAACAAATCCGACTTGTACTTCTTGCAATTTTATCATTTTTTACAATCCACAATAATCCATTTATAAACCCAAGATTTATAATTCAAACGTCTTTATAAATATTATTCTTTGTGCATATTCTTTAGCTCTCATTGACATCCAAAACTCCTTAATATAAAACTTTGGTGTTTTGTTACCACACCATACCACGATGTCGCATATGATAATACCCATATTTTACGTCTGAAAATTAGATATATTTCATTCGATAACAGTTAAAATTTTCTTGGTTTCTTATTTTCAGCACTAGTCTGATTATCGATATTTGTCATCCCTTTTTTCACTAATATTATTGGATTTTTCTTATTATATTGTACAAATACATCTGGTTTGGCAAGCTACGGTTCAATACCAGTTTTTATGCTCACACCCACTTTTATGCCTGCTAGTTTGTATTTAATAGTTTCTGGAAATAGATGTCGCCTTATTTTATTACACCTAAACAATAAATATTAATTTAATATCTAATTTAATTAAAAGATTATGAAAAACCTCTAAAATATTTCTTTCGGCTTTTATGAATAGCAAAATTGTTTTAAAATAAGTTTTTTATTTCCAAAAATGATATTATATAGTTTCATGGTACAATTATGCGAAAGGTTCGAAAAAAAATTATTTTAATCTGAAAGATCATTAAAAAAATTATTTCTGGTTGCCAACCTATGATTGGAAATGCAATTCCCAAGATTATAATTTTGTATTTACATTTAAATATATGTTTTTTATCAAAATTGTTATCCATAATTTATATTATGACATATTATTTTCGATTATTAACAGTGGATTACGGGGTTTGTCTGGTCTTGCATCAGCTTGATAAATCCAAAAATATGTTCTTATCTATTAGAAATAAAGTAAATGTCATAAAATGGTGTGTTTTAAATGGTATCATGCATATATAAGATATTAATGATCCAACTTAATTTTTAATTTTAAGTTTTATTTTCCGTTTTTACGATCGAGTGATTATATTATATGAATTTATTTTTATTATAAAATAATTTTAAAAAAATAGCTTTTTGCCTACAAATAATTTATTGAAAAAAATAAATTCATGATGTTATTTTACACATCTAATATCATCAAAAGGCATGTTTTCTAAAAAAGCGAGAATGTGCCATTATAATGTAAATAGTATAGGGTGTTTATTTATTCTATCATTATATTAACATCAATATATAATCCTCTAATTTTTTTAAATTCTTCTATTCTTATATATGTAAACAGAGACTGTATAAAAAAATATTATAAATTATTTGCATTTAACTTTCATAGGTTAGTTATAAAATTTTAAAAAATTAACTTAAAATCTCATTTAAATTAAATTTAAAAGGGCTAATATATGTACAAATGTTTTGAAAGAAAATAAACAAGTTCCATCGTTTTTGGCAGGCTTTAGATCACAATATAGACGGGATATACTGTTTCTATTCTGAAATTTATAAGGTAGGAAAAATTCGGAATTTGTAACATTATACGAAATTTTGCTTTTCGTTGTTTACATAGATTATATCGATTCTATATATAGTAGAGTAAATTTAGATAATGTTGTAACATAAAAATTTAAAAATGCTTGGATAAAAAATTTTTCATTTCAAATTTAATAAATTCGATAAAATTACCAATAAAATACCTTAAAAGTCACTTTAATTGTGTTCTTATCATTTTATACAACCCGAATGTTGTTTCCGAACTAGTTTCTTGGTTTAAAAGGTTTTAATAATAGTAATAAAATATCATATGAATTTTTTATAGATTTGGTAAGTCAACTCCATTTATACGGATACAAATATACATCCTAATTATACACCCCCATAAAGATGCAAAATTGTTCGGCATACTATTTTTTTTGCGTTAGAAAAAAATGATGCCTAATTAAAAATCCGAATAAATGTAACGTTTCAAAAAAAAATTATGCGTTTAAATTATTTTGTTGAAAATAAAATGCATGTAATGTCCTTGTCAGTAAGAAATACAAATATATAATTAAGCTATGAGCTCTGTTTGTTTCTTAATTTGAAGTAAGAACGAATACCTACTTCTGAAAAATAATAATAATAAAAAAGCTAGAATGAAAAAGTAAATCTTCTGGTAAAATCTTTATATTTTCTAAATATGGCAGATAGGTGGGCAGCGAAAATGATTTTCACTCTATTAAATACTTATATCTAAAAAAATACAATTTTTGAACTTGTAATAAAAGTTACTTACAATCATATATTAATAATATCAATAAAAATATTTGCCAAGAAAATGTATCTATTTCAATGTATATAAATGAAAATTTATGTAATTTTTTTGGTTTGATTCTACAGATCTATCATTTATTTTGATTTATATCTCACATTCAATTTCCACTAACATCAAAATAAAAGATGATCGATATATATTAAAATGACGGGAAAAAGCGGAATAAGTGATATAGATAATTTTAGTTGCCGAAAAGATTATCAAAAAAATAAAAATATACATTAGACCAATAATAGGATCATTAAAAACATTAGAATAACCTTTTCTCCAAAAATTCAGTTTCTTTATATTCTTATCAAAAAAAATATGAGAGTATTTAATTTTTTAGCATGCAATAAATTATATTTTATGGTTTTGATGAATTATGGTGATCAATATTAGCATTCAATTCTATTAATGTCACTATAAAGTTTGAATTTATAGTGGAGTTAATAAAAAGAAATTTTCTACACAAAATAATTGGGTTTAGTCTCTAGATAGATAAACTTTTATTTACTGTGATAATTAGTATTTAATCTAGTTATCTTAGTTAAATAATACTATCCCATATTCTTACTCAAAGAAGTAAATATTTCTGCGTTCGTGTCAAAAAAAAATGATTTCTGATATTTAAAAAAGCACAAAGACTCGATACTTTATTATCACCGATAACAATTAAATTTCTGATTCGAAAAAAATATGATGGTTGTGTTTTTGTAAAAAATTTAAATTTTTGTTACCTCTAAACTATAATATACCATTTTTAGCATATTTATCTGATTTCAAGAGACTATTGTCGATATACGGTTTATTCATGCTACTATGACCAGATTATTCTGGATGGTATCGATTTTAGAAAAGAGGATCGTCATATTTTAGTTTTAAAAAATGATCACCATGTTGATTATTCTTAAAATTTTTATTTTTAAAGGATAAGATAAGATAATTTAATCTAAATTTTTATTTCTAAACCACAACACGCCAAAAAATAAACATGCATATGTATAAATATAGTATTATTTTCTTATAACAATCAAAAATATGTTTTCAAAATTGGTTTTAGCAACGAAAATTTTAATAACGTATAATTTCATTTACATTTTTTTGCAAAAAGTTCCTATAAAAGCATCACATACAGAGGAAGATGTATTGTTTGAAGTTAATTGCAAATCGGTTTCGAAAATTAAGTGCCCAAATATTTTAGAAGACGAAAATCAAACAAAAGAAAATCTAAGGGAAGAGTTGTATTACGCTGAAAAGGTTATTTTAAATCTACCACTCTGTAAACCGCTCTATGGACCAACCAAGTTTTCAATGCCAAATAGCATAACAGTAAATAATTTTTTCGCTTTAATGCGAAATAACCAATTACACGGATTTAAGATGGTAGACTACCGTGATGAAAGGTTGAACGAAAACAACAAAGTTTCTGACTGTGATTTTGAAACAATAAAGTCAATTATTGGCAGAATCCATGTTCATGTATGTGAGCTTTGCCAAAAACTGTATGAAATTGAGAAAAGAATTTATGATTCATTTTTAAAAAACGAACAAACATCTAATTTGTTCGAAATGAAAATGGATTCGATTGATTCAGAATCAAAAGATCTGTGTCCACAAAGATTGGGTTCTAATTTTGAAGTAAATACGCCAGTAAAATACTTTGGTCGATGTTTTTTTTTAAATCCAATCAGGGGAATAAATGAGAAGGTAGAGCAAGGCATAATTTATTACAGTAATTTTCATTTAAAGTTTTTAATCTTCAATACAGGAAAAACATATGATGTTATGTTTAGCAGCGATAATAACTTTCATATAGAGACTATAAAAGATAATCAGAAATATAAAAAATATATAAACATAACATCCGAAGTAGCCGTATATTTTATCTTATACTGTATTAATCAATTTTATTATTGGGACAAAAAACATGAAAATCCAGTTAGAAAGATACACTATCTATATTGTAAAGCTTATGATTATCCTTGTTTTGAGAATAAATATAATGAGCTGGTTGTTCGTGATAATGTTAAAAATATGCAAAATCGATATCTTTCTAGCGTTAAAATCCATCACGAGCGTTATCGCTCGGATATAGGAGTATTTCATCATGAGGACGACCTAAAACTACCTCCCACAAATTTAGATGAACAAATGATAAACTGCAAATCCGGGATTCAAGAAACAAATAGAGACCTATTGGGATATAGGAAAGAAAAATCGTTTGGGAACGATAATGCCCATGTTAGTATTGATAAAAACATATCGTGTTACAAAAATAAATATGTTATGGATGATATGGTGCAGATTCTGTTATTAATATTCCTTTTACTTTTCGTAGGTAGTATTTTTAAAATGTTATGAAGATGCGGAAATTAATAAATAAATTGTTTCTATAATTTCTGGTCGTGAATAATAAGAGAAATAAATTTCAAAAACTCGCGGTTGATTTTATATTATTAATCAAAACAAATATAAATTAGGAACACAAGAGTCTAAATTTATTTGTCAAAAAGATTAATATAAAAAAACTACAATTATGTATTTGGTTTTATTTTATTTAATACTGGTGCTTATAACGTGTTTAACGGTTAATTTGTTTCAATCATGGCCTATGTATGCTGCATTGGCTTAAAGAATATCTGAAGAATTTAAAATATTATAGTTACACAAATATAATTAAGATATTTCATGTTCAAAAATAACGTAGCAATCCAAATTTTAATTTTTATAAATGGATAAATGAGAAAGGGTGATGAAGATCAATTTTAAAATAAATTATTCTATAATAAAATAAAAATAAATTATTCATGTGATTTAATTTTAACGATGTATGGGTGAAATTTAACTACAAATATAAATTTTATAGACAAACTATTTCACAATAATTTTTACATTATGAGATCTTAATGTAATTCAGTACTTTATAGCCTTTTGTTATTAAAATTAACAAATTCATTCAGAAGAGAAGAAACTTATTTCGTTTAAAAAAATCTTAAAAATGCATATAATTCCAGTTAAGTGCATTATTTTTAAATGTGCCTATCGTTAAATTTTGGTACTTATAACCACTTTAAATGTTTTTTTGATTATTTTATCGATTTAAATTTGCAAAAATTATAGAAAATTATAATATGATTTAATTTGTTGTTTCCTTATGCGAATATAATATTTTGATTTATGTGATTACGAAAACCACAAGTATCACAAATAAAGCCCTTTAAACCCGATTATAAAGCTTATAGAATCCTGTGACTGGTGATCATTTTCTTAATGAATATTTCAATTCCCAGCAATTTCCCAAAATTATAACCCGGCTTTCCCAGCCTTATTACAGTTTCTTTCGTTTGATAATGATTTTTCTAGACTGAAATACAATTAATCACAAACATAGAGATATAGATATAATATTTTCATAAAATAAAATTTTTGGCATAATAAAGCATATATTTTCGTTCAAAATTTCTTTTTCTTTGAATATATACATTAATTAGATTAAAGAAATATGCTTAAAAAGATTATTAATTCGAATAAATTTTTTTATTGTAGATACGGTTCGATATATTCCTTTATTAATATATATTACCAAATAGTAATATCTTGTAAAGGTTTTAGGTCGCTGAGTTTCTTAATTTACTTCATAACAAAATATAACATAACGCCCAGATTTTTTAAAAATTATATTAGCACATTTACAAATTAATTATAACAAGATGTTAAAGTGGCAGTTAAA
Source organism: Rhyacophila brunnea (assembly GCF_057557595.1). Taxonomy (NCBI): domain Eukaryota; kingdom Metazoa; phylum Arthropoda; class Insecta; order Trichoptera; family Rhyacophilidae; genus Rhyacophila; species Rhyacophila brunnea. The sequence goes on along the minus strand of NW_028232770.1, from coordinate 853,094 downwards.
CTGAATAGTATCACTTTTCGAATAGCAAATTAATAAAAATATTTTATTCGATTTAAATTAGTTTGGGACCCGTGTCTGAATTTATTTAAGAATGCTTTATCATCATTTTTTTTAAATTAGAAGTTAGACAGAAAAACAAAGAATCCATTTTTAGTTTATAATAATTTGAGATGTAATATGCGAATCTTTTTCGTATTTCATAGCATAATAACGATTAGAATACATTAAAAAAAATTTATAAATCTTAAAAGACATACAAGAAAAGCCGCAATAGATATGTCTTGCTTCGAATAATAAAAGGATCCTTTGTATTTTACAAAAATATGACTTAGTAATTTATATATTGGTGGGAGCTGGCATAATTATATTAAGAACCATGAAGATAAGTACACAGAATAAAATTATATTCGGTACCTGCTGATATATCACACGCTTGACTAGAGTTCATATCGAAGTTATGACACTTAAAGACACAAATCCTTAATATATATTGCTCATAAAGGAGTAATTTGAGATAATATGTACATCTAAAATATAAAAATTTGATATATATCTATATTTGGCATATTTATGCTCAAAATTATTGATAAATAAATACTCAATTATAAACCTTAATAAGAGCGCCAATACTATATCAACAGAATAGTGGTGAAATATTATTTGACTGAAACTATATGAGATTGGAGGTTTTACAAACAATAATTACACGTTATATATGGCAATAACAATTTAGTAGTAGAGAGAAAGATTTATTATGTTATACCCCCAATTATTTTAAAATTATTTATTCAAAAACCATTTTTTTTAATATAATATAATTTTAATTCGAATTTACATTTGTTGGGAACCTTATACAAATTGTAATTTAAAGGATCGGGAATTGCGACCGAAACAAAGCTTACGCAGAAATAATAGGAACAGCAAAACACCAGAAATATAATTTTTGAAGTAGAAAGAGCATGGATTTTTTTTTGATAAGGTAATTATCATAAAGAAAAAGCTAGTAAAACCTGTTCTATATAACAATCTGAGGTTTTAGCTGAAAAAATAAGATAAAAATTTAATAACTGAGCTAAAAACAGTTTTAAGCAAAAAAATAACATGTTCTGGATATTTTAAACATATTCATAAAACATAATCACTCTGTTTACGCAACATCTTCTAAAATTAGATATCAAATATCCATTGTATTTTAGCCAAACGATTGCAGAACCCAGAAAGATAAAAATAATGATTTAATTTTGAAATAAAAGCTTTATATTTAAAAACGAATTTTTCTGCAATCAAATATCATTTTTTTCATTTCATAGGCTTTTAACGGTCTTCTTTTACTTCATATTCAATCTTTATTTTACTTGTGCTAAATAGAAAATTATAATTGGGCATAATTTTGATTTTTATTGTGCAAAATTGTGATTTTAAAATTAGACCATGGTAAAACAAAATTCATTAATTAAATGATTTAAATATGAATGAGGACACATTTTGCAGTGTTATATTACAATTAAAGGGCAAATTCTATTTATATTATTTAAATATCGAGATTTTTTAATGTTTAAGGTTATAATTTGCCTTTATTTTTTACCTTTAAAGTGATCATTCGGCTGATTTTTGTTTGTAAAATTTCGATAGGTGGCGCGTAAGCATTTATATATGAGATGATAGGAAATAAAGCTTGAAAAGGGATGTTATTTGATCACAAAACGCCGTACTTTATGATATTTTTTTAGTAACTCGTTGTCTATACTTTCACAAAATATTAATATTGTATTTGGTGTTAAGATTCACATAGAATCAACTGTAGCGCATGAGATAAAAAAACTAACTTTAAAATGAATACGGCATCACCTTTATTTCGATTAGAAGGCCTCTCTATCTTTAAGGCGATTTTATATCCAGGAAATACAAATACTAAATATATGAGTTGATAAAGTTCATTTAATCCCCATAAAATATGTGATCCGGCTGCGATTAAGGCCAGAAAATTTTTAGATCTTCTGAGCCTATATCACCATCACACATATTTCAGACCCTTGAAATCTGACGATAAAATTATGCGGAAAAGACTAAGATTCCTAAATATTCCTCAAACTAAAAATTCGTGATTACGAGCAAAACTTTATGAGTGTGGATAGTATAATTACAAAATGGCACAGTTCTAAAAAAAAATATTATATGAATCATTAAAAATTAAGAAATATATATTTAGAACCTATGGAAGCTTTTTTTTTGCAGCCAATATGGATTCACTAATCTCTGCTAAGAAATTATTGTATAAAAACTCTTTAAAAAAATTTAATAATATAAAAAAGATTTTTAAGTTTCAAAAAATATATTTATAGCAATATTGAAATAATAATATTTTTCAATTTTATTTGGTATACAAAGAAATTATACCTGAAAATATAAAAAAACCTTTTAGAGCATCCACAAACATTTTTTTCCAAATTTGTTACTTATTGTCATATGACCATAAATTTCTTTCTAAATTATAAAATATGGAAAAAGAAGTTTCATAATAGTCTAAAGGAATTATAATAAAAAAGTAAAAAACAGTATTTGTTAGAATTATATTCATGCATAAATTTTTTTTAATAATCAATAAAATATTTTATATTATCACATAGTTGCTATGGTTTAATCGCATAAGTGATAATTAATATCATAAATAAAACGAACTTAAACAGAAATATTTGCAAAATAAAATCAAAAAATTGTAATTCAGGATAAAAAATAAATATAATTGGAATCTAGTGCGTTTCTTCTTTTTATAATTTACATTATAAGATAAAAAATTATGAATTTAATTGCAGTTCTTAGTAAGATTTATGAAAATTGAATTAAAATAATTTTTGACCTTTAACTACAAACCTTGCGCCTCCGTGGGGTTTTATTTGCATCTTAAAAGATACAACATCTAAAATAAAGTATGATAATTGTTTGTTTTTTTATCTAAAAAGTCGCAGTTTAATATTCATCAATATTATCCGCGCTTCAAATAAATCGGTGGGCATTCGGTAGCGTCTAGAATCTTCTAAGAAGCCTATTTTTTATAGATAAACATGCTAATTATTTACTGTATAGATACGGGTGTTCTTTTCGTGTATCGAATGCATCATTTAGATATCTATTTAAGAAATACCAACATATTAAGTTTTTATAAATTTGAATTTTAGCAAAGGTGTCTGCTATAATATTTTTTCTTCTAATTGTAATTATATGTATTCAAAAAGAAACACAGTTTTCGTATGATAGATATTTCTCTATCATATATCTATGTGATTTTATTACACATAATTCGATGCATATTTATCAACTGATACACCGTATATGTATGATTAATTATATTTATATAGCAAATTATATCTATATAATTTCCGCAAGATAATATATTTTGAAGCAATCTGTCTTAAAAATTGCCGAATTTTGTTTTTTATAATCGATGCTAATTCTTATTTTGAGGAAAAAAAAAATTTTAATTTACTTTGAGGGCAAATGAAAAAAGGTTTTAGAAAATTTTGTGCTTTAAACTTGAAAGGTCGTTTCAGATGTTGATATTCGTCCCATATGTCGCTATTTTATATATCCAGATTTTTCAAGCGACAAAAGATCGACCCAAGGTATAAAATTAAATTATAAAACTGCTTAAATGCTTAATAAGGGTCAAATCATAATTTATCTAGATTCTTGATAAACGTTATTATTTTTAATTTTCAGTAGAATGAGATTTTATCAACATAATCGTCACTCTTGATGATGATAATTTACATGAAATTATTTTCTATTATATGATATATCTCAGAAATTACGGGATATAATTCTGGGAAGAAATTTCTGTTAATAGTATTAATAAATGTTCTATGAGACGTTAAAAAATTTGACAATCTTAAGTGATCAGTAGCATATATTAATCATTTATGCTGGTTAAATTTATTCACACTATATTGAGAATAATATGCGAATCTACCATAATTTATATTTTTATCTTTCTTTAATAGTCTTTTGTGTCTCTTATTTATACTAAAAAATGTTTAAAAGCGTTTTCTTCGTGTGTTCCCTCATACTAATAATCCAAATTTTAATAATTTTTTTTCTTGGTTTTTTTTACTTTTGAATGATATTCGTCAATCTCTGAAATCACAAAGCGGGCCTAGTATATTTTTATAATACAAAACATTGAAGGTTTTGTACTCGCTGTTAAAAAATTTTAGTTCGAGTCTAGTGCGCAATATATATAAAAAAGCGCGTTTGCTAGCAGCTCAATCCCTTGGTGTAAAAAAATGACCCGTAGTTTGCAGCTTATTCAATTATAAATCACAGAAAATCATGTATGAAACTATACGAGAATTTGTATATATCGTTTAATTATCAATCTTATACTTTAATATGCAGACTCAAGTTTTGGATTCCTCCGGTTGTGGTGAATCTTGATCAATTAACGTTCCTTTGTATTTTTTTGTGCCACATTTCTTCTTGTTCTTATAATATGGCGGTAAAAAATTTCTGGGTTTCAGAAAAATTGACGATTATCGGACTTGAAAAAACGTGTTGAAGAATATCTTTAAGTAAATTTTCAGTCATACGTAATCATTAGAATTCACTATTATATTTGATTTTCAATGCGAACTATATTTCAAAATATGAATCAATGGAGCATCGTTCTTGATTATTTGTCTCTTTGTCGATTTTAATCCTAAGATTCTCATTTAAATAGGGTGAATGGATTTGATTTGATTATGTTTTCTCAATGGATTCGGATTTATAATATTGAGTCTCTGTAAATATATTATCCATGTTCACTACAGAAACATTTTCTTTTTTTTTATAATTTTAATGGATTAAAAATATATCGTTCAGCCAACATTTATATTTTTAACGTGTAGAAATTTAATGTAATAAGAAAGTTTTATACTAAACGATATATTATCTTGATAAAAAGGTATTTCAACTGAAAATATATTTATAAATGGTTAAAGTCAAAAAGAAAATGAAAGAAGAATCAGCGATAAATTCCTCACATTATAGAAAATATTATATTGTTTTGAAACCTTAATTTCCTTATTAAAAAATTATGATATACTATAGCTTTTTTGAAAGAAATACATGTTGAAAGTATTTTTTTATGATTTAAATAACTTATACCAGATTTATAATGTGTATATGTGTAGATTATAATCATTTGCGGTATATTACATGTTTAATATGCCTATTTTTAATTTAAAGGTGCATTTAATGCTAATCATAAATTATAAGTGAATTTAAAATACTTATTTTATCCCATATCACGGTTTAAATGTCACTAAAATAGAAAAAAATCGGTATTTCGATTAAACTAAGTGGGCATATTTTTTTAAAAATCAAAAGACAATTGGAATTAATGGATAAAAACCTAAAATAATGAAAAGATTCCTTAAAGAAATTGTCCTAATCTGATTTTTATTCTTATAAAAATATATAATACGAACCTAGTAAAAAAACGAAAACACGTGAACTCATTATGCCTGTGATACAAGCAGATAATATGATATATCATGGAATTTTCTATTTATTGCTTAATATTTAATTAAATCAACTGTAACACGTTTTAAAATTTGATAAATGCTAACAAGGTGCTATACAAACCGTACCTTTTATCATAAATTTTAATGATTCGGGCTTGAGTTATACATGAAAGATATTGTAAAAAAAACAAATTATATATTATGCGGCTTAGCTGCAAGAGATAAAAAAACACAATCAGCCTTCTCGCAGCCGAATTTTAACTTTATTGAAGCGCAGAAACAAATTTACTTATTTCCGGGCGCAGGCACAATAATCAAACTCATCTTTATACACTAGGTATATTTATAAGAAATTAGAAAGTTGTAAGACGACAAAATTAAAGTAGTTGATTATTTTTTTGCATTCTACCTCTATTTTATATAAATTTTATTTAAATATATAAACACAATCGAATAAGAATATTTTTTTACAACATTTTAATAAATTTTTTGTTATTTATGATTTTAGCATATTGAAATATAGTTGATAGCAATAATGGGACCTCAAAATATTACCTTAATCGATTCCATTTCATTGTAAGTGAGCCACAATTTAAATTATACATTTGTATTCACATTTTTAAATATTTTTATTGGATTTTACCCATTCATATTTTTGTATATAGTTGGATTAATGAATAAAATATAAATAAATAAAATAAACGAGTATTTTTTAATGAAATTCCTTTATAGTGTACTATAAACCTTATTTTTTACTTCTAAGAATCGATAAATTTAGGTTTTAAGTTACGATATAGGCTATTTCATTCGAATACATTTTAGCAGAATACAAAAAAACTGAGCAAACAATCTTTATTATTGTTTTTTTTTAATGTGGATTTTTTTATGGTAAATATATTTTTAATTTTTTTCGATCAGAATTTAGATTAATAAACTGCCTACAAAATCTCTAACCATTTAAAAATAGGATAGAAACACAAACAAGACCTCATGACGAAATTTAATTCGACTATATTTTTGAAACAAATTTTTTGATCATTACTATTGTTTTTGTGTAGAAATGCTATAGCAGATTTAGATGTTTGAGATATTGGTGACAAAGAATTATATCCGCAGTAAATTTAGAATAAATGGAAAAGGATAAAACTAAATTATGATGTTTGGTTGATGATCTTTTAAATTAATATTATATATTATATATTGATGCACATTGTACTTTTAAAAATACTATCTGGAAAAAGAGATTATTGGTATTGAATTTGAGTTTTTTATATTTGATATTATATTGATCAACATTACATAAAATTCATATTTCTGTAAAGTGGCAAGTCTTGAAAAGAAAATATATCATAATTATTCGGAACGAATTTTTTCTATTCGACACAATTTTCGATCAGATTTGTTACTTGATATCATACAATCCAAGATAAAATTACAAAAAAGATAAAAATGTTGGGCGCTCGTATACAAAAATTTTATTTCTTATCTACGATAAAAATCAAATGAAATCAAAAATCCATCTCCAAAATCTCAATCTAAAATTGTAAAATCACTAATTTTTTAAGATTTTTAAAAGAATTGATACAATTTTCAAACATATAAACATGAATAGATTAATCAAAAAAATTTGCCTGGAATAAAATATAAATGACAGCTACTTTAAAAAAGGATCACATTTAGATTTACTATTGATTTTTTAAGTTATTTTTGAAATGATTCGGACTATCACAAATGAAGACGGAGAGTTAAAACCTAAACTGCACAAGTTAAAAATCTAAAAGGGAGAACAGCCAATTGGCGTGAATGAAAGGAAAAAAAAATCAAAAAGAATTTTGTAATAAACCCCAAGATTAATCTTAGAGCATCAAAATTTATTAATTATTTTGCATGAAGATTGTGAATTGTTGTTTGAGAACATTAATCAAGGGTTGAAAACATGACATAGAGATTACAAATATTACATATTCCTATTTTAAATCAATAGGTTCTATAATAGAGGCTATCTCAATGTGTGTAAAATCAAAAAAAAATGGTGGAAAGTTCAAGAAATGATCCATGGCAAATAAAGATTGAAATAGAGACAATAAATAAATAGATATACTAAGTGATATCGACTGAATATCGTACTATTCACTTTTTCATATCGAAGGCATGAATTGTTTTTTTCAGGCCAGGCTAATACTTTATATAGTTAAATATTTTGTTTTTCATCGTATACAATAGAAAAAATGAGACTGTGAACAATTAAAAACTCTATTAAGGTAATTTTTAGTGTAAATTTCTAACTTTATTTCGCAAAATTATTAAATTTTTATTTTATAATAAGTCAGAATGTCAATAGAAAAATTACGAAGATTTCAGGCAAAAAAAGAAACAAGTAATATCTTTTAGATCGCAAATATAGATAAAAATTTGATATGTTTCAAGTTCATTAAAAAATGGAGCATATACACAGAGGTTTAATTTGATTTTATGAATGACACACCCTATCCATGTTGTGATCACAACCAAAAGAATAAATTTTGCAATAGTTCCAGATAAACATCGAGCAAAATTTCAAAACCGTTATCGAACGACTATCTCAAAGAAAAGGCCGATATTAAATGCGGTAGAAGTTAAAGCTCTAAATCAAGCCATTTGACACCGGTAAACTAATATTATTCCGCATAACAAAAATTTATATTTTGTTGCTCAAGATAATTATCTCAAGCTAAAAACCAACAGGATCTGGGATTTGAAATAAAAAATTCCTCAGGGTTGTTGATTTTATGAAGATGTATTAATACGATGCTCTCAGTTATTATTTTATTATATTTACGATATATCTATAAAATTAATATAAATTATGAATTTTTAGAAGGTTTACCTAATGCGTTTTGAAAACTTTTGTAAAGTGAAATTACGCATGGAGTTCCGATTATATGATAAGCTATTACGTTTAATTAAAGATCAATGATTTTTAGAAATAAAACAACATTATATAAATAAGTTGTAAAATAAGCTTAGATTATTTTTGTTTATAGAAGACTTCCAGATGTGAATAATAACTTGTATTTTAACTATTATATATATATATATTTATCAAAAATTCATAAGTTACACTTAAATTAGATTCAGAAATCGTAAAAAACAATTTTTATCATTTATACGTTATAGTATATATAAACAATTTATTAGTCCACTCTTATATAATGCTAAATATTTTATTATTTATTATATGATGACCGTATAAACTCATAAAAAATCACTCGGTAATAGATTAATCGCAAAATTTTAATGAATTTACACATTTTTTTTGATTAAGGTAGCTATGAGTGTGTTAAGAGCTTCATTTGGTTTATTATCACTAAAAAGATTTATTTTTATTTTAAATTATGCAAAAATTCATAATATATAACTATAGTCACTTGAAAAAATTTAACTTTAATGAAGAACCCAATAAAATATTATTTAATAGTTTTGTTTCGAAAAAAGGTTTTTTATTATATATTTGTAAAATATATCAGATATTAAAGCGAAAGATTAAGTATAAATTAAAAGAATCTACACAGAATAATAATGTGTCAAGAATTAAAAAAAAGGTTTATTTGTAAAAAAAAATGTTGTAGGTCTTCAAACTTGAAGGTTTTATCAAATTTTATATATTTAAGCTTCACTGGGAATTGAATTAAATCATTAGGTATTGGAACAAAGATTATAGGGTAAATACTTACATAGCACCTTTTCGCAGCTTTACGGATATTAAATGTCATGACATTTATTTTTCAAAAAATAAGCTAGCTGTTATTTCATATAAATTTTCTATCTAAATAGCTTATTAGAATGTTATTTTATTCTTTTTATATATTCTCGAGTGGGTAGCTAAAAATCAATTATTTTTTCAGTAAAACAAAAGAAATTATATTTTTAGTATCATATGTACTTTCTAAATTTATTTATGCTTCTTTTTATATTTTATATTTATATTACAGGTAAAAAGGTTTTATAAAAATTTCATGATCAGGGATTAGAAAATCGTAAAATTTATTGACTATATATCTCGCATGAAAAAAAAATTCATCGAGCATAAAGCAAGAAACATCGATTATAATACACATAGGGTAAACATGAAAACAAAGTATAAATATTAATACGTCCTTATAAATTAGACTAGTTTAAGATTGAAAATTATCTATAAAAAGGGATTATTTACTGCTGTTTAAAAAAATTTATTTCGAAATTTTTTTTTTGACTTTATAATATGATTAAATTCTATCCAGCACAAAATTAAAATGAAATAAATACAGAAAAAGACATAGATTCAATTTAATCTTAAACTGCAAAAAATAAATTTCTGGATGAATCTCTCATAGCATCTAAAATATTCGCTTGAAAAAAAAACTAAAGCTGTGTGATAAATTTCTGCTTTTATCATAAAAAGCTTTTTTTTTTGTGCGAAAAACTGTGTTTGTAATGGGTAGTGAATTTACACATGGAAACAACTGCGATATATTAAAACTATATATTCTAATATCTGATATCCAATTATACGACAATATTTGTTCTGAATCAATGATCCATGTTATTATAAATCTTATAGGTTTATGGAATAACTTGCAAGGGGTTTTTCTTTTAATAAATACTCGTTTTTATGTGATTACAGGTAAATAATTATACATATTGCCTTTTAAATATAAATTTAAATAAAGGTGAACTATATTAATAAAAAAAAATATGAGAAATAAAAATATTTAATAAAATATACTTTGATAAAATACACTTCAAATGTTTCAAGTTGCTGTTTATTATGACAATTATTTTAAAAGAGACACATCTTATGAATCAGCATTAAAAATCGAAAATGGGTTATTTTAGTATAATAATCAATTTAGAATGAGCAGCGTGGTGTTTTGAAGTAAAAAATTTTGTGGTGAAATATATCAGGCTATTCACTCATATTATACAATTCTATTAGAATTTTTTTTTGGAGAGAAATCATCGACATCGTATGATAAAAAAATAATTTGAATAATACATACATTTTCTTATTTGTTTACTATTTGATCATGATATAACAAAGGCAATGGAATTTTTCCATAAAAAATACGTATTCATCGATATTCTATCTACATTCATGATTTCTTGGATCTTATTTCTGCCGAAATATAAAAATATTGGGATCACTCGGACATTTTTTTTTGAATCTAGATCCTTATTATTAAAAATACCATAACTCTATATAGAAGCCTATGTGATTCCAAACATTCTTTAAATTCATTATGAACAATTGCATTTATATTTCTTTATCATACATAGATAAGCCATGATAAATTGTAAGCAACATTGATTTTAAACTGATTTTTTTAATGTGAGATAAATATAACTATTCTTTTGCTGATCTCAAACTATTATGATAGAATCTGTTATCATTCATTTTCTGACTATGAATTTAATGACTTCTAACTCATAAATCAATGCACTAAATCGATAGCATATAAATTACACAAATCCCCGATCAAGAATGAATATAAAAAAGGTTTATTTCTTTATTTCCATATCTAAGCTGGATTTGTTCATGAAAGAAAATTTATCTATATTTATCGGTGTTTATATTTAATATTTTTTCATATTTTGCATCCACTTCTGATATATTCTTACATATTTCTCGTTTATCAAATAAAAATTGAGAATGAATTACAAGAAATGTCATATTTAAATTACTAAACACGTAATTAATACCAAATAGCTACAAGGAATCCAGCAAACACTGATAATCTGAACTATTTTATAAGTATGCTTTCATCTTTTAAAAAAACACTTGATTCTGATGCTGAAAAAATTTGACATGATGCCCACACGCGAATGCAAGTATTAGAGCTATTATTGACAATATCGGATGCTACCCTCATGAAGGTGAACCGATATATGTGCTCAAACTTAAAATTTCCATTCTTTTTCATTAAGAAGAATTTTGATCAGCTAATTACAATGATGTTGTGAATTATGGCACCAAAAATAAGAAATTCATTTAATAACAATTATCTAGACCCCTCAAATATATTAAACAACATCAAAAAAATAGAAGAAACAAAGAAAGAATAATATAAAATCGGATAATAATATACATGAAAATATTGAAAATTAGAACCTTATTACTTTTACAAGGAATCAACTGGATGTTTAACAGTTATTTTTTTCTCTTGTTTACAGTACTCCATGCGGGGGGTACATCAGCAGATGGGTTTGATCATGAAAGTAATAAAGATACAGACCAAGAAAAATCCCCAGAAACATGTAAAACCCCAGAAGAGGCATATGATGATCCGCGCGAAGAGTTTTCTTGTGCAGAAAAAATTCTTTGTGTGCTAGATACATCAAGAAAATACTATTCAGATGTTCAATTTACGCAAGCGAACGAGATAAATATCGGCAACTTTTTGGCTTTAACACGAACTAGCATTAAAAATTCATTTGCGATTGCGAGTTGTCGAAAAGAAAACAACAAAGAAGACATGGCAGTTGGGAAACAAGATTTTGAAACAATAAATTGGCGGGTGCATAATATTTATAGGCGGGAATCACCAGATTATAGATTTAGAATTGAACACGAGAAAAAAATATATGATAGATTATTGAAGAGAAATGTGATGACACATTTGAATTTAGATCTAAGTTTGATTGGAGAAGAAGCATACGCTATATCATGTGAAAGATTTGGTAATAACTTTGAATTATCGCCTGGAGTAAAATATTTTGGTCGAAGTTTTTCTTTAAAGCAACAGGATAGCATTGAAGAAAAAATAGACAGCGGGATAATTTTTTATGATGATTTTTGTTTGAAGTTTTTAAGTTTGAGCACTAAAAATACATATAATGTTTTATTTAGTAAACGCAAAAACTTTCATATCAGAATGAACGAACCCTGTACCGAACCCATTAAATTCATAAACATAACATCGAATACAGTCGTAAATTTTATATTAAAATGTATAATAAAGATTTATCATTCAGATGATGTAAAAGATCAGGAAAAAGAAAAAATTTATTTATACTGCAGAGCCTATGAGTATCCATGTTATTTGGATGCAGATAATGAGCTAGATGCAGATTTTAAGATTACAAGTAGTTTAATTCAAGACAAAAATACCTTCAATCCAGATCAAGCTGAACAAAAATTAGATAATAATTGTGAAAAAGAATTGCAAGAAGAAATGAGCATAAATTTTAGCGATTTAAATGCTAAAGACAAAAAGGGTACAAAGAGGTATAAAGAAGGTGGAAGTACTGAGAGTGTGGTATGTGTTAAAAAGAATAAATCAGTTGCCGATGAACCTATCTTCTCAGATTTGGACTAGAAACAGCCACTTCTATTAAAAAAAATTTAAAGTAAAACGTATTAGATTTAAATGATTAAAAGTATCTATTAGTCTATATTATAGTAAAATAAACAAAATAACTACGTTGTAAAAACGAGAAGGCTAATTCTTAACGTAAATATGTAATTATGTAATTAGTTTGCATATGATACTTTATAGCCTATATAGCTAAAGCGTTTGAATTTTAGAGTGCAGGGGGAAAAAAATTTTCTTCGACAAAAACTGCATTTGATATTATAATAAATCATAAATTGCGTATTTTTTTTAATAAGAATGGCCTTTGAAATTCTTCAGTATCATTTATCTCAACACAAATGTATACATTTTATCCTTTTTTCTTCCCTTTATATGAACATATTTTTTGATAAAAGACCACTGTCTTCAACATATTGGTATATTCATTGGTGATTGTATCTTTAAAATATTATTATAATTTATCTAATTATGCCTAGCATATTCTTGGAATATATCTATGTATCCTTCTTTCTTATCTGATAATTAGTATTTCTTGCATTTTAGACTCTTTTTTCGTAAAGTCTTGATTTCATCTTCCATTTCGCTTTTATCCTCTTTTTAATTTGTTTTTTTAGAGGCAAAAAAAATTCACGCTATGCTCGAAATCTTTTTTTATTCACCCGATCGGCTTTTTATTTATTATAAAATATGTTTGTAATGGGTATGAAAATTTATTTCGTGGAAAGCTTTTACACCATTATTAAATTTTATCTTAATCAATTAATTCACAAAATTAAATTTACTGATAACATCACTCGTATGAAAAATTGAACTTTCTGCAAAAAAAAATTCATGTTTTCTATTTTAAATTCTTTGTTTTATGATAATATTGTTATTATGAAAAAATCTAGTTTCGAAGTAAAATGATTTTATCAAAATCATCTTAAATTATATATATAAGAATGTTAAAACCTGCTAGAATCTGAGCTGTCATTAATATACAAATGCAAGACAAAAATCATCCTATATGTTATAACATAAGACGGTGTGGTGGCACGATATCATAAAAGGTATCTGAAGGAACCAGATGTGATCGAATCAAATATAGGCAAATATACAAACCTTGGGATTGAGAAATTCTTATATTAATAGATCTCGAAAGGAAAAGAGGTATTGAAGAAGACATGGGAGAGAAGAAGATCCCCGAAAGCATAAAAACTCTGTGCGCGCATGTTAACAGGCAAGTTGTGCTTGAGAACAAAAACTAAAATGCTAACAATAAATTTAGCCTATAAAAAAAATATCTTTTGAATATTTAAACCCTACAAACGAAAAATTAATCTTTTTAACCATAAATATAAGGTCCTTTAAGTGCACATAAACAGATAAAAATCTTATTTATGATATGTTAATGAATGAAATAAATGATCAGAAATAAAGTTGTGTTTTAAATACTTCAGATAAAGGACTATTTATGAAGTAAAGCCCACTTTAATTATACTCATAAAATAGATATAGTTTTGTATAATCAAAATACAAGTGTTTTATGAATACATTAGCCATTTCTATTGGTACTAAGCACTTGATTTCAATTAAATTTATGATTCTAAAAGTCTCATTTGTGTTGGGAATATGTATTGTGATGAATTTTGCACCTTTATAATAGTCGTAAATATTTTTTAATTTAAATTTGAGATTTTTTTATTGAACTCCTGTGTAGTATATGTTCACAGATGATGCAGAACTTAAATAATGAAACACGAATTTTTTTCTCATTAAGTTTGGGCTTAAGAAACTAAAAGAATAAATTTCCCATACCTTAGATTTATTTCATGGTAAAATACCTTTTCATGTTTCAGTTGTAGCTTTATAACTTCCTCTAAGATACTTCGCGCGGCATTTAATCAATTGAAAGCATGATAAACTTTACCCCCTTCACATTTTTCTATTATCAAATCGAAAAAATTAAATTAGTTATGGAACATTTTTAAAAAAAATTTATTTTGAAATCTATGATAAATAAATAAGATATATTGTCCCTTTTGAAAATAAAAAATGCTATAAAATATTTTAAAAATAAAAATACGAGTAAATGTTTAAAAAAGCGAATATTCTTTTGGATATCGAATAAAAAAACAAGCTTAATATTCAGAATAAAATAATAATTATAGATGAAATGCTTCAATTGAAAAGAGGTACAGTTTGTGAAATCTCAAATACTAACATAGATATTATAACGTAAGATCTTTTTATATCATTAAATGGTGTTTTATTCATGTTTTTTGTGCCCTTTCAAGAAGTGAAATATCGATACTTAAGATTTTTGTTGCTTAAATAATACGAATCAAAAATTTCATACTTTTTATACATAAAAAGGCAAGCAAAAAGCCACTAACATAGGGTAAAGTGGCTGACATTAATATTAAAGAGTAGTATTTAAGCGTGAGAAATAAAATACAAATGAAGACATAAATATGTGATATTGTTCGCATTCACCATTGTAAAAGCGAAATTACTAAGTTTATGCTATATTGATATCAAAAACGTCAAAGAGTTTTAAATTCGATATAAAGAGGCAGTCATATATTTACATAAATATCAAAAGCCATGAGAGGAATTTGTGTGGTGTTATATGCGTCTGAATTTTCAGATCATCTTTAAACCCACAGATTTCCTTACTTGATTGCATATAAGAACATAGAAGGCATAGATCTATATATTATGTGTATCAAGCAACATTCATTTTTTGACGAGTCTTTGATTTTGTATCATAATTTTTTTGGACATTAATCAGATTATATCATGTCTTTTGACTAAAATTTTATAGTAGTTAAAAAAAATCAAAATATAAAATCTCGAAAATGGATATATTTGTTTTAAGAGAAACAATGGCGTTTTTTAATGACGAATATTGAACCTCTAGTTCAAAAATTTTCCTGCTTTGATAATGTATATGATGTTTATATCAAACAATTTATATATTTAATTAAAACTATAATTTTAGAAATAATTTATCCCTGAGTTACGCCCAAATGTATGCGATTTCATGATGAAAAATATCATAAAATAAACAATAATCATTGCTTAAAATCATATTTAGAGAATCACTCTGATTTTTGGAAAATAAAAAAATATTTTTCTTGCTGCTGCATTTGTCATATATTGATGGTTGAATATATAAATTAACAACAAATATATTCAAAAAACTCTGGATTATTTCAAATAATCTAAAATTTTTAGCTTAATGCAAAGAAGTTCTTTTACACATAATTTAACAGTTGAAATCCGGGAAAAAGTCGGTTTTTTTGCACAATATGGTGAGTTTCAAAATTTTAATTATAAAATCTAATAACTTGTAAATAAAAAATCATATTTTTAGTCTTCTTTTACAGCATTACGTAAGCAAAAATAAAAAATAAATTAAAATTTTTTTTTTACACAACAGAATTAAATTTCTAACTCTTAGTAAACTTAATTTAAAAAATACATTATTAATCAAAATCAAAATAAATATATCGATTCCGTTCAATAGAAACATTCGATGCATTAAGTATACAACGAAACCCCGCTAGATATAAACGTTATATATGTAAAACCATTTAATTTTTTTCTTTATGATTTACGGGTGAAAAAAAATGATTTAATGAAGTTCTATTAAAACTGGTTTTTTGTTTAGTGGCAAGATAGGCGGCGTTTTAATGGTTGGCCGAGTGTTTCTCCCCCCATTCTATAAAATTTGCATTACTTAAATAAGAAAATCAACGAAGAAACATTCAAAAATCAGAAAATTATAATTAATATCAAATAAAAAATTCCGATAAAAATATAAATTTGTGCAATTGCTGTTTAATTCTATCAGTAGTGTGTTCAAATGACTTGCATTGTTTAGAAAGATGCATAGTAAAAGCAGCATAAGGTTTTAGCATATAACTTTCGTATTATATAGTAGATTCTTGTGATATTTCCTCCTTATTAATATTTTCAGAAATAACAAAGGGTTTTGTCCCCGATAACTACGGGCGATTAGCAGTGTCGGGTAAAATACAGTAAGTGAATCAGTTAAGCAACTTTACCATGTTATTAGCGATCATTCACAACATAAAAATGAAAAAATAAACATATTTAAAGCAAACTAATAACATATTTATAAAAACTGGAGTTTAATCATGCAATCGTTGAAAATAATGATCAAACAAAAAAAAATTCCTGTTACTTCTACAATTAAATTTATTTAAAAAAATGATAAATCATTCAATTTTACTTCGGAAAAATATTTGCTAATCATAAAAAATTTTTAAAGCGATCGAAAATGATAGATCAAGGGAAAAAAATTATTTGATTATATTATGTAATAACAAAAAACGTATAATAGCTGTTTTTTGCGCTAATTAGTAGTTTAGAACTAAAAATCCAATTCAAAAATAATATATAAAATGAAAACACCACAATACGTCTTTAAAACTAAAAATTGGATAAAAAAATGGAATTTATGATATGTAAATCTACATGTAACTATTGATTGTCTGTTACGAAGCAAAAAAGAATAAAAACTCCTAAGCCCATTTCGGCATTTATAAATATGCTTATGATTTTAATATATATTTAAGATATATAAAGTCTACTATATTATGCTAATCTATTTTTAATTCTGTACAAATTTTTCTTTAAAAATCACAATTCTTTTCATTTATTTTTTTTCGAACTTGACGAGTTATTCTCCGTGTTTACACTTAATTATAGCCAAAATCCATATTGTGATTTTCCGCATATTATATATCTTTTTTTTGTTCTATATTCCAATGAGATAAATCGATGTGATTATCAGATTTTTTTATATCAATATTCAATATTTTTTTTGTGTCCTCGTAAATAGAGAAATTTGAAATTAACTAACCTTTATTATAACGTATTCGAACGCTCAAGAGTCTTAAAAATGAATGAAATTCTTATTTTTTCGCCAATTTTTTCATACTACAAATAAAAATCGAAAAATTCGGATATTTTAAATAATATACACCAAAGAAAATGCGATTAATTACGATAATATAAATTCAAATGATTCATTTAAAATTAATAAAATGTATAATTTTAAATTCTTTGATTTGTCGCTTCATTAAATGATTCATGATGATTTAGAGATGGATTTTAGAACGCTTTATATATTTTTTTAGAACTGTATAAAGTAACTTAGTTTCTTCTCGAGATAATCTGTGATGAAAACAAACTTCTGTAATTTATTTTTCTAGAAATATTATGAGCGGCATTATTCAAAATGTTAATGAAAATTTTGGTTTATTCATTGATTAATTTTATGGTTTATATTATTTCTAAGATAAGTTTGAACTATCTTCTAAAATATGCTTCACTTATAATCATAAATTCGATGAATTCCTATAGAAACCTTAATTTTGGATTTAAATACCTTTTCCCCGCAAATTTAATCATTTATTATTTATATACTTAAAACTCTCTATATCACACATAATTTATTTGTTATCCTTCTTTTTAAATTATATGTTAAAATACATCATACATTTTAATTATTACGTTTAGTGAGCCAAAACAGATGCGCTATTATGTTTCTTTTTAATCTGAAAATAATTTTCGATCTGTTTCATTTTATTCTGTGTGTATTTTTTGACGTTCTTACAATGAAGAAATACAAAAGGATACTAATTTCTATATAAGATATTTATACTGTATTTGTTTGAATTACGATTTAAGACATAAAATATGGAAAATAAATATAATTTCATACATTTCTTGCATTATAGACCAATATAAAGTTATAAGAGAAATTAAGATATATTGTTAAAAATAATTAAACATGCTTCGTATCATTGCATGTATATTAACAATATATGGCAAAACAGCCTGTCAATATAATTGATGTTTTGATATGATCGCGGCTTAAATTTAAGCTATAGAACCCAGGAAACCTCTTAAACTAATAGGTCTTGAAAAAGGGGATGATATACACGAAGAAATGAGGGGAGAAAAATTGAAACAGCAATACAAGGTGTGTTAAAAGAAACATATAAAATTTTACCATAAGACAAAATATTCGATGTACAATAGAAAATTTAACTTTAAATAAAAAGGGTTTTAAATTTTTAGAATATATATAAAACATAAATCAAAAATAAAAAGAAAGCAAAAAATAACTATAATAAATCTGAAAATATATTTAAAATTATTTTACATGGAAATCGTAGAAAAAAAGCTTGTAATCACTGGTAAATTGTTAAATACATTGGTGGAATACAACAATAATCAATGAATCTAAATTTTAAAAAGATTTTTATGGTAAAAATAGCATTTAAATCCAAATTAATTCTGCTTAAAAAAATGTTGTAAAATATATGTTGAAAATTTGATTTTTATTTTTTATTTTTTAAATAAAAAAATGCACTTAAAATAGCTTACTGAACTTTTCCAGCATTATAATGTAACTTAAAAATATATTAGTTCAAATATTAGCTTAAAGCTATAGCATGTTGTAAGAAGTAAATATGTATTGAGGTAAAAAATCCAGACTAATTTTGATTTTAACATATACATAGTAACAAAAATTACACGATATATTGTATATTAAGTGTTTGACTCATTAAGAGCGACAAGAATATGTACACAAATATACCTTAGCGCAACATATTTGATAAATTTCACAAGAAACAAACTATGTAAGAAAAAAAACTGATAAAGAATAAATATGGAAGAAAATTCTCTTTTTTTGCAACTGAAATCTATGATCTGTTTGATAAACCAAAAAATTCAAAAAAAGATTTCTGTGATACGATTAAGTAAACATAAAAAAAATACGCGAGTTTACGGCATGATCAAAACATAAAGCTATGATCATAATATTATATGTAAGAATTCGGAAAATGTACAAGTTTATATAATGTAAATTGGAATCACAATTTATAAGTAAATAAAGTTTCTGTTAAAAATTTGCAAGTTTGACCTAATTTTTCTAATATAAAAAGAAAATTGTACTAAAAATAAAACCTTGTGCAGGTTGTCTTAATTTATAAAAATTATTGTTCATTTATTTAATGCTGAATTAGATCACAAATCAATTTAATTTTTGTTGTAAATAAAACTCTTATTATATTGCATAAAAATTCTTATTTTAAAGAAATCCGAATTAATTTATTTTCGCGATCTTTTGCTATTTATGGTATGTAAATCGCCCCTTTTCATAATATGTAACATCAGAAAAATTTATTTTGGTTGAAAATACATTTTAATCACAGAATTCTTCATTAATAAAAACAATATGGCTTATTTTCTTCTTTCATACGAATAACTAAATATATTAATAATGAATTTTTAATCAGTTCAAATTTAATTTCCAATAAAATATATTAATATAAGGCAAAAAAAGTAAAAACTGAAATCCATTGACAGAAGAAAAACAATAGGGGGAAATTTTTACGACGTTTGAACTTTGTCTGTGTAAATATCAGCAGGGATTATTTGAGTTTGTATGATTTATATCTTTGATAAATTAATACTGAAAAAAAAATATATTTCGCGATTTTTAACATGATAATATTTATCACAGCTTGTTTGTATTCTATTAACTGAACTTTGATATGTATTTATATTTTTTTTAAAACCAATAAAGTTTTATTGCAATTAAATGCCTAAAAATTTATTATTAGAAAATTAAAGATATACTCATATGAATTTAAGTGTATAATGTTGATTACGTTTGTTATTTTCTGCATACTGCATGGTTTTAAACTCTTAACATTACCCCAAATTAGATGCATTTTAATTAAATTGTATTGGCAATATTTCGATAAGGCATTGATTAATCATTTAATTTTGATTCTAGAAAAAAAATCGGCTTATTGTATTTATTCTAAAACATCTTGTATGAAATTAAATCCCACTTTTTATAAATACAATTCCCTTTTGTTTTTGTTTTAAAATACATAAAATCACTGAAATAAACAGAATAATACAATCTCTCACAATCGCAATTAGAAAATTAAAAGCAATATATTTTTATGATCTTGTAATGTTTATCGATTGGATTTAAAGAGTATAATTTAGATCATAAACAGAATAACATTAACTAAACCAAATCTTACTTGTTTTATTTAAATAATTCAGATATTTATGTACACTTAAAACATGTTTATTTTTTTAAAAAAATTAGATTTGGGGTTCGTATCTTAGATATAGCTGGTATATATAATGTACAATTTTCTATTTATATTCTTTACTTCTAAGTGTATATAAAAAATAAATAACTATAATGAAGAATTTTCTCGCTATAATCGATAAATATAAATTATGTTCCCGATAGTCAATTTTTTAGAACTACATAAACATAAAAAATAGCTTAAACCATGAAAAAATTTACATTTTCCCGGTGATAAAGAAATATAAATGCTATTAAAAAAATAAATTTATATCAATCATATAAATATAATACATATGGCATAAATTTATAAATAAATCCTCGTAAATAAACCTTTACTCCAATTAAAATACGAAAGAAATTGTGTAGTAATTATATTTGAAACCGATATATTAATAGTTTTTTTTAATTAGATGGAATCAAAAAAACGGAGATGAAAGTACGCCATAATAATTAGCAAACGCCAGTTAATAATATAAATGATCAATTTTTCACAAATACAATCAAAATAATTGAATATAATTGTAAAATAGATACGTTTTTGACCAATGTTCATAAAATTCTGAAAAAAGCAAAGATAAATAAATTTCTAAATTGAGATTCATTTTTAGATAATCTTCCATGATACATGATTTCACAATTATAAGTGCAAATCAAACTCATAGAATTTAAAGCCATTTTTTTTATTAAAATTATGATAAAATCTTGGCTAGGATTGATAAAAATGTATAAAAAGGGATGATATCAAATGCATGATAACCTATTGTCTATGGTAATATTTATGTACTTGGTGCAGGTATTGATCTTTTTTTTCTTTTGAAACTCTTTTAACCATATTTATTTTAATCATAACTAGATGTCTATTATGATCGACATAGATAAAAATCTAGTAATATATACGGCTTAGATAAATTGATAAGTGTTTAATATTAATCTTTAATCGGTTGTTATTTTAGCTGTAGACGATATAAAGACAGTGATAGTAAAAGAAGAAAATTAACAAAGTCGGTATTTTAGCTCAAATTTATATAAAAAAGACCAAAATTACAATTTTAATTAGCCCAACGTCGTTATTTATGTGAAAATTACTGAAATTGCCTCATACACAAAAATTCAAACCATGATGTTTTGGGATAAAAAATTCGGAATACGATGTAAAAGGCATCATGTTTGCTGGTTTATGAACATCAATTATATTTTAGCTAGAAAAGGCATCATTTTCCTGATTATATTTCAATTTAAACATTGATGTATTTTCTATTTTAATTGCTTCATTCATACAAATTAAAATTTAAAATCAAAACACAAAAGATAGAACAAATTCAATTTGTGTACAATATAAGATATTGAGTCTCGTACTTAACTTTTAAATTATTATCTTAAAAAGCTCTATTGCTATAATTTATGATAAATTAAAATCCTAAATCCATCTTGAAAGCGAATTTATTTCTTGGAAGATAAAATATATAAATGATTCTTAATTTGCTAATAAATATATCATTAACTATTACTTGGATTTTAATTGACCATTGATAAATATTTTAAAGATTATGAGGCTGAAATAAGCATCAAGCAAATTTGTTCTATCATGTAATCAAAATTTACATTTAAAAAACTCAAACTAACGTAAAAATGAATTAAAAGCAATTTGTACTGACTACTTTTGGTTTATGTGGTAATATTACTTTCACGATATTAACCAAGAAGTTACTTAAGCTTTAGAGAAAAAGCATTTTGCATCAGGAATTTTAACTGTAACGAATTACCTAAACCACTCTAATACTCATGGTCAATTTAAGCATATTAATTCAATTTCATATTTCTTAAATTGCAATGGTAAAACCATAAAAAAAATATGTGTCGCCTCGGGATTGAACCGAGGACCTTACGCGTGTTAGGCATACGTGATAACCACTACACTAGCGACACTTGTGAAATCGATTTTACAGAATCATTATAAAGGTTTAAGAATAAATTTCAAAATAATTTACTTCTTTATAGATTAATTCGATTTAAAATGCAGAACACGAAAAGTACTATAAGTCATAACATGGGATGTTGTGGTTACAAATACCATAAGTAATATATTAATAAGTTAGGAATACTAACCGAAGAGGAAGCATATACACAAACATTAGAATAAGAAAAACGCTTGAACTAATAAGTCTTGAAATGGGTGGATGCATTCATAAAGATTGTAAAGATGATGAGGTCGAAAGAAGTTACAATAAAATCTGTTATAAAGAGCATTATAAACGTTTTTTTGAATAAGATTAAATAGCTAAAAATCAAATCTACCCATAAACACGTAAAATATATATTTGATTTTCAACCGGTTAAATTTATTCAATAAAACTTTGATTTTTCTATAGAACAGACTTGTTTGATACTCTTTTAGCTTTTTAAATCTTCATTAATGCATCCTTTCTTTCAAAACCAACTAAAAAAGCAAGATTTTAAAATGATATTTTTAGATTCTACGACGATTATAATCATGAATTTAATGTCTTCTCATATAAATGCATGAGAAAGAGAAATTATCACCATAAAAAATCGTAAATAAAACAAATATAGGAAAATCACTGGAAATATACAATAAGTACCATATTTTTTTTTAAATGAAAATAGACCCGCTTAATTTTTAATATTATTTAAAGCTATATTAGCATGCGTTTAAAAGTTCAAACCTCTTTTCTTGATGACAAACTTTATTCTTTTTTTATTTCCTTTATATGATGTTTATTGGATATTTGAAATTTTTTTGCTCTTGTTTCACCAATTAAAATTTATATATGGTATTTGTATGCATATCTACATGTTAAAACCTTGCCAATTTAAATTTTTTTTAAATATTTGGCTATTTGATATAATTATTTTGTACCAAGGAACAGTAATGGGCATAATTCAAGCCTTAAATGGTAAACGAAATCTGTATCATGTTTTAAAAATTCCGTAAAAAGGACAACATCTTAAAGAAATAGGAATACTGCATTAAAAATATTGGCTAGAAATAAAGTAGGTAATTTTTTTGAATACCTAGATGATTAACCTTTTAATAAATTAAGCCTCTGCAATATGAACATTAGAAATAAATATTTTTCAGACTATTAAACATTCCATATCAATTCAAATAAGCACAAAAGTTAATAATGATTAAATTAGAGGTAAGGTATAAATATTAGTAAAAGATAATGTAAAATTTTTGCTAGGGTATTATTAATTAAGATACATAGATTATGGTTAAAGTCTGAACAATAATAAAATCTTAAATAATCATTGTTAAATCTTAGTTTACTATTGCTGTTTATTAAGGGGTTATTGTAGTTATATTATACATTAAAGAATCTTTTTATATTCTTTAAATGGATTTTATGTGGACTCTAAGTTTTCCTATATGATTAAATATATAATTTTATATGCGAATGTATAGATTATACAAATTTTTTTTTGAATATAACTGGCTAATATTATTTTTGTAAGCGATTATCTACTTTACAGTTTTTATATATGTATAACACAAGTTAATATGGCCCAAAAAAATATAAATTTAAAAAATAACAGTACTTCAACAGCTGTTTTCTTCCTCTTCCAGTCTCTAGGCGAACAAATCCAACGGAAAAGCAGAAAACCCCCAATGCAAGACTTCACTATATCAGGCTCTCATGTAACAGACTCCATAATACCTCGAGGCTTAGATAACTGGGAAACAAATAATTCAATCCATAATAAAACCACCAATCGAATATGTTTTTTATATCCAATTTAATTAGTACCCGACAATTCTGTTTCTATTCAAAATGACCTATATAGACCCATTCAGAATTTTTTTAAATTTGGTTTAAAATTAAATGGTAATCGACTAACACCTGTTCCAGTTAAATTAAGAAACGAAGGATATTTTAATCATCAAATTCAATTCTCCGTTTATATTTTTTTATTAAATCCCCTGGTTTTTATTTTAAATTAAAAAAAAATGTTTACATTTATTTATGGTGACTATATGCGGTTCTGTATATTTCAATGATGGAATGTGCATATCTACATTGATTTAAAATATACAAATCGTAATTCCTTAAAATTGTTTTATAGGTAAAATAAATTGATCAGATTACTATTTTTTGTTCGTTAAAGTAAAGATTTAAAAGCATAATTGATGCTCATAAAATATAAAATTTTCTGGGCTTAAGAAATTTTAAGTAGAACATAAAGTATCTATGAATATAAATATAATAAAAAAATAATAAATTAACGACAATTCAGAAAGAATTTAAAAATCAAAATTCAAAAAACAAATATAAAAACATTATTTAATTCTACAAAAAAGTGGAATTTCTGTTGAATTCTAAAGGAAATAATTTGGCAGCCTGATTTAGCTATATTTATGATTATTGAATTATGAAATACGATTCGATCGATTATTTTTTATCATTGCGTTTGTCAATCAAAATATATTCATTTTGAATTTAAATAATCTTGAATAAAAAGTTCATATAATAAAACATATCCGATTTTTCTTATTTGAAACCGCTAGAAATTAATTTTATTTTTTTCGTGCTATCTAATGGCTCTATGAAACCAAGTAATCAATCTATATTTTAATTAATATAATTATGATGGTGTGAAAAAGAATCTAGGAATAAAATTTATCGAATTAGCGGAATTTTTCTATTTCTTAAATTTCTCTACCTTAGAAATATACGAAGAAGTTTATCTTCAAAATACATCATTTGGTAATTCTTATTTCTGATATTGTGATTTTATGGTGACTGTGTTTAAAATTCAACTCATTCATTTATATTTTGTTTTTTGTGGGCTGTAAATACATAATTTAATAAAAATCGGGACGCTATCCATTATATTATTATTATCATTGAAACTTTAGTTGCAACACAGTTGAAATAATTATTTCACACGAATTATAAGTATAGAATAAAAAATATTGTATAAGGATGTTATATCAATTAGCCACCAACCAATAGCCAAATTTTTTATTTAGAGAACGCACTAATTAAATAGAAAAATTAAACAAGAAAATATAAAGTTTATAAAGTTCCTAATGGCAAAGGTGATATTTATGAACTAATAAAATATATTATGAATTGATTATAGAAAATATATCATGGGTAAAAGTCGATAGACACATTAAAAAATTTGGCCTGAAATTCGGAAAATTTTTGCGCCGACTTAACTAAAAAGGGGGTTAAATAGGTAACTATGGATAGAATTTTTTTTGAAGTGTATTAAATGCATCCATTGACTTAAAAAAAATGTTTTGAAATTCAACCTTGACTAAGGACAAAATTTAATGAGAAATGTGGATTTGCTTTGTTTTTTGTAGCTTAAAACTTTATTTGAAGGAAATTTTCTTAACAATTGTCATAAAATTTATGTTAATCGACAGTAATGCTTAGTTATAATAAGGAATTAGCAAAAGAAAAAATTAAAAACACTTAGACATGGTTTTAATATTTAATTTCAGTTGAGCCAGTTGAATACAAAATAATAGGATCTAGCTGGTTTTAATTTGATATTGCTATGGTTCAGTTATTGTTTTATGAATCTTTTTAAAAAATATCTTCTTTATAATCCCATTTATGTATAATACAAATTTTATATGAAAAATCGACTCTGGATTTTTATTAGATTGAAGTTCCAAAAGAATTTATATCCTAAATTAATTAAAATATAAAATATTTTCTTTTTTTGTGAATAATATATGCAAAGCATAGTAAAAAAACCAATAATGACGAGATTCTTTAAATAGAATGCCAAATATGGATCCATATAAAAATAATTTTATTTACATGTGAATAATAAAAATTAATCATGAAATTTAATTATTTATTTTTGATTGCTTATTTATCATTTATCGAATCAAGTGGGGGATTAGATGATCCTAAAAGCAAGAACAAAGTAGATGCAAGTACATGTTGTTCCCTTGATAGAGACACCATTGGTAACTCAAGAATAGATGGTATGTATGGCGATAAAGCCCAAACGGATTTACGTAAAATGATAGAAATCCATAATAATAAAGTATGTAAGGATTATAAAAATGTTATAGATCGAGTTGATGCCTTAAAGTTACAAATAGAAACCTTTAATGGTCTTAAAAATAGAATAAGCGCAGATATTGATCATCCAGAAACGTCTAGTCTTAATATTTGCAAATCTGACACAAATGCGGGGAATTGCATTGAATCTGATGACATTGATTTGGTTTGGTTTGAAGAATTTAAAAATTCGATGATTAACTGCGTTCAATATATTTTATACAAAGTTCGAGATATAGAAGCAACCATGCATGTATTCGGAGAACTGGAATTTGAAAAAAACAAGCAATTTAATATGCATGTCCAGAAAGTCGACAGATTAGAAGACAAATTGCTGTCAAATATTGAAAAGAAGATGGACACTGTAATGTGTTCTAGTATATTTGACGAGAAAAAGAAATTTTCTTATATATTTCAACTTGAAGAAATAATCATGATCAGAAATCAATAATTTCTATACAATTTGATTTTCTTGCAGTTGTATATCCCAAATAAATATACAAAATAAGAATAATAAAAAATTGTAAAGTTAAAATATCAACAAATAAATATTAATTCATAATAATTAAAAAAAAAATAAAAGATGAAAAATAAACATACCCTATATGGCCTGGTCTATTTATGTAAATGTTACTTATTGTTCGGATTAAAAAAAATAAAAATATCTTGCCTTTTTTTAAATCACATTTTTTCTCAACAATACAATTTGCTTCACTTTTTATTGTCTTAAAAGAAATTTTATTGGTTAAAAACATAAAAGATAATTGATCCCGAATGTAGGTGAGCTTCGCTACTATCAGAAAAATCTAATTTTTATGCTACTCTGAAAATTTCGATTCATAATTTATATGATCTAAACGTAAATTTAACAATGAATGCTTAAAAAAAATATAAAAAATAAATATAAAGAATATTTAAGAAATATAGGATAGTGCAAAAATAAAACATAAACCAGAAAAATGAGTTTAAAATCAATTTTCTATGTGTTTACGGTAAAAAAAAGTATAAATTTTAAATTTTAAAAATATAAAAGACTCAACATAGAAAAATGGGTTTTTAAAAACACCATATAAATTTATATTTAGCCGAATGATCATATATGGCGAGAATAAAAACTAAATAATCCTTTTATTACACAATTATTAAAAATCGATGAAGAATAAATAAATAAAAATAGTTGGCGAAAATCCATTATGCAAAAAAAAATTTGAAAAATTTATAGAAATCTGAATCGATAAGAAATATATTTTCTTGACAGTGTTAATTATATATACTGTTGATAAAAATATTTAAAAACTAAATGATAGAAAAGATTATAAATAAGTCTTCTAAATATAATGTTTGTAAAAGTAATTATCATTTTATGTAAAACGAAAGATACAACTATGTGTAATATCATTAAAATTGGATTTATTCATTCTTTCAAAATTCAATATATTAAAGCCAAAATAGATCGCTGCTCTTACATTCTAGCTGCATTAAATGCTTATTTCATTTTTAAAATGTCTTGGATGCTTTATAATACACCAAATTGTGCATATGGCAATAAGAAATTCTAAAATAAAAATATCATGTGTATTTAATATTTACTATATCATGGTAAACCAATCTAATTTTTATACATATTATTTTTTGCTGAACTGGGTAACGTTGTAATTTATATTCTTTTTTATTTTAAAAATTTAAATTACACCCTTTAATAATCATTTTAAATAGATAACCAGTTTTATATGCTTTCAATTGCGTTTTTGTAGTTAAAATATTTAAATATACTAAGTATCGCTATAATTAGATCTTTAGATTGTATTATTTTGTTATATTGGGTAAAATTTGGTTGTTATCGAACTGATCTAATTCTTATTGTTTTGATTGTATTTTATCCGATAGGATTTATATTTTTATTTAGCATTGGTTGAAAACTATTGATTTAGATACTTTTATTATATTATATCAGGATGGGTTTACATTTTAATTTGGCTTTTATTCGTTTTAATATTTGTTTTTTTGTGATTATTTTTTATTGTATAAAGTATATTTTTTTATTTATTCAGATATCGAACCCTATAATTTATTAGAACAATTTTTTTTTAATTCTATTTATTTTTACAATATATTTTATGTCTGTTTATTCTTCAATTTTTTCAAATAATTTAAATATTGATCCTGGTAAAAAAAGTTTATTATCATGGTTTTTATTTATGCTATAGTTTTTTTCTAACTTTATTACTCTCTAGTCGGGATACATTTTATTCGAACTTATTTATTATCCTAAACCCTAAAGAGTATTATATGCTTTACTGAATTGTAATAAATATATTATTGTGATTTTGTTTCTATTTTTTATTTTTTTTATATCACAAGAATAGTTTTTGATTCTATTTGTTTTTAAATTCATTTTCTGTACCTAATGCATATTTTTTTATCTAATTATTTTCGAAAAGATAAAATGTACTTAATAATTTTCGACAATATTCAAATTTGTTTTTTACTATAATTAAAGATTTATGGCTTAAAAGTTTGGGATTTCTCACAGTGTTAACATACTAGATCTTATCCGATAATTATACCCTGAATTATTATCAAATTGTAGAACCGACAAGCATTGCTGATTTGCGGCTCGATTTTCATATCGCACTGTATTTGGATACTAGGGAAGGTTAAAGTTTTGAAAATGAGGAAATTGTTTAAAGATAGTATAAAAACACAGCCTATATTTTCCCCAAGTAAAGGCAATTGAAAAAATGCAGCTTGGTATTTCTGAATTTCATTTTTACTGTGAGTTTTTGAAAAATATTAAATAAATCTATTTTTATATTTTTATTTTAATTGATCTTGCGTTCTAATAAATAAGAATCTATGTTGTTTAAATGAAAATAATATTCATAAACGTTAAGTTTTTTTGGTTTTAAATTTTAAAGATCGCGAATTTTCCAAAAAATATAAAAAAAGGTTTTTTTTATCGTGAAACTGGATTGAAAAAAATAAATGATAAAAACAAACTATAATTAAATTTTGCAATCATTACATTTCTTTCAATACATGTTTATTATTTCGAATCGGAAAACTCTATATTTGTTGATCATATGATTCTATATAATTTCGCATATTTATATTTTGCAAAGATATTAATTATATAAATTTATTTCCTGATACATGAAAAAATTAGCCAACTATTTTTTATTCGACTTTTGAAGTTTCTTTTGAATTTTCTTCAAATAAAAATATCAATCAGTGACAACCAATTATTCTTCTAATATATCCAATTCATTAGTATCATCTTGAAAGTTACCAAGAAATATTGATAATTTTTTTTATTGTTTTATTCGTGCTTATTGTTAGTGGAAATTTTTGTTTATATTTTCAAATTGGAACTTTAAATCATTGAAGATTGAATCTTTCTTATATAAAAAGCATTGTTGCAATACCAAAAAGAGATTTCATGCTGCCTAGCTTCAAGGATTACAAAAAAACACTGGTATCCGAACCCAGTAAAGAAAGATTTTGGTTGCAAAAAGATAATTTCTTGAGGTGCTGAAATAGTATAGGTGCAAGTAATCAAAGTCTTTTTGGATTGATATAAATTTTTTTCTATAGAAGAAATACTATTAACGTTTTCTAATCAAAATTTAATCTTCGAGCTTATTTAAGTATTTTTTCATGTTTTTCAAAATACTAATTTTTCTAATAATTTTTTTTCTGTCTAACTCATCTTCTTGTTCTTTCTTTTGTCGGAAACGAAGCACTGAACTGGTATTTAGATAATAAAAGAATCTTAGAATTTATATTGAAAATATCTAAGATTGAGTGTATTGAATCGAATTATTTTAACTTGGTATTAAAAATAAAAATATTTGGTTATCCAGAATAATTAGCATAAAAATAGGGTTTATAGCTAGTTTTTGCATCTCAAATTGTGTGATTCGAAGTATAAATTTCTTTTAGATTTTTAAAAAATAATGCAAAATTATAATTTATCCATTTTGCAGCATCCATTGAAGTTTCCTGAAAATTAGGCAAAATATTACATAATTAATTATGTCAACGACGTACACGTCGCTAAGGATTTAATTATCTTACTTATATCGGAAATTATCACAAAATTCATTTTCTTGTAGGCAAATTTTTTCAGATCGAACATGATAGTCACAATATCTGCCCATGAATTTTATTCTATTACTTAGATCAGAAAATATTGTTACTATTCAATATTAAAGCATGCATATTTAATTATATTGATATCAATAATCTTAAAAAATACGATTACATATAGAATTTTCGGATTATTACACTTCCAAAAAACTCTAATTATATTTAATAAAAGAATTAATACAACATAAAAAATATAATGAAGAAGTTAAAAAATGATGCAGTAAGGTTTTGTAAGTAGTTTATAGGACTCTGATGAAGGTTAGTATAAAAAATTATATTTAGTTTATAAACAACGAAAAATCATTTAATATGCATACTTTATGAAATAACTCCACTTAAAAAGATAATAAGTTCCTCAAACGTGTTTGTATATAAGTTTTTTTTCAATATTATTAAATACTCTAAATATGAATTGCTCTATTATCAGGCCCTTTTTATCTAAAATGTATAACACTAGTTTTAGTGAATTTTCTTTAATAATTCTATTACTTTAAAATCATCAATTCTCGCCAATTTTCTGATCGAAAACCTTAAATTGGTGAATTTAATCCTAACATTTAAATCGGAATCTCTTATAGCTAAGTTTTTTTACAAAAAAATATTTTTTGTAGATCAGTTTTTATTTTTGAAATTTCATTTTACTTTCAAAGATTTTTCGAAGCTAAATTGATGCCCACTTCGGGGCTCTTGTAGAGCACAGAAAAGGAATGATATAAATTACCTATAAAATACAAAATATATTAAACGCAGTTATAGCTTTTGAAGTATGTAGAGTTCCAAAAAATTTATAAAAACTATCCAAAAATCACAATAGTTTGTCTGGGTTTGAATATATTGTAAATCCTGTCAATATAAAATAAGATATTCAAAAAAAACAAGTAAAAGATATAAAAAATGGCTATAGACACTTATTGTATAAGTTATTATAAATTTCCGGATATTTTTTTTCATTTTTAAATTGAAGATCTAAAGAAATTAATTTTTATGAATGTTTGATCCCCAAAATGGCGTTAATACATATTTATGACCATTTTAATTTTTTTTGGTCTTTAAATATATTTTATATGTAATTTATTATAGAAAGACATTTCTATTATTGAATTAAAACACATATTGTCAAAAAGATTTAAATAAGAATCAAAAATAAAAAAAAAATGCAAAAATATCTAAAATATATTTTGTTATTTTCTAAAAATGTTTTTCTGTCAAGGGAAAATTTTAGAATCATGAATCAAGGAACTCAAACAGGAGAATTAAATGATAATAATTCTGAAGTGGACATATTTAATAGCAAAGACCAAAGAGAGCTTCGAGATGTAATAAGAAGACACAATAAACAAATTTCAAATGATAGATATAATTTTATAAAGATGTATAAAAAAATTGAACATATACATTGCAGTACTGATAAGGTATTGGATAACTTTGAATCAACCTCTAAAGTTAATATCAATAGATGTCAAAAAGTTGATATATTTACACCACATCCACAAAGAAATACTAGACCGGTAATTATATTTAATCCAAATAAAGGTGATGATTATGAAACTATGCTTTCTCCTTTGACTCAATTTATGCTTCTTCCAGTGAATGAAATTCGAAATACTTCAGAAACCATCGAATTGCTTCATGATTTGACCATGCGAAAAAATGTTTTTGTAGAATCTATGAATAAGGTGTTTGGAGAACGAATGAAGAAATTAATATCATATATTGATTTCAAAATAAAAATTATAGTTGAACTCACTTACTTAAAGGATGTCGAAAAAGCAAGGTGTATATATGAATTGGAAAAGATTAAGCATCCAAGAAATCGAACTGAAATACCATTTTAGATGGTAATTGTTTTTCAATTTTAATAAATTTTTTTAATGATCAACCAATCATCTACATGTGTCTATTTTTTAATTTTTTTTAAATATTAAAAGTATCATAAAGATTGCCCGGATATTAACCGTAAAATTGGCAATTTGCGCAATAATTTCTCTCATATACCCAGGTAGCTATTGAGGATTCTATTCATTTAGGAATCATGGATTTTGTTCTAATCAATCCGCCTAAGCGGGCTTTTTTATATTAAAAAACACTTTAATAGTGCGACTTTATATAAAAAAAAAATCTTACTTGAAATAAGCATTTTAATCTTTATATTTATGAAATAATTTTGGTACGATTTTCAAATTTTTTCTTCAAGCATACCGCGAACGATTTTCGTGAAAAGATCATATCTATACTCTTGGCTATATTCTATTCTCTTACATCATCTTATATCCCCACCTCTTTTAAGATCTATTAGTCTAAGGGTTTTTCTCAGTCCTATAGTTTGAATATATGCCACAATTTGATTTTTGACTTCATGTTCTTTTAAATTATGTATTACCCTGCATCCAATGTTACGATAAATGGCATCATCTTTGTTCTACAGCTCGGGATTAATATTAATTTATATGTAATCAAATAATAATTTCTTGGCTTCTCGTTTTCGACCATTTTCTATTTTTTATACTGGTTGGGCCCTTTCTATCAATGTGATCTAATGATATAATAATTTAATAAAAGGTATTATAAGGATTATCATTTGTTGTTTAAATGCGTTAATATTGTCATATTATTGACAAATATCTTTCATTCCTTTATATTTAACTATTTAATAAAAATAAACGAACCACCATTGCAACAATTTTTATGATAAAAAACCAAACTAGAAATTATACAATACATAATATTTAATTTAACTTTTTATTTTTAATTATTTAAAGAAAGCCTTTACCATATCAGCTAAAGCGTATAAATTTTACATAATTTCTTAATAATAATTTGTAAATTTTCCCAAAAAAGTTGAATAAATCTACTGGTATTATATTTAAAATATGAATTAAATAATTCTGAATTTACGGCACATGAAGGAAATAAAAGACGATAACTCTAAAAATATATTTTTATGGAAGAGAAAAACATATATGTGAAAAACACTTTATCTAAATACTAAAAAATCATAAAAATTTTTTTAGATCATTCAAAACATAAGTAAAAAATGTATAATTGTTAATAATATTCGCGGAAAATTTTTTTATTAAAAAATAAATTCTTTGGCGTCTTTTCACATAATAGATGAATCCCAATTATATCGTACTTTCAATAAAAAGAATCTCTGTTTGTATGCATTTTTTTTATAATCTAAATACCTCAATAAAAATTACCGTGGCTTTTTTTAACAAGATGAATAGTATATTTCTATGAAGAAGCATTTCCGTTGAAAAGGATTATTTATTTCATTAAGGCATAGTTTCATGATAAACGTATTTTAAAGAAAACAATGATATCCAATGGCTAATTTAAAATTATTTTTTCATAAGATGTAATTTCTTAAATTAAAAAACGAGACTGTCATGCTTAAAATACGCAATTCGGCAAATAATATATAAACCTTTCGGTAAAAAGCAGAAAATTTTTTTTTTTGTAGAATTAAATGTAATTTTATACAAATTTAAGGAAAAGTGAGATAAAAAATGATGTTTTTATTTTTCTTATTGTTTAATTCTGAGGTTAAATTTAATTTTATTTATGCTAAATTTAAAATAAATAATAAAATTTACTATTTTTTGCATACTACCAATTATATAAGTGAGAAATATATAAAGACTAATAATAAACAAAAAAAAGCAGAACTTATGAAACAAAGTATGTTTTTTTCAGATATATGTCATTTATAATTCCAAAATTTGCCTTTTTAATCAAACAGCATAAATTAGTATCCAGTTGATTTTTCCGTCTTTTCCTCAACACTTAGAACTTATATGATAATTCTATATTCGTATGTTAAATTATCTATTTTTAGAAAACATTTAATGTATACATTGATCAAAAAAATTTCTCCCGTGCCACATACAAATTTAGCTATTATATGTTATTTAAGATATTTAGGAGATGTGGTGTTAATTTTTTAGCAATAATTTCTTAAATGGATAATTAAAATGTTATTATCAGCTTGGAATAAAATGCATCATATCATCGATTTAAATATAATTACTTGATAATTGAACATATCCCTATCTATACACTTAATATAAAAAAATTCTACTTCCGTGAACATATTGACTATTACGTGTTTTTAATAAATATCAAGAAATATCTTTATATACCACAAATTAAATATAATTTCATAAAATTGTCAAAAAATGTTTTACCTTCATCATTTATCCATTTTTACAATACTGAAACTAGTTTTTTTATCCGAGCTTGGTGCAGGTGCCATAGGAATTTCACAAATTGGTCACAATACACAAAATAATATAGATTTTGGACCATTAAATGCACAAAGTCAAAGAAGTGAAAGCCAAAAAAATTCAGTTGATCGAATATTAGATCATAATGCTAAAGTCATCGAGGATTTTATAACTTTGGAAAGACAAATTAGAAGTCTTGAGCAAAAATCTTTAAAATCGCTTGAAATTTTAGAAAGATGGAGTTCTTGTTTATCCGAAATTTTATTTGTTAGTGAAAGATCGGCTATGAACTCCTTGAAATTATACGGAAGCAAAAAAATGCATTTAGAAAAAATAATAGTAGATATGAGAAGCCGCTTAAGGATATTATCAAGTAGATACATGGATTTTTCAATTTATCCAGTGAATCAGTCTATAGAAGAATCAGCACTATCACGAGTGCTTAGTTTATCGCGCACTAAAAGAGAATCATATTTTAAAATAAAAGACAGTAAACTAGACAAAGCTCTTGAGAATTATAATAAGCATATTGATGACATATTGTGCCTCACTTATAGTACGCGGGAATTTCCAGTATCCTCAAAAGTCTTGTTTTTAATCGAGTTCGAAGAAGTAAAGGCTTTGAATGTTCCGGATTTTTTTGTTGAAGATGACAAACTTATAAAAGAAATAGAAGCGATATATTTTCTTGGCTGCAGAACAAATTAAATGATAATTTTTGTTATGTCCGTGTAGATGTAATCCACTTCAAAGGTATTCAATTCTTATTTCTTTTAATTTTTTGCATAAAAATTAGCATGGAATATAATATTTATATATTTTTGCCGAAAATTGTAAATAATCAAGTATTCAACCAGTACTTTAATTAATCGATTGACATATTCATTTAGATGATTGTATAGTTTCATCTAAGAGAATTAATAATATAAGAACCCAAGGAGGATTGTTCGTGTGTTTGTATATATTGTTATAAAAATATACTATTATATGTAAAAGCTTGTATTTATAATTCAGAATAAAAATAAAATGAAAAAAATACATTGGCTCAATCATCCTTAGCCTTTTCCCTGGATATCTTGTTATTTTCAAGAATAATAAAAAATTTTTAGCACGTAGCATATCTCCAAAAGTATTCTAAAAATCATATAATTACAGACTATCGCGCAAAAAAGCATATTAGCGCGTATTTTATTTTAAAAAATAACTTAATCATGTTAAAGTATAGACCTGAATCTATTCTTAACTAATTTATACATAAAAAAAATTTGAATAATATGTAAAAATTAAAATAATCGTAGAAATCACTAAACAACATAAGTTAAAATAATTAAAAAAATAAGGGTAAATAATTATTTATAAAACATTTAAAAAAGTAAATATCGATAAATCCAATAAATATTATGCTTAAAACAAAAATAATAAATCAAAATTTTTTAGTATGATATGTGGGTCACTTAAATATTTTAATTTACAAAATACAACATATGCACTAGTATTTAAGAAATGAGAATACAAGTCAAAGATATTATGTGAATAACACTAAAATATAGAATACTAAAGTATATAACAAGTAATATACACATAAAGGAAATGCAAGTTAGCGGATACAACATAAAATCGATATTATTATATTGTTTAAATATATTTTTTTTTCTATTTTTGTTATTTTGAATTTTAACGGAATTTATAGTACTAGAGACAAATATCATAGCTTTTAATTTTTATTAATAGGTGAAGTTTTTCAATTCATAAATTACCTATAATAAGATAAGTTATCATATTATTATATTGTTTAAATATATTTTTTTTCTATTTTTGTTATTTAAAATTTTAGCGGAATTTATAGAACTAGAGGCAAATATCATAGCTTTTAATTTTTATTAATAGGTGAAGTTTTTCAATTCATATATTACCTCTAATAAGATAAGTTATCATATGTAAATATTGCGAAAATTCTCGATGCCTCTTTTGAAATCTTTTCCAGGTTTATACTAATAAAATGCTCATATTTCATCATGAGGTATGAGTTTCAGTTTGTGGAAGAATACAAATTTCTTTAACTATTATTTTAGTAAAAGCTGCCTTTTTTTGCTGTCTCTCTTGATCTAATCTTATTTATCGATGATTTTATAGATCGAGCATTAATATGGAGGGTTCTCTGTGAGTTTATATTTTCATACCTAGCACTTTTCTTCATTAAAACAGCTCTTATGATGTTCTAGGGTACATTATTGGGTCAAGAAGTAAAAGCATTCAAAAATCAAAATATTCTCAAACTGGGATATATTGTATTAGAATAATTTTTTTATATAGGTTTTTAGCTCTTGATTTATATTTTGATGACAGTGATGTTTCAAGCTTAATTTCAAATTTAGGCAATAAGGGGAAAACCCAAAAATTTACCTATTAGCCAGAATAAATAAATATGACAAAGAAATAAATTTACGATCTAAAATTTCATAATAGTAAATTCTATAGAATTTTTAACTATGTTAATAATTATAATTCCAGATATTACCGCCAATAATATCTAGATTATCTATATTAAAATTTTTTAGGATTATATTATGCATGATAATTAGATCAAAACATAAGATTTGTGCCCTATCATTTGAAAAAATCGTATTTTGATTAAATTTAAGGTATTTAAAGGAACGTGTATTGAATTAAAAATGTACAATTTAAGATTTTAACTCCGAATATAAACCACAATTAAAACTATAAATCAAAATAATTTTTTACCTTTTTTAATTCATATTCTCAAGTCTTTTTAGCTTGTGTTTTTTTATTTTGTCGTCAATATTTTAAAAAAAGTATCTGGAATAATCACAAACTTCTTATTAAAGCTACATGTTTAAAATTTAGTACAAAAACGTCATTTAAATATGCATATTTTACATACATAAACAAAAAATATCGGAGCTTGAATTGAATTTATTTAAAGCATGAGAAACATCGAATTTCATGTATATCTTACGGTACATAGACAAATAATACCTGCACTTAAATATGTGTATTTAAAGCATGAGAAACAACATATTATATTCATATTTTACAGACATAGACAATTAACAACCGCACTTAAATAAATGTATTGTAAGAATGAGAAACAACGGTTCTAGGCGAAAGTTTCCCATCCCTTTTGATTTATATGTAATAAATTCCCCTTTACATCTACATATAATTTAAATAATATTTTTTTTTTATATTTTCGCATATTGCCTATTTAAATTATCGAAATAGGCTCTTGTTTATAATAAAATCCGTTTTATTTGATGATTGACAGCATTATCCACAATATTTAAATATGAAAAAATACATTGTTATTTTATATATTTTTATTGCGTGCATTTTTTTATTATAGATTGGCAATAAAAACTATTTTCATCACAATAAGAGCATATAATTTTCATTTTAAGTTATTCATAATTATACGATCAAAACTTATTATTATGTTATGGTAAATTTAAAGATATTACTACTATTAGAATTTCCTCAGATGAGAAATTCATTTTATTTTAAAGTGCATAAAGGATTTTTAACAGTACTTATCCGAAAAAGACTCTATTAGATCGATTCAAAAACCTTTATATTTAAATTCAAAGCATATTTACTGTATTTCTGGACGAAAGTTTTTTCATTAAAGAAATTTAAACACGTTTATTGGTCTCTAATTGTTATAAGAAATTCATAAGCACATGTGCAATATACATATTCTTTTTAGAAAATTTAACCTATGCTTTCTGTCGAATTTCTTAAATTCGTGCATAAATTTTTGAATACAAGCATCCAATAATTTCTCTAATATATTTTATACGACTTTCTCTTGTATTATCGTGCCTTGCATTTTTTTAGAAGATAATTAACATCTGGTTCTTTTTGATACTAAGAAAGATCCGAAATTTTGTTCGTGCAAAAGTGGATGGGTAGAATAACCTAGAAAAGAAAAATATTGTCCTAATGCTAATAATTGCACACAATAAAATCATATTTCAGGCAATTTAATCCCCGAAAAACGTACCCTTCATATATTTTATAAAATTACCTATACTTTAAATAAATCATCCTAAACACACAAAAATGGGTAAAAATTTTTACTTTCTGTAAAACTACAGCCATACATAATAAACGAATGAACTTATTTAACTTATCTAGATTTAATTTATAAAAGAAAGTATAAAATTCCTTATAATAAATTAATAGATTTCTTTAAAGTCCTTATCTGTATTATAAATATTTAATATAAACAAAATAATCTATGGGATCTAAAATTACATTTTAAATTATGTTGCAGACACTATAAGACTATTTTTGGACACTTCAAAAATTCTAAATTTTTTTATAGCGCAATTTTTTAATTCCTTATATAAAAAATTCAATTCAAAAGCATTTAAAGCTTAAATTCTAGCAATATTATACTAGGATTTAAAATTTTTATATCTAATCGTTATTGCAGCCCAAATGATATTTTCGAAGAACCATAACTTTGACTATAAATCTTTTAATGACCAACATATATTTATAGTACTCTATATTTACCTATAGATTAATATTCCATGAATATTACATAATGATGTTTAATAAGTGGATATCAAAGCAGATATCAAATTCATTTTAATAAGTTTGGGCTATGATCAACAAAAGAAATAATTACAAATTATTTAGTTTGTATGAAGCTAGGAATATATTACTAGCGCATCCTTACCATAAGTAGTTAAGTTTTTACGTCAGGTAGAAAAAATAAAAAAATTTATCGACAATGAAAAGTAGAAACACGGCTTAAGATATGTCGATGAAAACTTATATAAATAAATTAGCATTTTTACATTCTTGTTTTGCTTAATTATATATTATGCGTTATTATCACAAAGTAAGTCCTTTGGAAAATCTGTTTCTTGCAGTATCGTCTTGAACGTTTATAGAAACGATTTTAATCTCCAATGCAATTGTAGATTCTATTTTTATGCCGATAATAAAAAATTAAACCATATAAAAAATCAGTGGGGGTGTTATTCTAATCTTTAAAGATCTAGAAAGCGTTTATCCATTAGAGTTATTTTTTATGTGCTAGAGAGTTATCATTAAGCGTTGTATAATATTCTGGCTATTATTAATTTAACTGGACTGATCTATCGGCTATTTTTAGTTATTTTTAAAAATCAACATAAAGTATTTTTTGTTATTAAGAAATATACACATACAAAATAAGATCAGATAAAAAGAATACATATCTTTTAAATCTATAATTATAAACAGAGAAATATTTTTTTTTGGAGCACATGCTAACTTGAATTGACTGCGTGCTTAATATGTCATTATTCTTCAGAATATTTTTTTTTCATTAACTATATACTCAAACTGTTTTTTATTAATATAAAGAATTCTTATCGTTTAATTTCAAACTATTAAGCATCATCAAAAAATATAAAATAACTGTATTTTGTCTAATCAAATATACAAAACCATAAAAAACCACATTTAAACGATTATGTGGAGAAAAATAAGATGCTCTTTTCAACTCTGCTTTTTATTATAAAAGATACAAAATATTTTTGTATATACGTGTATTCGCAACAAATTATAATGCTCAGAAATTTATTTTGCAGTTTAGTTTTGAAAATTTCTTATTTAAGATTATATTCTATTTTTTTCTGGTTTTTTCTAAGGATGATTATATTCATAACATATGAAGATCAATCATGAATTGGACGTAATTGTGAATTAATCATAAATTCTGACAGGCTGATTTTTTTTAAAATTTATAAAAGATTTTTTATTCTTTTACTTATTGGATCGCTTGATTAATATTAGATATATTTTTCCCAAAGGTTTATAGAACTAGAATGAGGCCGTTATCTCTTCATTCTGCAATTTTTTTTACTTCCTCTGCTAAAATAGTATGTTATTTCATATTTTATATACGTATGCAATATTCCAAAGGAAAAATTAAAAATTTGAATCTAAATAATCATTGAATGGGCTTATAATAATAGATGTATATTTTGTTGTCTAAATAGAAGCTTCCCCTATGATCTGAAATTCAATTAATTTAATAAGCATAAATTAACCCAAATTAATGGGAAACAACATCAAGACTATTTCAGCTATTGCATCAGTCGGCGCATTAGCGATATATTCAACATGTAGAATATATAACATTTTTAAGAAGAAATCACAGACTTCAATTAAAACGGAAAAAATAAGATCAAGCAAGCCTTCAAGTATATTTACACTGAATTATATACGAGAAATATTTAATTTCAAGAATAAAGATAATCAATCAAGCCAGATGCAGAAACAGGAGATTGATTTGAAAAATACAATATTGAAAATGTTTGATACCGGGAGAATAGGAGAAGCAGCTTCTCTTATAAAAAGCAATAGAAATATTAACTTCTTTAAATTTGATAGTGACATTATTGAAATAAGTTCGTTATGCAATTCGGGAATAGAAAAATTATATGATCTTTTTGTATTGCGATTTATGTGTCTGAATCAAAAGGATTGTCAAAATAAGAAATACATATATGCATCTAAGATACAAAGATGTCTTGATGATGTGATAGATCATAAAATGTGCCTACTCAAATATAGATCAAGAAAAATAGGTGTTACTGCTTACAAAAATTTCTTTGATACGTTTCCATTACTTCTAGAAGATTTTCAAACTGAAAAAGATAAAGTTGCAGCTAAGAAGATCTCTAAAGATTCACATAAATCTGAAGGAGGCGGGAAAACAAAAAATGATATTTTAATCATAAAAGAAATACCAGAAAATAATTTAAATGTGCTAGTTTTAGAAGAATATAAATTTAAGTCCCAACAAAACTCGAATGTGATTGTGAATGTTTCTATAAAAAGAAATACAACACGAAAAGTATTCAATAAAATCAAGTTTATGCTAAAAAATTCTGATTTTTCTGAATTATTGAACTATACCCGATATAAAAAGGATTCGCTCAGTATTTTTTGCAGGATATTATTTGCTATTCTAGAAAATAGAAAAGGGGAAATATATAACTGTTTAAAAGATGCACAAACAAATAGTAAAAAGATAATAAATGAATATGAAAGGAAATTAGTGGCGTATATAAATGGATTATTTGATTATTACCAGAAAAAAATCATTTTTCGGGAATATGAAGATGTTTCTACATTGTATTATAAATACTTAACGGCTATAGAGACCGAAAATAAACTTAAAAACGAAAATAATTTATGTTTGTATAAAAAATTTAATAAAACAAAAGCAAAAGAACATCCACGTTTCAATTCATTCGAGACTAGCATCAACAATTCTAACCTTGCGTTCCAGAATGATATGAAAAACACCCAAAAAATAAGTTTGTTGAAAAAAAATCTAGATATCTTGAGGTCTTTAGATGATAGAAAAGAACAAAAATCTGTTCTCATAGATGATATTCATAAATTTAACAGAGTAGGCGAAGATATGAAAGAAAATAAAAAAGATATTTCAGAACAAAGTAGTTCAGAAATATTGAAACTTCTGATGCGACAAGGAATTTATTGGTTCACCCATCACATATTAGCAAAGAATAACAATCTTTTGATATCTCAAACATTGGTCTTATTCAAAAATGACATAAGAATTTTGTATTTAGCGTTTGAAATTTATATGAACAAAGAAAATTATACAGAATCATTAAGTATTTTAGAAAAAATGAAAAAAAATTATAGCAATGATCCAAGAACTTTAGTCTGTCAATATATTTGCGAAGAAAAAACCAAAAACATCAAATACAAGGGATTCAAAGGCCGAAACAAAAAAACAACAAACAGAAGAAACTCAAGCAACATGGAAAATAAAGAAAAAAAGACAGTCTTTCTTGAAGAAAACGATGTAACTAGAAATAAAACAGACGCTTATAACAAAGATGATGAAAATAAAGTGCGTGATATTGACAATCAAGCAAAGGAAAAAATATTTTACAACAAAAACGATTTATCTATTTCCAAGTTAGATCATCTTTTCAAGTCATTAAAAGAAGATGAGTACCATTGTAAAACCTTATTATTATTAGGTGAATATTTTTCAAAGGAAAATCAAGCAAAGGGCAAAATTTATTTTGAAAAAGCTCTAATTTCTTGTACAGACGATAAAGACAAACGTGAGATTATAAAGAATATTGTTCTTCTGGAAATAAAAGAAAAGGTGAAGAGGGAATATCATAATAAATAATTAGCTAGAATAAATTTCTTGAAAATATATTAGTAAATATTTTGAATCATATGAGGATTTATGTGAAAGAATAATAGTGTATTAAAAATGTATGTTCTAAATTGAAATTTAATTCCACATATATTTTTAAATCAAATCACTAA
This sequence comes from Rhyacophila brunnea, assembly GCF_057557595.1. NCBI lineage: Eukaryota > Metazoa > Arthropoda > Insecta > Trichoptera > Rhyacophilidae > Rhyacophila > Rhyacophila brunnea. Next base: position 809,354 of record NW_028232770.1, on the reverse strand, counting down.
TCGCTATTAAGATTTTATTTTGTTTTCCTTTGTATAAATGGGTTAACAATAGGTATAATAAACACATGAACAAATAAATAGTGTATTTAGGTGTGGTATTTGCTCGGTATTGTTATTTTATACCCTAAAAATCACAAAAAAATATTTTGTCGCATGAAGGCATGGGATCAGTAATTAACTAAATACAAATATAAATGCCGAACACGTTTAATTACTAAAATCCAAGACTTTTCTGGTAAAAGCAGTTTAAATTACTAAAAATAAAATGCCATATTAGTGATAGAAGAAAAACCAAGAAATTAAAATATGATAATGTTAATAAAAGTATTGTATATGTTAGAAAGGAAATGAAGATATTTACTTTGAAATTGAAAAATAGCCTACTATTGTTCAAGAGTAATATAACTGTCATTCTTTTGAATATACATATTCTTAAAAAATTACCGAATAAATTCAGTTACCCGTTTTTAGAAAACGAATTTTACGTTAAAAAAAATATTGAACATTATTTATTCCTTTTAAAATACCGTTTGGCTTTGAATAATCAATAAAGCGTAAAGACACAAGAAATATATAAAATTAGTTGGAAGCAAATCTTAAAATACCCAAATAAAACAATCCGAAAATATATACCGTGGAATTTAATGTCATACCTGCTCGATATTTAACATCGCCACACCTAAAGTGGAATAAATGTCAAAGATTTTTGTAAGTGTTCACAGTACCTTCATACTTTATTCGAAGGTGCAATTAATGATATAATTTATAGTAGTTTTATAAATAATTAACTTCAGAGAAGCCAATTATCGATAAATATGTTTAAGTTTATACTTTTTCAACAATACAAATCCAAAATATACTTAACAGATTTTCACATCATCGAAATTACCCCAAAACACAAAGAAACAACAAAATTTCCCTTCCGAGGAGGCGAAACTGAAAAATATAATACTGATTAATTAATGAAAAATTGCATAAGATTTTTTCCGCATTTAATTATGAAAAAAGATATTACAAGTCGATTATATTTCGATAATTTATAAATTTTTGAGCTAAATATTGTTGGGTATGTAAATATATATTTATGGAATGATTTGATTTTAGAAGACATAAGTTGTTGATAAAACTTTAGTTTATGTGCAGATTTGACTAATGTCATATAGATACTCATACCTTTACTGCAATTCATTTAAATATTTATTAAATCTGTGTTTCTCATAAAACCATATTGCTTGTATGTGTTATTTGACATAATTGGAACTTTAACTCTATCAAATGACACCTATAATATTTGGTTTTCACATATTTCATCATATGGCGCTCATTATAGTCAAAATATGCTCAGATTAAACGCTGTCATAAGTCAATCATATGAATCTAGGAAGGCCTAGGGTACACATAATAGGTTTGGGAAGAGACTTCAATAAATAATTTATGAAAGGTGGAAATTCTATGCTGTCGTTGTTAAATATGCTGTGATAAATGTAAAAATAATATGGGTTGTTATATAAAGATATTAATCGTTTTGCTTAGTAAAAAATATGCAAAACTAAAATACGAAGAATACAATCGGTTTTAATAGAATAAAAACAATTTTTCAGCCAATAAAATTTCACGATTTTTTTCTTTAATAAATTTAGATTTAATTCTTCTAATTTGATACCCGAATCAAAACAGATATTTTAATCAAACAAAATAGACCTGATATTTTTCTATACGATAAAAAAGAAATATGATTACGCTGATCGAAATAGGTATAACGAGCATTGATAACTTGACTGAAGTTGAGAATGAAAAATATAGGAAATATAACATCTTGGCAAACGAACTTGGTTTAATTTACAAATGTAAAACAAGAATAATATCATATGTGATGACTTGGGATGGGGTGGTCACAAAATATCATAAAAAATATGTTAAAGAGTTAAAAATACCGGACGAAGTAGAAGCATACATGCAAGCTCTCACACTCCGCAAGACACTTGAACTCATCTCATTTGAGAGAAGAAGAGCAGTTGATGAAGATAGATCAAAGGAAGGTGTCAAAAGATGCATCAAGGAGTTGTGCAATATTCCCAACACGCTGAACACGTCTAAATAGATAAAATCGATAAAAAAAAATTAACCCATAAGTAAATAATAATAATTCTTCTAATTACTAAAGTTATTAATAATATTGTGTAGAGGGTATAAAATTGCTCCTATATGTCGATTTTTTATCGCCTTAAATTTTTAAAAATGCCATTTAATCTCTAAGAAATTTAGGTGGAAATTAATTCAATTTTACTATAAAACATATGAACAATTATTTGGAACAAAACTTACACTATAATGCAAATCTAGATTCACTTGATGTTTTATAATGAAAATTAGAGTATCCCCTTGTGGTATTAAATAGCTATTAATTTATTTACGTATAATATAAAACTTTTGTAATTGAATGCTATACACGATATATTTAATCAATCGCATAAAAAACAGATTTATAATAGAAGCAGCCGAATAGGTGCATTAAACGGAAAGATTAACATAAAAATTATATGAATCCGGTGTTAAATTAATCATAGCATTTTCCATATTAAAATGGTATGCTATATTAACAAAGAATCAAAAAAATATTAATGTATGTATAGAGTATGCCTAGATAAATATAAATAGCTTTGGTCAAAGCATAGATGATTTCATTTAAATTATTGTATGAATCAATGTTGATTATTATTAAATTAATAATATATTATTTCCAAAAATAACCACAGTTTTTTGCGTAGATGTAAATGATAACTTTTACTGTTTGGTTTTAATCATTATTATAAAAACAAATTCAAAGAAGTTACCATGATCAAACATATTACTAGATCTTATTTTGATTTTTTTTGTTTTAAATAAACATGGATTTGCCAATAAAACCCCCTAGTAATAGAGGCGATTCTTTTAGGTGTGCATATTTCAAGAATAAGTAATGTTTTATACGTTAAAATCAATCGATTTTTCTATTCCACATGTTCTGGTCAAGATTGAATATTTTATACCACGCTTTTATAAAAAAAACTTTAGTTTAAATTGTGTATGTATTTTAAAATAATTGGAATCAAAACACGCAAATTTTTTTCACCAAAAACAAATAAGACAACTTAAAAAACTATAAGCTTTTTATAAGCAAAAATAAGCTTCGGTTTTATTTCTAAAACTAGGGTAAGGTTATTTCTTAAATGAATCTAAAAAACCAGTCTAATATTTTCATACTGTAAACATTGATATTATGTCCAATTAAATGCACAAAAATTTATTTTTACGGCATTCGTTGGAATGATGCTCATCGATGTGTTAAGTTGAAATAAAAGATAAATTAATTAGATTATATCGAACACATTCGATCGATGAAAAAAATTTAATGAAATTAAAAATTTATGTTTCTCTAATAAAGGACTATGAAATCAATAACCCTTGTTTTATTATTTTATGTGCTTTAGTCAAATTTTTTCATACTTATATTGGGTTTCTATAAGACTTCAGACAACATCAGATTATAATTTACCGTTTCAACCATGCGCGAAGCCACAAGAATCACCCAAGGAATGAAATTATTCCACCTATTCAATATCCCAAATCCGCACATTGCAAATGTAAATAATAAAACAAACGAGGATCTTTTTTTTCAAATTCTTATTTATTTATAAAAACAATCACGTAACCTTGATTAGTATCCAAGACAAAAAAATTGTAAAGAATTTGAAGCTTCGCTTCATTAGAAATTTTTAGGTAGTAAAGTCCGATTCTTAACAAAATGAAAATGTTTTGATTTATAAGAAATAGACTTGACGAGATATCACTGTTTATAAATATAAAATCCTAAATATTTAGCAAAACACTGTTGAAAACACTATAATGCAATAAGAAATGATGAAAGCAATTCAAGTAAATTACAAATTTCTGAACGAATGAGCTGAAATTTATCAATTTACTGGACTTATTTTATAAATGTTTTCTTTAATTTTACAACCGTAAATATTATAAGAACATGTATAAGAATGCATAAATAATCTATACATTTATTTTTGATATGAAACCACAAAGCTTAACAATTTTTGGCACATTTAATAATTACAACTTATTGAATTAAACTTCACATTTCAAATTGCAAGAGACATTTAATAATCTTTGACTTTAGAAAGAACGTATTTTTTGCGAGCCTAATTATAAAGTGAATTTATATTTAAAACATATTTTCTGGGTAGATTCTATAAATTATTACCTTAAAAATAATTAAGAGAAATTTACTAAATCATAAAGTTGGAATATATTACACCCTGTTCGAATAATAGAAATTATAAAAATACTATTGCTCAGTCAATAAATTCACTAATTTATTACTTAAAGCGACATGGTTTTCGGTTTTCATTTATCTTTGTTGTAAGTTACCTGGATCAATATATGAAAAATCAGCAAATCATTATAATTTAGAATTATAAATGTAAATAAAAATAGTAAAAAAAGTTGCATTTAAATCAAATACACATTACAATTTAATAAAATTTAGTAAATGGACATTCCTTACCAGGATTTAAAAATATAATTAAAAGCTAAAAAAGTAGTGATAACCGACATTATACTAAAAGACTAAATATTTATATAAATATGAATTTGTGTGATAGTGCAAATAGCCCTTATTATACACAGTATTAAAGTTTATATGGGATTAGCTTCTTACATCCAAAATTTTATTTCGTATATATCGGAAAATATTTTGCTATGTTTATGTTGATATTATGAGTCATTAAACATTAAAAAAAAAATAAGAAGAGATAAATTTATTTAAATTTAACCCAGGAATTAGGCAAAAAACAAAGCGATATGAACTCTTAATTTTTTTATAGACAAAATTATATCATTTTAAACAATACAGCATAAATATTACGTTATGATGTAAGAAAAATCAGGTTACGGGACCTCTTCTCAACAATGATTCATAAATTTTAAATTTGTTTGACTGTACAGAAATACCATTAGAACTAGTTTTTGTGACAGATTATTTATAATTTAGTTAAAATAAAAATATTGGGACATAAGAGATCCATCTTTTATCGTGTTGAAGTTTGATATTTTAACAAAAATTATCAGCCTTATTTCTTCGGGCTTCTTTTCATATCAAATAGTATTGATAATATATTTTTATTATTCCATCATGATCAAAATCAATACTAAATAGACATATTGTGGCGAAAAACAAAGATGAATTTTGAATTTTTTGTTTGAAATTCTATATTTTAATTGCCTTTCTTCCCAAGAAACCTTTCTTATCACTTAAAAATTGATCGAATTTTGTTCCAATCACTCGAAACAATTATAATAGAGTTTTTTAAATTTAAAATACAATCAATTATTCAATGTTCGTAGTTCATATAGACTTGAGAAAGATGATTTTGTAATGTCTTTCTGCAATTAACTTAAACATTAAAACATATATTACAGCAAAAAACTAACAAAAATTTTTTTGAATCGTACTATATATATCGTTATCATGTTAAATGAAAAACATTATAAAATATAATCGACTGAAAACCGCAGCTATCTATTGAATACTACCCTAGTTATCAATAGATTCTAGGCACAGTTAGTATACAAAATAAATTAGAAAACATGAAAATATGTATAATTTATTAGCCTACCATATATAAGTGATTATAAAATTTTATAAAAAAATTATAAATTTTATTCTCGATTTTAATGTCTTAGTAAAAACCATAAAACATAAGTTAGTTGCAAATACATGTGAGAAAATCATGAAAAACAAATTTTCACATCTTCCTTTTAAAACTTTTTAAATTAAATTTTATAGTATTTTTTTGTTTTCTAAATAGCAAATAAAGAGGTGTTCTATTTCTTGTGAATTTTTGTAAATAAATTATAAGCAGATATATTTGCGCTCTCCATATTTTTAAACATAATATATTTTGATATTGTATAAACTGCAACCCGTTTGCTTCTAAAGTAAAAAAGAATATGTCGTGTGTATAAAGATTATTTTATCTGGGATCAAAAACTTTGACCCGATGAATTTTCTTGTTAGAAAAAAAAATGACTATTATTACAAAATGCATGTACACATGTTTTTTTCAATGATGAATTTACATTATCAGAATACGATTAAATTATTTCACTAATTTTAAAGAATTTTGTAAAGTTCTAAATACATTTTTCAGTGTTTGACAGATTCCAAAATAGTTTAAATTGTAAAATCATTAATAACGGATATTTTTTATTGAAACACATTAAATCAAAACGGATTAGTATTAATATTTTTACAATATTCACTCAAAAAAGGAAAGAACAACTTCCTCTACAACATAGACTTAAAATAAGGGATTTATAAATTCTCATTCTTGAAGTATTAGCAACATAAAAAAAATAGCTGCAGAATAAAATAAAATATATTCTTGATTATTATGGAACACTAGATTTCGCTAGTGTTCAAAAATGATGGTAAATCAATCTTGATATTCTTGGAATTCTACCTAAATACCTTATTATGGCTTTTAAACATGACTTATTAAGATGTTTTCAATTTATTTCTATAATAACATGCGATTATTATCCTTTAAATCCTTAAAAATGTTTGCATCTAGGTTTTTTTTATAGAATAAAAGCTATACATCATGTTTTTAAAAAAATAACAATACATACAATATTATTTAAAATCTATGTATAAAGAAAATGTGCCGTCTATAGCTGATATTAGTTTTCGTATTTTTACATTCGGAAAATATTCAAAAAACTAATGGCAATTATTTTTATAATTTAATTTTTTTTCTTGAATTTTAAGGGCTCGCCTTTTCAAACGTATAAGTACTTTAAACAAGCAATTTTTGGATAACAAGTATATAAATGTTAAAAAAATTTTATGATACATTGATAAAGAGGGAAAAATTTGAAAGTAATTTGCAGAAAAGTTATAATAGATAGATCAAGGCTGGTATATAAGATTTTAAATATATTAATGCTGATTTAAAACGGTTTTATATGCTGATAACTTACTTTACAAATCTAAAATTACGCTAAATAAGATTTTTTAATATATAAATCCTCTACATAAGACAAAAATGCCAGTAAAAATATAAGTGTAGTTGTCGAGAGGCCAAATTCTAGTAATTGTTGTAGAGTTATTTTAAAAGATTATTCTAATTCTCTAGCCTAAGAAGATTTATAAAGACGCATTAATTATTATATAGGAGGCAGACGAGACCAACATAGGCAGAATAAAATTTATTAGAAGACATTTCTAAGAAAACATATTGTGTATTTGAGGAAAAACATGCAGTAAATTGAAAAAAACAGACTATGCATTTTTAATTCAGTGGTATATCACAAAAAACAGTCTATTTTGAAACAATAGTATAATTTATTATATCTATGTAGTCAGAAAGCATAAAAGATTTTTTTATGTAAATTTGAACAATTTAAAAGACATAAAATAGCGTTAGATATATAAGATTAATAAAATGGAGTACATAGAGACATTGTGAAGGTGGATAATAACAATTGTGAGTTCGGAAAGCCTAAAAAGAATATCATTAAAAACTATAAAAAAGATGATTTATAATTTACTTTGGGGAAGCAGAAATGAGCAAAAAGTATTTTTTTATTTTTTAAGTTTTTGTGTGATTATTCTAAAAAAATTATTATTGTTTTTTTTACATAATAATTATCTATTAGTAAGCTTTCAGAATTTTCTTTATATATTTCAATATAATATATTTTTAATGGCACTCTGTAAATCTTGAATTGAGAAAAACCCTTGAATTAATAGGTCTCGAAAGAAGGAGGGGAATTGAAGAAGACTTTGGAGAAGAGAAGATAGCCGAAAGTATTAATACGCTGTACGCACAGAGAATCAAGCAAGCTGTGTCTGAGAACAAAAACTAAAATTACAACTATAAATTTAGCCCATAAATAAAAAACAAATAAAATTTAATGATACGCTGTATATTTAAAGGATCAATTTTTTCTAATGTAGTGTACCAGATCCTTGTAAAGTTAATAAATAAGGTTTTATATTGATGCATCATTATAGTTACTATATTTTTATATATATTGCGGGGGAATATACTTATATTTCAGATAAATCGATAATAGTCTTATTTTAATTTTTTCTAACCCTTAAAAATGTATTTACACAACCTAACCTAATTTAAAAAAGCTAAAATTGGTAAGTAAATTATAATGATTCTTTGCTTACAACGCTTTTTAAATACGTCATAACCAATTATTTTTATTCCTTCTTCTGTTATTTTTTGGATTGGTACAATTGATTACTTGCCCTGTTCCGTTTTCTTCAATCGTATCATTGTGCGATCCAGTTTTATGATCAATAAAGAAAACTAGATGACATTAGAAAGTTTAATCCGAAAAGGTATTATACACCCTATTATATCTTTTCCAACAGTCAAAATAAATTATTCAATCTCCATGCACATATTTCTTCAAAATCCCAATTAAAATTTAGAAATATTATCTGGCACGACATTTGAAATATTCCTTCAGTGCTTCCAATTATTTAAGTATCTCAAGGACCCAACATCCATCTACTCGATGGCTTCATTGATATTTTTGTTTGCAATTTTGTATCAGCCACTTTTACTACAATTTCTAGTCGACTTATTATAACATCCATGCAATAACTTTATTCTATATAGTTCAGCAAATATTATTAAGAATACGCCAGATAGAAGTTTTGAAAACACCCCGAATTAGTTAATAGAAGAGTTTATTAACATATGAAAACCATAGCTTGAAATCTTAAGGCACAATATTAACCCCCTTATGGTTCTTCAAAAAATATATCCGCAAATATAAGTTCTTCTTGCCTGGGTTTAAGCCAAACGCACCGTGTATAATATCCAAATTCACTTTTAAGCATATAAAAGGCGCTGAAAAAATATTATAGCCTCTCATATCTGTTATTCTTAAAATGTTCGAATATAATTGCCGTTCCGTGTCTTTCGGCATCTTGAATACATGGATTATATAAGGTTAAAAAAATAAAAATTCGTTTTTATAGTTTTTTGAAGAAATATTAGTGAATTTAAATATATATTCTTTATATTTAGGGGAATTAAAAATCCCAGACGAAGTAGAAGCATACATGCAAGCTCTCACACTCCGTAAGACACTTGAACTCATCTCATTTGAGAGAAGAGGAGCAGTTGGTGAAGATATATCAGGGGAAGGTGTCAAAAGATGCATCAAGGAGTTGTGCAATATTCCCAATATGCTGACCGAGTCTATATAGATGAAATTGATAAAAAGAAAATTAACCTTTAAATAAATGAAAAATACGCTGATTTATATTCATGAGTGTACTCTTAATGCAAATTAATATATTTAGACCTGTATCGATATACTTTAGACATGAATTAATATATTTTGACATGTATCGATATACTTTAGACATAAATTAATATATTCTTTATATTCATCAGTGTATTCTTAAAACAAATCAATGTATTTTGACATGTATCGATATACTTTAGACATGAATTAATAAAATAGTCATATCAATCAGTGTACTCTTGATAAAAATCAATATATTTTGACATGTATCGATCTACTTTAGACATGAATTAATAAAATAGTCATATCAATCAGTGTATTCTTAAAACAAATCAATATATTTTGACATGTATCGATCTACTTTAGACATAAATTAATATATTCTTTATATTCATCAGTGTATTCATAATAAAAATCAATATATTTTGACATGTATCGATATACTTTGACATGAATTAATATTTTTTCTTATCCATTGGTATATTCTCCATATGTTCCTGTTATTCATAAATTATCTACTGTGCGCGAACACCTTCGATTTATTATTTAAAACAAATTTCGGTTCAAAAAATTTATTTTTTTAAAAAGTTAGCTTTATGTATACAACGCATAAAAATATACAGCAGTGGTGGTACAAATTTGATTTTGATCGGTGAATTTACCAAATAAAAAATAAATATGAATAATATTTTATTGTCTGTATCATAACATCTATAAAATTACATTTATAAATTTTAATTCGATTAATAATAAATCACTTTTAGATTTGAAATCATACGGATCGTTTTGAACCATAACCACAATTTATAGTCATAAAACTGCCAATAATAGATTCAATTATATAACATCTGGGATCATCCTGCTATTGTAATAATAAACAAAAAATATATTCATAAAACTGCCAATGATAGATTCAATTATATAATTATTTGGGTCATCCTGCCATTGTAATAATAAACAAAAAATATATTCATAAAACTGCCAATAATAGATTCAATTATATAACATCTGGGATCATCATGTCATTGTAATAATTAACAAAAAATATATTCATAAAACTGCCAATAATAGATTCAATTATATAACATCTGGGATCATCATGTCATTTTAATGTTAGAAATAACATATATTCATAAAACTGCCAATAATAGATTCAATTATATATTATTTGGGGTCATCCTGCTATTGTAATAATAATAATAAAAATATATCCATAAAACTGTCAATGATAGATTCAATTATATACTATTTGGTATAATATTGTCATTTTAATGATGAACATAATTTTAAATGTTATAGCTTAGCATAATAGATCCAATACTATTTAATTACTTGGCATAATCTTTTAATTTCAATCCTAGTACTTAGCATATTAAAACCTTGTTAAACTATTCTTACACGCCCATCTTTTAATTTGAATCTTGTCAAAATTTATGTATGTTTTTAGCGATGATTTCGCCACTTTTATTAGTTTAACGGGTGAAAGGAAAGCATTTTCCAATGTATGAACTGCTTGTTTTTAAAATTTTACCGACTTTATCAATAAAGCATTGACCTCTATCTTTTACACTACCCTTTATAATATCATATGCAAACCAGAAACCGATTATTTCTTCATTGTTATTTATTTTCGTGATCATTTCTCTTATAACTCTCTGCAGTGTGTTTTTGAAGACAGATTTAATTGGCCATGAGTTTTTTAATGTGCTTAATGGGCCTTTCTCGTATTTTCTTGTTAGCTGTTCATATATTCCGTGCATGTATATTGATTTTTTTATCACTACGTTTTCGTTTTCAATGTACATTATTGTCAATACGAATTCATTTTCTGGATAGTTTTTGTTACAAACCCAGTATTCTAAATATCTTCGCCCATTATCTTCCAGAATACTAGACAGAGATATTTTTGCCCATATTTTTTTGTTGAGGTATATTATTATTGCAGAGTTTGCAGCCTTAATTTTTTTAGATAGGTTTATTATTAAAGGCATATGAATTTTTCCATATACTATGTCAGAAAAATCTTCTATATTGTAATCAAACGGTAGTGTCATTTTCTCTATTTCTGATAATTCTAAAGATTGTATTTTTGTAGCAGTTGGTTTTTGAAATCCTTTAAAATCTATCTGTGTTTCAGCCTTAATAATTAATTTTACATCTTCACATGATTCGTATTGTATTTTCAAAGTTTCATTAAATGTAAGTTTGCCTCTAATTACAGGAACAATGATATTTTCAAGGACAATTGAAGGAGTCTTAAATGACAACTCCATATTTATGTTGGCATTGTTTGGATACTTTTTCATGTTTATTCGTTTTAAAGCCGTTCCAATTACTTTCATTATATTTTTTTGAATACCTTTGTTTGTTATTTCTAATGTTTGGCTTACGATTATTTTTTCTTGTGTCGTTCTAAAAGATCTTGTAAGTTCTGTTATGCATTTATGGTTTCGATCTTTGGTCTGTTCAGAATCACGATCGACATGGGTATATTCGCTATTATGTATCCCTTGGTCAATATTGTTAGTTCTGTCAATGTATGTGTTTGTTGTGGGGCTATGATATTCTTCATTGACATTTTCGATTTCATTGTCACCAATTAGAAGGTTTTCTTGGCCAAAATTATTATCATTTTTAGAAGAATTATCATACTCGCTTGAATCGGTTGTTTTACATTTGCAGAAATATTTTTCTGTTGTGTTTGACATGGAGTAAGCGTTGTTTGTACTGCATTCGAGATCATTAGAAGAGTATCTGTGGCTTGGTATGTGAATTCCCTTTAGAATATCTATAAAATTATTGTAGTTTTCTATTGGGACGTGAGGTTTATATCCAGTCATTATTTTTTTTGAAAACTGTTTTACCTTTTCAAAATCAGTTTGTGTTAGAGGGTATATTGTAGTTTTACCACCTCTTTTAATTTCTACAATCATGTCCTTTATATTCTTTATCAAATCAAGGTCGGTTTTCCAGTGTATCTTAAATTTATCGTGTGTCTGGTACTTTGAATTATTGCTTTCGTTGCGAAGGACTACTAGGCCCTTTTCAAAGCCTATACGGATCATATGTTTTTTGTCTGCATAAAAATTTGTTTCTGTGTCATCCCATTTTATATTACTGCTGACTTTTTGCGAATCGGTATCTTGAATTTTTTCTACAAATGGAAGATCGACTTCGAAATCACCCGATAGCTGAGAATTTATAATATCAGCACTTATTTTTATGTTTAGATTTTCTTCAGATGCGAATTCTGAGATTCTTAAATCTCTTCCTTGAATTTCTATGCTTTCATGAGATGGTTTCCTAAAAGTAAATCTACTTAAAAAGGTATTTATGAATGAAGAAAAATATTTCATTTCTTGTTGTGAAGAAGATGAAAGATGCTTCATGATTCCTGTTGTATCTTTTGTCTTTTTAGCATATTTCTTGTCTTTTTTCTTTATTTTATCTATTATTTCATCTACATATTTTATATAATCATCTGGCACATCGATATTCTCAACGCTTCCTTCTAAAACTAGATCTTTGGGATTATCCTGTTGAATTATACTGTTTTTATATTCTATAAGAATGGGAATGAGTTCCTTGGGACTTCTATCAAGAATCCCGAAGTACCATTTTTCGATGAATTTTCCTAATGTTATATATTCGATTCGTATTCCAACTGGATAAGAATTATTTTGATTGCCTTGTATATTTAAGTTGTATACTGAATCTTTCGAGCGAGTTAATTTGAGTTTTCCTTGTTCGAATACAAGACCTATCATTTTTTGTAATTCTTTTCTCTGTACTATGGCTATTTCAAAACGAGGAAAGTCTAATTCAAAGTCTACTTCAAATTCAGATGCATATGCAGGAATAGGTTTACATATGAGATCAATATCAAAGCGGGACAATGCTGTTATCTCACCAAGTTTGAAAGTAAATTTACTAAATACGCTTGAGAGAGTTGATTGTTCATTATTTCTCGCAAAACCTCTAGAACAATTGATCTTACCTATGATATCATTCATTTGAAAATCAAATTTAACACCCACAATCTGTTTTAACGAAATAGAACCACTATTTTCTTGTTTCTTTCTTTTAGAATACAGCCAATCTGCGATATAATCACTTTTACTTTTTTCCTTTGCGATTTTCTTTCTGCCAGAACCACTGTGTCTATGTATATGTATAAATCGACTCCAATCATCATTTATTTTGGAGAAGATACAATCGAGGCTCAAAACCCCATTTCCTTTGAATATACCCAGGGGATGATCGAATGATTTCATAAAATCCATAGTATATGACTGTATTTTTATGTTAATGCTAAATGCTTGATTTTTTAGTGTAAATGTAATGGGATTCCAAGAAGCACGGAAGAATCCAGATGAATTTACTGACCTTTGCGGTAGTTTAACTTGTGTAGAAATATTAAATGTGTTATTTGTTTCATCTTTGATGGATGTTTTTACTTTGTATTTATTTATTCCTTGTAAAGGAATGTGAGTAAGTAAGTTTTCCACTTCTGTTTCCAAAAACTCTTTTCCTGTGATTGAAAGGTTTGTTTGATAATCCCAAAGAAACCAAATATTTTTGAATATATTACCATACCAGCTATTAACGATTTTAATCTTCAGATATGAGGTATCCTTTGTATCCATTTTACTCACACAAGCAGCTGTGTTACTGGTTTTATTAGCATCATTAGTAGCTATATTATCAGTATTATTGATTCCTGTATTGTCAACATCGATATTAATATTATCAGCATCATTAGTAGCTATATTATCAGTATTATTGATTCCTGTATTGTCAACATCGATAGTAATATTATCAGCATCATTAGTAACCATATTATCAGTATTATTAATTCCTGTATTGCCAACATCGATAGTAGTATTATTAGCAGCTACGTTACTAGTATTATTAGTTACTGTCATATCAACATCGATGCTGGTATTATGAGCAGCATTTTTATGAATATACTTGCACTCATTCCATATACCTCTGCAAACCTTACATTTACCATTCCCGCTAAGTATATTGGTGAATAAGGGTGTTATATTATCAACTTTAATACAAATATCAAACTTAAGATACTCACTATCAAGAGTACTACTTGAATTAATTGTACCTAGTTTATGCTCATCAGACCAAATCTCAAGAACTAAGTCAGGTATCATAAATTTTCCAATAAACAGTTCAGTATTAACAATATTGTCAAGTAGATATCTGTGAATATTAAAATACCCATATATATTCTTTCCTTCTACTTTATGAAATTTCATATCTATATATGCTAAAGGTAGATCTAGATTCAATGGTCTATTATCTTTTTTAATGCGATGAATCTCGAATGATTTTAAAGAGCTTTGAATTATATTTGTTAAGGATAATAAATTTGAGTGCATAGCTTTCCACTCATTTGATTCTTTAGAAATATATGCACCCACCTCTTCGATCAAAGATATATCCACACCATCCGTATCATTTAAACCATTCGTTTCACTATTATTATTGTTGCCAATTGTAACATGATCATGAATATTATAATTATTTATTGAAAATTTAAAATCTGTAAATTCAAAACTATGGGCGCTTGAATCAATAAATGAAGGTAGATTCTCCCCGAAAGATTCGAAAATATCAGTATTTATAAAAAAGGATTTGCCTTGATTTTTCACAATAACACGACCAACAATATTTTTTTGCATTCTCAATTTGAAATGTATGGCAGGAAAAAAAACATTACAATAATCCTTTGTCATTTTTATCTCGGAAAACAGACCCCAATTTCTTATTTCATGTTTAACAACTTGAAAACACTGTTCCCCGCCTTCAAAAACATGATTATGTTCCTTGGAAAGCCAATATGATACAGATATTCCAAGAATCTTGACTCTAAAACATGCAGATCCCACCAAAACAACACTTTTAAGATCTTTAATTCCTTTCAAATTCTTAAAATTATACTTAGGATTGTACGATATTTTGAAATTCTGATTTATTACCATTTCGTTCTTAAATTCTTGATTCTCTCCCTGTAAAGTACAAATTGTATCACCATAAATCTTTACTTTCACTGATATTTCATGAACACTAAACCTATAGGGAACTTTCGATCCTTCTAGAAGTGCTAATAGATGAAGTTGATCTATATTTCTATAATCATACTCAAGCTTTTTGATGCAAAGTAAACCGATCCTGAACGTATAAACTAAATAAAAGACATAGAAAACCAATCCTAGTAAACTGGTACAGAAAAAACACAAAGATCTCCATAGATTCTTTCTCGTAAATACCATACGATTCATTTTTTTTGCACGCTTTACAATAGTCCGGGCTTTTGTAATTAGTCGTTTAAAAACTTCCATTCTTATTGATTCTAGTATTTCTTTTTATACAAATTAGTGATTATTGTTTATTTCTTGCTAACTAATATGCTATTTTTTAACTTCTTTCTTTAGTTACTTTTATATTCTTTTTATACAAATTAGTGATTATTGTTTATTTCTTGCTAACTAATATGCTATTTTTAACTTCTTTCTTTAATTCCTTATATATTCTTTTTTCTATTTTTTTTCTTACTGTATTTCTTATTCTACTATATATATAAAATTTAATTACTATCCTTTATATCTTCGATTACAATTAATCTAAATCCTTCTAATCCACTCTTAGTTAAAACTTTTAATTTATATTTGTTTGTTGATGCCAATGACTTGCTTAATTAAATTATATCCCCTTGAAAGATTCGAATAAATAATTTCTAATACTTTCTCATATAAAATCAAATTAAATAAAAACCTGTCAAATAAATACAATCAATTCCTATTTCGGGACTGAAAAATGATCATCAAGAATTAAATACTTTGTTTCCATATCAAGTGAACAATTATACTATATTCCTTGCTTTATTTAGAAGCCAAATAAATCAAATTAATGGTAGGTTAAACTAGAATATAACACTTAATATAATCAAAATAAACAATTTAATACAGTATTTCTTGAAATTATATTAAAAACAAAGTGTAATTTATATCATATCCAAAATAAACTAGGTACCATAAATGATCCGAATATACTAATAGCAATACAATAGTCAAATACTTTTTATTTATTATATGATTAATTTAACTTCATCAAATATCTTAATAATTACGTATATTATAAATACAAAGCGTCATTTATGACATATCCACAACACAATTGACAAATACTTATTATTTATTATATGATTAATTCAACTTCATCAAATATCTTAATAATTACGTATATTATAAATACAAAGCGTCATTTATATCATATCCACAACACAATTGACAAACGCACATTATTTATTATATGATGAATTTATACTTCATCAAATCTTTTGATAATTACGTATATCAAATAATTTAAATTGTTGCTAGTAAAGAATTCATTCGCGAAAAGTATTTTACATTATTGGTATCAAAATGATAGCAAAAAATACAATTTAAAAAATTCGACCGCAATAACTAGAAAATACTACATATTTATTTATGGATATATTTGGTTTTAAAATGCTTAAATTTGTTCGAGCAAAAAATATAGATTATCTCTACTATCCATTCTTGCTATACTTCTTATGATCACCACATTTTTACGACCTTCACCTACATATCTTCTTCTTTTGATACCTATTAATTCAAATTTTTTACTTTATCTTATTGTTTGTGCGTATACTCTTGCTTCGGTTGACATTTCTGTACCTTAACACACAGCTTGTGGTATTTTGAGAGTAAACAGCCAGATATTGTGATATATTTAACCAAATAACTAATAAATAGAAATTTTATATTTTAGCGAACATTTAAAAATCCTGTTAGCGACAGATCCATTCATGGTGAATTGAATAAAACCTAAAATATACTGCATAAAATAATACTATTGAAGACCATTGTAATTTGATGTGTTATTAAATATCCATAAATTAATCATTATATTGGTATAATAAATTCAACAGACACGTAAGTCGATTTTATTAATTTACATCGAAAGTAATGTTTTGTTATAAAGCAATAAATATAAATACGACCACACATTCGCACACGCAATACAAATCTTTTTCGATAAATATTTTGGGCTCTGTTCTTAATTATATTGATCGGTGCATATTATCGGATTTCTTAGAAAGTAACTCATTGTTCTATTTCAAATCTCAGAGGTTTGCTTGCAATCATGACACCAAAAAACTTTATAAAATAATCAAATTCAATAAAGTATATGCTTTTAATTGTCTAAGCCCAAATAGACCAATGAAAACTTACGTTCTGGAATTTCAATTTAAAAATACAAGGACATACATTCATTAAATAACTTCCATGTTGTCCATTGCACAAAATATAATGAAGCGTTCCCTGTTCAAAAATATCCAATAAATCAATTGATTTAAGCAGATTAGATGACTCACAAGATTATTTAATATAAATTAAAACGACTGGTATCCGCGATAAGACTCATTATATTGTAGTATTTTAAAATTAATATAAGATATTATAAACAGATTTCGAAATGTAGAAACATCAATATAGTATTATTTGTCAAACTATCCTCAATATTATGATTTGTATGCTAATTGATTATTTGCATTCAATTTTTTTTAAAAATTCTTTTTATTTGATCTGATGCGATCACTCAATATGATTAACTTCGATCTGTTTATTTAGACACATATTTTTCATTCCAATACTACAATAGATAATTTAAAATCTCAATCTTTCTCCAACAATAATTAACGAAAGTACTGCTAGGTCAATGTAGAGTAACAAAAAAATTATTTTTTCTTGGTTTAAATACCTGCACCTCGATCATTACAGTCATGCTAAAACAAACAGACGAGTAATCAAACACGCTAACAAAAACAAATATAATTGAAAAGGTCAGACATAACTTTGAATAATATATAAAATAAACAATATTCATCAAAAAATAACAATTAATTCATCTAAAGTATATTTTACATCGCAGAAAATTTGCTTGATGATGGTTGAATACTTCTTAATAATGTTAAAGTAGATTTTTGATTTTTAATATATTTAAATTAATAACTTTTCATATAACAAATACTGAATTTTAGACTTTTTGAAAGCTTTTTAAATTTCAAACCAAAATAATATGTATTATCGAATTACATAAAAATAAAATTGCTATATTTTTTCTAATATTCAAATCTGCCACCAAGAAACTTAAAATAAAATTATAAATACCGGCGAAGATTAATTTGAATAAAATTAATTACATAAGTATATAATAGACCGTTGTTTAATTTTAGATGATAATCGAAATTTTGCCGTATGATATAAGGAATATACGCAAAATCTAGCATATATTTAGTTTTATTCATCTAATTATAATTATGAGACGGAATAGGAAATAATAAACACTATATTCTACGACCATATTGATATTCATTATAAATATAAAATCATCCGGTATATTACGAATGAAATTTCGTATTTAACTGTAAAAATATATTGAAGAAAGTATCTGTATAATATGTTGACGAAAAGTTATAAAATTGTCTTTTTTATCAAAATAATTTTGAAATATATACAATCAATCATTTAAATACTTAAAACCCAATGACTAAAGCAAATAAGCGGATTTATTTATCCAGACCCATGCGGTCAAAGAGGTTACATTTTCAAAGAAATATCAATCATGATTGAAATTGATTTTTTTCAAGATTTTAATTCAATCAAAATAATAGAAAATACCAAAAATGTGATTATTTTCATCAAAAACATCGTATATTATGATAAATAATTTATGCAACTAAAGGTTCTCAATACCGTCATATTAAAAATAAATAATGGACGTAATATAGGTGTCTTTGGCGTTTTTTTTATTTTATATAACCAATGTTATACCATATTTTAGAATAATTTCGCTTGATGGACGTAAGTAAATACATTTAACAACTTTTATGTAATTCAGAACCAGAATTAACGATGATTAGGAATCCATCTATAGATCAAAGCCATAATACAATATATTTTATAAAAATCTTAGATTTAAGTAGATAAAGAATTCATGGATAAAAGTTCTGGCGAATTATAAATGAGTGAAAATATAAATCTATATTTTATAAAATATTTTAAAACAGATCACTCTTCTGAAAATACAAACTATCAAATGATATATGCGTATCATATGAAAAAAGAGTATATAATATTCTATTGTATGGTTTTACAAATAAATTAGCCTATATATTTTCCATGTATTTTGAAAACCAAATATTTCCATGGTTATACCTAGCGCTCACTTGATTGCCGAAACTTTAAATTAAAAGTACACAAGATAGAAAAATTAATGAAGATGCCCTTCAAAATATTATTTTTAATAATCGTGAAAAGTCTTTTTCTGCATTCTGATTAGTCTACTCGTTAAAATATTGCATTTAAATTGAAAATTTATCATTAATTATTTTAAATGTTCATAAATATTATTTGTATATAAACAGTTTCTGCATTATTAGAAACACAAAACAATACCTCCTTTGATGATTCCAGATTTTCAGCACAAAATGATCTTCTAAGTATCATAGAATGTACAAATATTATTTAAAGCTGATTATAAATCAAATAATGAATATTATTTTTAAGAAAAAAAGTAGATTTAGTATAACTCCATGACCGCTATTAATGCACAGTTAAGTAAAGAAAATCCGTGAAAAAAAGCCAAATACTAGATGTAATCATGACCATAGTACGTAGTACATTTTAAAATAT
This sequence comes from Rhyacophila brunnea, assembly GCF_057557595.1. Lineage (NCBI taxonomy): Eukaryota > Metazoa > Arthropoda > Insecta > Trichoptera > Rhyacophilidae > Rhyacophila > Rhyacophila brunnea. Next base: position 789,288 of record NW_028232770.1, on the reverse strand, counting down.
ATTCTATTGCTTTGTTTTGATTTATAGTAGTATTGTGATCATTAAATGATTGTCTTTACCTTTGATAGGATGTCAAATATCGTATTAAAAGTTTTGACGTATTTTATATCAATATTCATCAGCATAGAATATCACAGAAGACGAAACGAAATAATCTTGCTATTTTAACATTTAATAGCTAAAAAATTAATGATTTTTCTACTTATAATCACTCCAACACTTTATTAGTAATATAAAAACAAATAATTTTAAAGATTAGCACATATATTTTCTCGCAGTGGGATATTAGAGCTAAATATACCTAAACATTTATATTTTAAGGCTCAAAATTGAGTTGTATAAAAAATAAATGGTGATTATAAAGCTTTATTTTAAATATTGATAAGTGTAAAGATAGTCAAAATTATGGGCAAAAATGTATATTTTTATTGCGTAAATTATTATGCATTACATAATGTTTAAAGATCGCCAATATCGTTACAATACTTTTGAAGAATTCAATAACGGGATATAGCTCACCTTCGATTTATCTTTTGCACAAGGATATGCTGATAGCTATGATTATTCGGAAATATTCAAATTTAATATTGCTTACAGGTAGTATAAATATACATTTAAATTAGTAAAACGATACAACAATTTTCACAATAACATTCAGCCCCAAGAAAACATGTAAAAGAACAATTTTCCCTATTTTATTTACGGAATATACTACAAAACATATCTTAAACTGAAGAAAAAGATAAACTAATTTTAATTAATTTTATACTAATTTAGAGGCACACTACACTTAGCTTAAGAACTTTTCTTGTTTTTTAAATATAAAAAAGTTCAGGATCAAATATTTTTTAATGTTGGTGTTATTCATAATCAAATTCAAGTGTGTATTTATGACAAGCTTCAAATTTTATTTATATGACTTGATATTAAGTCAATCGTAATAACCAGATGCTTTTCTATATAAAAAACTTTTTTGACGAAGGTTGGGATATTTCTATGGAATATTTTTTATTGTGATAGAAATGATAAATGTAGTTTTGTAAATTCAGTGAGCCGCAAAAAAATTTTTTTTAATAATAATCACTGCGTGGAAGTTTATATATCACAAAATTAATCCCGATTTGGAGAAAAATATCAACGCTAGAACATCTTACGATTCAAATAAAAATAAATCGGCATTAATATTGTAAAAGTTGATGTTTTTTTAAGTTTGATAAATATAAAACAATTTTTATAGCAGAACATTTGCACATTAATTAAATATTGCTAAAAAATAAATATAGGAAATTAAGAAAAATAATTTTAGTTCAAAAGCTAAAAGAAATGAGAGTATTTTAACACAATTGCATTAAAGAATTCGAGATGTCAACAAAATCAAAACCATATCCACAAAAAATAGCATTGAGGAAAACGCTTGGATGTATACACATTGTGCGTAAATAATGTATTTATGAAGACTGTAAGGATGATGTGCTTGAAAAGAGCTGACAGAAAATCAGTGATAAAGGGTAAATTTTAGTCTTGCTGGAGCAAAATAATAAAAGTCAAAAGAAAAACTTACTCAAAAAATAATATTAATTTTCAACTAAAAAATATTTATGCTTTAAATTCTTTTATAGTAGATGGTACCATTATTATAAATTATTTTATGGAAATAAATAATTACTGAAATTAATATAAAATAATTTACAAAAAAATCACGACAGAACATAGAGTATTGATATCAATGGGAAAATATGTAATATTTAGTTGAAATTTTTACACCTTTGTATAGCATGAAAAAGAAAAATCACAATTATATTTTTTTATAATAAGTTCATTTGCATTTAATTTGGTTTTTATATAGTTAAATCTTTTCAAGCATAGCTTTGGTTTTTTTTTGTATAGAACATTTGGCTCATTTTTATTTAATCTTAATGTCTTTAAAATATCAGTCCATAAATCTTCTCACTCCAGGACTTATTATATTGAGTTTTCCCCCCAACACAATTTTTTGTGTATTCTTCTGCTTAGGTTGGAATTTAAAATTGCTATTATAAGTTATGTCTTTTTTTTTACGTTTATGCTAAAAAAATGTATATTATGGTTATGATAAACAATCTTTTGAACTGCAACCAAAACACACCTTTTCTTCAAATGATATTCTGGTAACAGATTTTAAAGGATTTAATATGAGTGGGATGGGAGTGTCACAAAACCGTGTTTATTTAAATAAATTAAAATCAATCCAGAACAAATTATAATCAAAAAAATTAAATTAAAAATAGATGAATCACTGAAAAAATCACAATTTAAAAAAACATGAATATATTGATAATGAACTTAAACATTTTGTTAATATTGCACTAAAACAAAAAACTTCTATTTTGCGACAGCATTAAACTTATTTGTGTTCTAATATATATATATAATATGATCATAATAATCTCAAGAATAATTATTCCATAAAAAGCTAATAAAAAAATCTTTTAAAACTATAATTTCTTTATTGTTATGTTTGTTCAAATTGTAAAATGTTTATCTTACATTACAGGGGGAAATTTAGATGTATTATCACATCTATCTTTATATCCCTTCCTTCTACCTAAGGTGCATTAAACATTGCAACTATATTAATTCATAATAACTATAACCGAAGTGAGCATCAAGAACTCATATTTATAACACAGAGTGTAAAGACTGTATACCAGATTACAATATGACGGTTTTATAAAGTATATAACATGCTATTCTTATAGATTTATAAGCAAGTTATCATGATATTTGTAATATTATTTTGATTTACAATAGCACACCTAAAATGCCCAACAATTAATGCGACAATTCAAATACATAAATAATATATCACGCAAAATCTAGAAGAAGCTTGCATGTTCAATTTCAAGCCTCTTTATAGTTTTTTCCGATATCTGGAATACTGATTAACTTGTCCTTTGAATATCTAGCCTGTCCATGTATGAAATTTTCAAAATAATAATTTTGATCATGTTATATTCAAAAACGGGGTAGTATAAGTTTTTACCAATATGGTATTGTGGTATAATCAATACAGGTATATAATTTTTTTATTATCACAACATGACAAAACTAAGACGTACAAAACCCGCATACAACTCGAATTTAAATACAATGTCGAGCATATTTTTGTGTAACCAAGTATACTAAAATTTATTTAAGATATAAAAATATACAGACATCAGAATAATCTTCAAATTTCCACATTTTATCACATGCCAATATATTTTACATCAATAACGTTCTTATATTATTTTTTTAGACTAAAATGTATACACGATTAAGAATACTTCAATTAATTTTATCTGGAATTTTTTTTAGAGGAAATGAATAAACTCGAACCAAAATTTATAGTTTTTTTACTCCACCAAAAGATCTTGCGAAGAAATTAATATTCTTAAATATATGAGATATTCAATAAATCACGAATACAAGAGGAAGGAAAAGGATTTTTATTTAAGAAGCAGATATTTTTCACCTGGGAACACAGAAGATTATAAAGCAAAAAATTACAGTAAAATGATTTACAAGGATTATTAGGCAGGAATTTCAATAAATAATTCTTTCAGCACACAAATATAACTGAATGTCTCAAATATAAAGTCAAATAAGATACAAATTTTACAGATCAATAATTATTTATTTGAACAACTATAACGAATATAATAAATTATATGTAACTGATTTTATATATAAATCTATATTGAAATTGGTTGAAGTTAAGAATTATCTGAATAACAAAAATGATCGAAACGTGTTATTTTGCATTTTAGTCTAAATAACTATTATTATCAGAAATGTTTTTTTAACAAATTTTAAAAGTAGATATCAAGTTCTTCTGGATGCTGATAAATGATTTTTCTTATATAAATATGTAATTATTATACCATGGGATAATATAGCGTTAGATACACCCATAATGACATTGCAAACGTTTAACATTATCTTTTTTCTAAATAATGTGAAGATTAATATTTAAAGAAGCTATTTTTTCAGGGTTTTGGCTGTATATTTGCTTCTTTATAGAAGTTTTTATTTGTTTGAAAATTTTCCTCTTTAAATCCGTACACATCTAAACATCCATATAGTGTATTTCTATGTGAATCTAAGACAAAACTAATGTTCATTTGCGAAAATCGGATTTTTTATTATTTTTTGTTCGATTTTTTGAAATCTAGTTATTCGCAAATAAATGATCATAAGACTTAAAAAATATTAAACAAAAAATCGCACACAAATCCTGCGGATTATTATGATCATATGTACCCATTGATGATAGCTATATTGGATAAGATAAGAAATTAGTTGTTTTTAAGGGGTCAATTGCATTTATTTTCTATATATTTTAAATTTATGCTTAATTTGATTTAATATTTTCTTATTTATGTATAGATTTGATTTTCAGATTGCTTATCTTGTCCGAGAATAACTTCAGAATTCTCTTTCGAACAGATTTGGCGAATACTTTTTTCAAACACCTCATCTTTACAATATTTAACCATAAAATATCTTTTTACATAATTATTAGCTCCAGCTCTCTACTCAATTCTCTTGTTTATGCGTGTGCAACTGTTTCAGCTGGCATTCTTAGCACCTTACTATAGACTTATGGTGTTTCTTAACCCCAATATCACAAGTTTTGACGCATAGAACTATTCGTGCTTTCCTTTATGTAAATAAGAAAATCGTAAATAACTACTAAAAATACGTTGTATGTGCATCTTTTGAGCACAACTTAAAATCTAAAATTATAAATCGTCAATAATTTACTCCTTATACTCATTTCTAATCAATGTTCATCTGTGAGTTTAAACAGAAAAAAAAACCAAATATGTTGTTCTTCCATATATAGTTTTGAGAAAATATAAAAAAAATATAAATCCACCACATATACAAGTAAAGTAGCCATTTAAATCATTTATTCGGCCTTAAATGGTTCATACTCGTGATCATAAACATTCTGTCTTTTCGTTTTTGGATTTGGGATATTGTATAAAAATATGCTTTAATAATTATGAGCTAGATTTTTTTATACATGATAAGAATAAAAATATGACAGAATCCATAGCAATATAAATAAGTAGTACTAATAGCCTAACATAGTTATATATGTAAAACCATACGAATGTGATTTGTTAGCGAATTTACTCACTCTAATCTACATTTTAAAAAAGGTAGTAGCATATGTTATGACATAAAATATACAAAACTGAAAACAATTAGTTGTGAAATAAAGAGTTTTGATGCTAACTGAAGCTTAAGAATACACAAATACAAGTAGATAGAGAAAGATACTTGAATGTACAAGTCTTAAGCTAAACATATGCATTTAGGTATATCATTAAGATGATGAAAACACAAGAATTTAGATTCATTCTGTGACATATAACAAGCGAATACAATGAACTGAGATGAAATATAACCTCAAAAAAAATTTTTTTTTTGTACTGTTCAACATTTTATTTTGTCTATTTACTATTGCTGTATTCTTATTTTTATTTTAGCCAAAAATTGGCACACATGTAAATACTTGTGAATTATATATACGATTAATTATAAAAAGAGTATATTTAGAAAAAACACGGCATATGGCATGTTTTGATTTTTCTTGAAGCATATTTTATACACCGAAATACTAAAAACAGTAGCATCGAAATAGTGATAGTAAAGTTCTGTGTGTTCAATTAAAAGTTGTATCTTTTTAAAGCATTTTATATAAAAAAATGCACAAATGAAAAAATCATCAGCAGTATAAAAAAAATTCAAATAGACAATGAAGAAACGTCAAAAGAGATTCTGCATTAAATAAAAAGAGTATAAATTATCAGATTGAACATATCAAACAATGTCTAAAATTATTATAGTGCTTGTAAAATAAAATTTTTCCTTTAAAAAAAGCTCAAATACATTCGTAGAATTTCCTTTTATAGAATATCATGATATATTTGATAAACTACGCAAACAAAATATATAGCTGCTGAGATTTTTTTAATTCAAATAGTATCAAAAGACATTAAGTATCTATTTTATATTCAATTAAACTTCGCTAAGTTACATATTTTTTTCAATACAATTATTATTGTTCAAATTAAAGTTAAAGACGAGTCTAAATAATAAAAACAATATTAATTGTATAAGTCTTGTGTAGTTTATATTTTAACTAATTAAAAAGAACTTATAATACAAGATTTGACCTGTTATTTCACGAATGTGAAAATTTTTATGAAATTTATACTATCAATTTATAATAAGCTATCTATCCTTTTTTTAAATGTACAGGATCTTAGTATAGACTTTTATTGCATGGTACATAATTACGCAACTTAAAAAAACTTCATGTCAGAAAAAAAAATTTAATGATAAATATTTTCATCTCAATAATAACCTCAGGTAAATTTGTTGTTAGTTTCATCCTTTATTAGTTATAAAAAAATTTGAATATAATCCTAGATTCTCTAATCATTATATTTTATTAATTTATTTTTATACCCTAAATCGATCAATAATAAAATTTATTTAGAACATTGCCAGTATTCTATATTAATTTCCAGCATTAAAGTTCTGACTTGATTAATCCCTTTGCGCACAAGATCATTGTAAATATATTATGACTTTCTTTAAAAATTCCAGTGAAAATCCATCACAAGCATTAATAAAATATTAACACGTGAAAAATAGAGCGATAATATGCAGTAATTTTAAAATTAAAAATATAAATCACTTGTGAGATACAAACTAGAATTCGAACTAAATATATAAGAATTAGAAAATAAAGCCAAGGATTCCATTTAACTTCCATTTTTACTATTCTTATCGTTGAGCTGAAAGAATACGTAAATAAGGCTAGATTTTAATAGTGTAAAAAAATTTTATTCAACATTTTAATGTTTTAATTACACAAAAAATCATTTCATTCCTATAATATATCAAATAATAAAACGAAAAATACTAGCAAACGAAACGGATATCTGAGATTTAAGGTGATAAAATCGGAAAACACAACAAATCAGATCGCAAACTTATATCTGTAGTAAAAAAAGACAATTCTTTTACGTTATAAAAGAGATAATAAAATATAACATAAATATAAAACGGATTACATCATCGTCTGAAAAAGGTTCATTTTTTTTTAAGTAATTTAGAAGAAAAAACGTAAGTAAATCGTATTATTATTTTGAAATTATCAACCTGTCGCATGAATATAATTTGGTTGGTTTTTGCACACAAACAAGTTTACCTATGGATTTTAAAGCTACAAAAGATAGCTACAATGATACAACTATATGTGTATGAATTACACCAGTGATAAATATCAAACCACCATATCTTTTAGAAAGGACTTGGATTTTATAAATTTAAAATCGATACGAGGACATTTCTAAAGTTTCATTTCTTCTATTAAAAAAACCATAAAAAAAGAATATATGCGAAGATGTTGGCATGAATCAAAGATACTCTAATAGGTTAATCAGAAGGATTAAGAATTTAATAAGGGAGCACTTTACTAAAAAAACGTGAGAATAGGTGGGCCTTGGACATTATTAAAGCTGATAAAACAATGCTTAGTCAAAAAGTTAAGTCATATCGAGGAAGAAAATTGATTCATCAGACCAGGGTTTTGTCTATTTTATACACAAGTATATCCCCGTAATTGATTTTTTCTGCCTCTGTTTCGATAGAAATAAAGCAACCCTAATGAATGCTATAATGTTGTGGTGTGAGAGATTCAGTAATATATACAGATAAATGGAAAATCTATAATATACCACATTAAATGAATATAAAAAACATAGGATCACACATAAGTATAATTTTGTATATCCTGATTATTTAGTCAATGCTCAAAATGTTATTCGTACAAAAACAAGCTATATTACAGCATTTAACAGAGAAAAGAGAAAGAAATTTTCTTGGATACGAATGGATGAGGTATTTTGCTTTTTGATCATAATAAAGGTAATGTGTATATATCTCTATTGAATAAATCAAAATTCAAGAATAAACTCTATTAGATTTTTATGAATATCATAATTTATTTCAATAATTTGAAAAAAAATTACTAATTTTTTTATCAACTTATAATAACTTTAGTTGATTTTAGTTAATATAACCGAACAGTGTATTTGTCTATTGATCAACTACGGGGGTTTTTTCTTATTGAATCTAAATAATATTCTATAAATAAAATTTAAAATTATATATGGGTTAAATTTATTTATGTGTATATAAAGCAGAGCCAATTTCAACACATTTATTCACTTATTTCTCGGAAATAAGAATTCAAACCGTATTTTTTTTCAACATTTTGCTTACTGTGAGGCATAATGTTATTAAGGGTCGATTCTTCATCTGATATATAATTAGGCACAGCATATTTCGTCATGATGATAACAAAAATTCAAAATATAAGGTTGGCTAAATCAGGACTTCTATTACGATTCGAAAGAAAAATCGGAAATTTAGCCATGGCAAGATATAAAATTTATATAAAATATTTTTTTTTTTAATTATTTATATAGTAGCACAGCTAAAAACCATCTACATGCTAAATTCGTAGCAGAAAGCAGTAGAATTATAAGGAATCTGTATAAAATTCTTTCCCCACATGATTCAAAAACTAATCACACGAAATATTGTTTAATTAAAAGATATCAAATAAAAATTTGCTGATTTACAGTTATATTCTTAAGTTTAAATCCTAAAAGTAGGCCAAATTTACAAGTTAATAATATTTTATCATTAGAATTCAAATATCGAGAAACTATAAAACAATTTTTGAAAAATAGACCTGACAATATATAACAATAAAAAAACTCATTTGCGTATGTGTAATTTGAAAATGAAAGGATAAATTTAGTTGACAACTTAAATATGAAAAAACTTTAAATTTTCGGCTACGTTGAAATTCCTTGGTTGCAGTATAAAAATATGTAAAAAATACTTTATTTAACTAAAAAATGAAGATTAAACAAAAAATATTAAAATACAATAAAACACTGCAATATGTTGATAGGCAGAATAGATCAATATAAATTAAAAGATCAAATGAGAGGCATAAATATTTTTTGCAAAAAACCTACTTAATTAATAAACAAAAAATGAAATCGATACATAGACCCAGAATTCAATATTTAAGTATTAGTTATTTTTTTTATGTCTAAAAATGCAGGAGAGTTTTAACTTGCAAAAAAATAAATGCAAAGTTTTTATGTATACAATTTAAAGATTTAGGAAGTAATGTAAAAATTAATTGACACTTTTAAAAAGAATTGTGAAAAATAGCCTTTTAAATGAAGAAGTATAGATATGAGAATAATTATTCAAAATTTTATTTTAAAATTATAAAAATTAATATGACATAAAAGAGCTAAAAATAACAAAACAGCCTTATAAGCATAGACGAACCATCATATTTTATTACTTCAATTTAACATTTTTTATGTATATGCAGGCTAAAATGGCAAGAGCTCTATCAATTTTGAAAAGCAGCAAATAATAACTTGTATAAGAAAATATTGTGAAAGACCCGATTATATACATATTTAAATTCGATTAAACTTTTTTTGTGGTTAAATTGTAATTATCTTTACATTTTATTTATACAGAAAATTACATCCTAATAAATGCGTTATTTATTTTACATAAAACTTGTTTCTTTTAATGTAAGATAGGGAATATTTAAATATCTACCGGCAAAGATTTTTAAAATATGTCACGTTTATAGAATTCTATAACTCGCATAAACGTTACATTTCAAACCTTTAAAATATATAGTATGTTTAAAAGCGTTTTTTTGCGAATATATATAGTAGGTGTAATTTTTGTGAAAAATGTAAAGGTATTTTTTTATGTGCTTATACCGTTATATTTAATAGTAAATTTTTTCTAAATTACGGATTGAATGCATAATTTTGTTTTTTATAATGTAAATAGATCAAAACCTACTTATGCCGACCTATTTAGTTTAATAAGCACATCCTATATCAATTATAGAGATTATACAATAGTAATGTAAAAAAAAGATAGACATAATAATTTACGGATTAAGTTGTTTTATTTTTATGAGAAAAAATCCAATGCGCTATGTTTCGCACGAAACTGTCAATGAAGAACTTTTATAGTATAAAAGAAACAAGCAAACATTTGAATCAAGCATGATAATATAATAAAAAAATAAGGATTCATATTGATCTAGAGACAAAAAATTTACACGAGACCATTATATACACTCCAAATCTAAATTGAAATGCATTATAATCGACAACAGTTATATTTATAATTAAAATTAGTTCTTCATTCCGATTCATAGAAGAATTTAGGATTCTTTATAACATTAGTTTTTAAAATAAAGAAAAACCTCTATTTTTTCTACCTTGGAGCATTGCTTTTAAAATATAAAACGATATAAATATCCATTTTTTCTTCATTCGCACTCAACAATAAATCGAAATTCAACGAATTTTAAACAAATTAGGCTCAAATTTTTTATTGGAAATATTATCGGCAAAGAAATATAATTTATAAATGGAAAATATATGATTTTACAGAACATAATGAGTAGTTTTATAGAAAAGTATGTAAAATAGCATTTTCGATGCATATATTTACAGCAACTTTATTTATAGTAGATTTAAAGCCAATTGATAATTTAACTTTTTAGTCTCGAGATGATATATTTTATAAAAATCTTTGCTGTAGATTTTACCATCAAGTATAAATGATTTTAAAATATTTTTTTGTTGCATGAATTTTAATCACGTGATTTATTTGTAATTTTTAAAAACTGTTCTTATATCATGAAACAATAATCATAACTCTTAAAGCTTTAGATTAGAGAATTTTTAAAAGAAAAAATATAAAATCTATAATTTATATTTTTGATCAGAATTTAAAAGCATCTTTTGAAAGAATTTTGAAGTTTATATTAAATCACGCAGAGAACTAATAAATTTTAAATTACCAAATTCAGTTATTTTAAATATAAAAAATGATTTTATATAAATTTATAATTTACGTATCATAGAGTTTCCTAAAAATTAATTTTACGATAAGAACTTTTCAGGATAAGAATAAAGTTAGCGCCTTTAATTGATTGCGTATTCTTCAAATATAAGATATTCTTGTATTTGATTTAGATGAATATTCTTTAATTAATAGCCTTTTTTAAAATAAATGCAGAAGCACATAGAATTTTCTCTTTTTAATTATCCAAGACTAATCCTGAAGTGTAAAATTTATTGCTTAGCTAATTATTTAATTTACAGTGAACCAAGAGTTCCTGATGTTTTTTTTAATTATTGTTATATTCTTAAACACGATATCATAGAAGGTACCTGAAGGAACTAGATGTCAAGAACCAGGTTGAGGCATATATTCAAACCTTGGGATTGAAAAAAACCCTTGAATTAATAGGTCTCGAAAGAAGGAGGGGTATTGAAGAAGACTATGGAGAGGAGAAGATAGCCGAAAGTATAAATACGCTGTGTGTACAGAGAATCAAGCAAGCTGTGCCTGAGAACAAAAACTAAAATTACGACTATAAATATAGCCCTTAAATAAAAAAAATATTAAATATTCTTAAAAAATTAAAAACAGTAATATAATAAATTAGACGAATCTTAATTTCAATTAGTTTTTTTATCTAGACATTTAAAGAAATTTCAACCTGTGATATTTCATTATTCAGGCATATATTTTTAAACTGGGCATTAATTTCATGATAGTTTATGTTTTCATTCATTTCGATAAATAAACCCATCATTAAATTCTGACCTTTTACTATGTTGTCTAATATCAATTTTAATAAGCTTTCATTCAAGTAGTTCAATTCATTTTTAAAAGCTTTTATTTCAGATCTAGCCGCTATGTAATTATATTTTTCGTCATAAATAATATTTACAATGCTATCACTCTTGACAGTTAACTCCTGAAATCTCTTAATAATTGTGTTGGCAAGTTCTATATCATCAACCATGGTAGATGATGCTATAAAATAAACTGAATACTGTAAATCTTCAAGATTACGAAGTATAATATTCGCAAATATGCTATAAACCAACGAGAAAAAATCGGATATAACGAATAAGGAACGATTAGCTGCCAATAAATCATATGTTTTTTCTTTGGTATTGTAAAATCCAAAATTGATTGCGTCATAATTCAAACTACAAAATTTCTTTGATCTTAAAAACAAAATATATTCATGTGTCTCGTATTGTAACTCGCAGATAATATGCAAAATAAATCCATGCTTTTCGTTATTGAGAACTTCTTTTTGATAAGAACCAATTTCATTTTGATCAAGTATATGGGCACGCATAATTTCAGATTTCATGCAGAAATTATTTTCCAAGTTTTTAAAGCGTTGAAAACAATCTGAAACACACAAGAATTTTTCAATTGTGGCTGTTTCCGAGATTTCATATGCACACACTCTATATTTAATTTTATGGTATAACGGTTTTAATAAAATTGCAACAGCATTTCGAACCCGTAAAAAATTAATTTCATGTTTAGATGGTAATTTATAAAGGATGATAGATTCATCATAGAAAAGTTTAGCCCTTAATAAGTGATAATCTTTAAAGATGATATGAAAGTTTGGCCCATGCAAAAATCTTAAAAATGTTCTAGATTTTGTCTCAATACACGATAATATTTTATGATAAACTTTGCACGAATACTCGACAGAGTTATTTATCCCCTCTACTTTAGAAGGACTAATGAAATCGAAGGTATCATATTTCCAGATTCGGGGAACTCTGGTACAGTTGGTTGCAGGGGTATTTATGGAATAATCTAGTGTGTAATGATTATATGTATCCTTATATTTTACTTCAAGCTTGCAGTCGATAGTAAACCAAGCGAAATTTTTCCTGTTCTCTATATTAAGCATAAAATTTATATTGTTTTTTTTACCTTTTAGACTCTCCTTGCTTTCAAATCTAAAAACGTAATCCTTTATGATTGTTTTCATAATATAAATTTCAATTACACTAACACTTCGTGTTAAATCCGACGACATAAACAATTTATATTTTCCACCAGACAATCCATTACAAACACCACTTGATCCATTATCTTCCAGTGAAAATGTTCTATATTTTTTCATGTCCAGTTTCCAATAATTTCTTGCTAAATTCATACTATAGTAATATAATAAGAGATTGTTACCATATTTTAAGCAAAAGCTTGAAAGTTCATTCGCTGATTTTTCGGATATTTTTGACCCTTTTTCAGTATGATCTATTATGTTTATGTTGAATTCAGATTTTTCATTATCATATAAATCTAAAAAAGAAATATAATTTTCATGAATGCGTTGTAAATCTGTTTTAGAAATGCCGTTTTTCAAAAATACTAAACGAGAAGGCTTTATATTATTTTTCATCTCACTAACCATAACCCTTTCATCATTTAATTGAATCGATTTTAATTCATCATGTAGCAAATCATAAATTTTTGAGCTATTATATCTTTTTACCTGTATATCATAGTATACAGTAGAATACATTATTTCCATTTCGTGGTCTTTATAAAGTCGTAGAATAGTCAATAAAACTGTTAATGTACTTTTTTCGAAGCATTGACAAAAATTCTGCGGGCTTCCTGCATAAATCCCTTCATCATTGAAATCAATTTCTGTGGAATATTGATCATAATATGAATTAAAGACCGATGGATTCAGATCATATAGACAGTGCATGTTATGACCTCTACATACTTCGTCTCTATATCTAGATCTCTTTAAAGTAAGGATGTCATCAGATGTTGATTCATTTTTGGTTGGAATAGTAGCGTCTCGTTTCATAATTTTAACAACAATATAATCTTTAGGAACATTCCACAAACCTTCGTGTATTTCACAAAGTTCAGTTATGAATTCAGATTTATTTTCATCGCATATTTTATTAATCTTTTCTCCTCGATTTATATTTATTTCTGTAAATAAAATCTTCTCATTAAAGTTGTTTCCTTCTATAATAGAATTTATTGTTTCTAAAGAGATATTGTTTGAAGCTAGATTCACTTCTCCACTTGTTAAATCATCTGTTTCTACAGGAGGATCTCCATATTCATATTCTAAAAACAAACCATCAATTCTTTCGGTTATGTTTTTTACGCTAAGTGGTCTATGTTCATCGTTCAGATTTTCCGAAAAATAATAATGAACTAAATATATAAAACAACAGCACGAAATTGATTTGAAAAACATATAAAATATAATATAGGAGCAGTGAAAATATGAATTATCAAATACAAAACCAATAACCATAAAAAGAATATTGTTTTCCATATAAATATATTATGTGTTTATTGGTCAATTCGAATAAAAAAATTTTTTAAACACGGAATGGTACCAAGGTTTTTAAAAACTATCATCTAATTTTTTGATTAGTACATGTTAAATAAAATTTAGATGTTCACAAGAAAAAATCTGCTATATGATCTTGAGAAAAGTTAGCGATGTATATTTAAACACCATCGTAATATCTATAAACTATCGACGTTTAGAGTTTACTTAATAAGGCAGTTTTTAATTGGTTAAATATGAAATTCATTAAATAAACTAAAAATTGGAGCCATGATGAAAATATTTTTATTCCAAATTATACACTATACAAAGTTAAAACAAAAAAAATGCAATCTAATTAAATAATGACTTATACAAAATGCTTAATTTTATTGATGCAGACTTTGATTATACAGAACAAGTTTACGTATTTTTATTGCATTATAAATATAAACAAATCTTCTAAGATTAAATTAAAAATATTATTTGCTGATAATAATTTATTTTAATTTTTATCTTTTGTCCTATTTTTCTTTGTGAAAATATTTTGAATTTATAAAATATTATATTTATGATTACTAAACGTAAGCATAAAGTATCTGGTGTTTATAGGAACAATAAATACAATTTCTTTACACAAAAATATAAGATCCGTTTTTTATGATCATTTCAATGACAACATATAATACATTTAGAACTATATTGGCTTTTCTTTTATATATGTGAATTGTTTTGCTGTATTTTCGCTATTGAATAATATTTTATAATCTTATAAGGCATCTTTCTTTGAAACAGCAGGCGTATAAATCGATTAAATTATGCAAAATATAAAAATTTTAAAACCTCATACTTATATTCTTTTATATATATAGTTTCGTTTATGTGGAGTTTTCTTTATTTATATGTATATACTATAGAGATCCTCATTGAAAAAAAATATTTTTAAATTAGTTATCCAGATTTAGATATAACTGTACAAACGGCAAATACTATGTCCTATATTATGATTTGAAATGAGAAATTCAAAAAAGACTATTTTTGGATTCCCCACGCATAAAATAATATAAAAAATTCATTGTATACTTTTAAACAAATGAATCCTCATATTTAGTCGAAACCTATAAGACTACAAACATAAGTTCTTTTCAAATATTAAATTTACTATTTTATTTTTTTAAAAACATAATAATGCGTTGTAATCGAGTTTAGCCTAATCTTATTCGATTTTATTCTCCTCTGAATTTGAGCAAAAGCAGTTAGCCATATTAAATTTTTTCTTAAAAATATATCTTTTTGGGAGAATTTATTTTTAAATTGCAGCCATTTTTATCAATCAAAAATTTTATAGAATTAATATTCAGAAAAAAAAGACATCGGTAACAGTACAAATCCTTTTTGAATAAAAATTTGGAAATTGCGTTTAAAGGTATTATAAAATGCAAAAAATTTATTTAAATTTATATTTAATATTAATTCTAATGTATGACAATTTTTAAATCTCGTATAATCGTTAATTCCTTACATCGAATTTCTTTTATGCAGTGAAGGCTTAAGATTCAATATTTGACCTTCCGAACAAAAAAAAGATTGTAGGTTCAAATTTCCCGTTGATTGTTTTAGAATTAACAAAAAAAACATAGTAGCATCAAAAAGTTATAAGTGAATCAGGAATTTTCGGTCCTGATTACGCAATAATACTTGACTTAAACATAAAATAGATTTTGAATCAATTCAAATTTTGTTTATTAGAGAATATAGTGTAATATTGCAAGAATCTTCTTGATAGGCAAAGAAATTATAAAATATTCTATAATGCATTTATACACAACCATAAAACAATTTAAAACCTTGGCTTTTGGCCTGCAAAACACAAATTTTTCAATTGAACACCCACAGGATGTCATCTTACAAAACAAAATTTTTTCGATTTTTTGACTAGATATAGGATTATAAAATTAGATAAAACTGCATATTTTTGCATGTTTTTATTAATAACAATTCAATTAACATTTCATGTAGATCGATATCGAATAACTTAAGTCTTTTTTTTATCTTATAATAACCATAGTTTTACATTAATATTGATGATTTATTGTAGAAATAATACTTCACCACAATGAGGAGTTATATAAATAAAAATATGTTTTTTTTTGTTCATGAATATAATTTAAAGATGAAAATGTATCTATAAATATAAATCATATCGTTATAAAGATTTCGAAGTAAAATAAACCATGTTTGATAAACAAAAGTTTAATTTCCTTTAGAAATTACTAAAAAAAACCAAAGTTAACGAATATAGTACATTTTCATATATTTAATATTGGAGTTTTTGCTTTAGGGAAATATTGTTTATTTTATTCGTTTAATTACCTAAAAGGCTTGTACAATCTTTCATGGAATTTTTAAATTAGTTTGTTTAACATGCTCTTCTTTGATTTAGAAAAGATTTCTACCAACAAACTTTTATACAATATCATTGAAAGAATATGAATTGATAACATTTGGGTGAAGTAGCAGTGCATTAGTTGCATATAAATTGACAGAAAACATATTTTTAATAAAAAAGTTGACCACTATATTGCAATAAAACCGATATAAATTTAGACCACAATAGTATATATCATGTTCCAATGCTTATAAAAAAAAGGAAATATGTTTTTCAAAGGACTTAAAACGATGTTTATATTTAAGTATCAAGAAAATTGTCAAGATATACACCGTATTTTGATAAAGGTAAAAAGTTACGTTAGATTTGTCTCTATAATCACCTTTATATAACCAGAAATTTTCTATTATTTTCAAAAGTTATATTATACAAAAAATGGATTTTTTAGTTATCAATTAACAAAAGCACAAAATAACGTATTACAAAAAATCAAAATTCTTACTAAAAACATATACTACTACAATAAACCTATAAGGCATAAAATTTTGTGTCATAGAAAAATTTTTCAAAAAAACAAAAATAGACAATTTAGTTGTTTATTATAAAAAATAATTTACAAATAATTATGGCAATTGAATTTACTGTTGATTTACTATGGAATTAAAATTGTAAATAATATTCTATAGGTAAAAGATCGGCTATTATGTATAAAGTGGCTTTTAATCTTCATTGGAATATTCCAAAATTTTCAAGTTTAAGTTTTTTCTTGCAAAATAAACAAAAAAATCCAAGAGTTCTTATTTTTGTATTATAAAATCAGCAATTTATATAAAATCCCATTCTTTTCACTTTAATTATGATAACTTTAATTTTATAAAATTTATTATATTATTCACAGAATTTCTTGATTCATATAGTTATAATATACGAAAAGTTAAATCTTAACTCAAATAATATCTTAGGATAAAATGAAACTAATTTACTAATATTTGAATTTATACGAAATTCATGACAATCGTTATATTGAACGTAAATAGCCAATCGTCGAAAATTACCAATATAAAAAAACAAATCCAATTTGGAAGAAACTAGAAAGCAACAAAAAACTGTTTTTAGGATCATATAAATAATTTCGAGGCAAGTTGAAAGATTAAATTATCTAATATCAACTAAAATATTTAGACTGAAACTTTACATATAAGCTAAACAGAATAATAGAAAGTTAATAAATATCATGCAAAGAGTATAGACAAATATCTAATTACGCCAGTAAATTCAGAGAATTTATCTATTGTGGCTAATAAACAAAGAATTATAAAAAAAAATACGAACTGTTCTCTATAATGAGATTATGGGCCTAATTTATGGCATTTAGAGCATATTTCATAAAAATATATCTTTAAAATAACAAAATTGTATGAAAACACCCTTATTGATTAGCAACATTTTATTTATTATGTTATCTAATACAGTAAATTTGCGCCTAAAATTTCTTGAGAAATCTTTAGCATGCATAATATCCGTGCTTGATAGCGACAGACTCATTATATCGATTTAAAAAATTTTCATTAAAAAATTAAAATGCCTAGAAAATTATAATCTGCTATAACTAAATATATCAACAAGCATTGTAATGATGAAAAACAAATTCGTTAGCTCATGTGTGCGTTTATATAAATCCAAATAGATTACGAATATCTATAGTTATTTTGAGCAACAAAATTAAATTTTTTTCGAATAAAATATTATGTAATAAATCCGACACATTATTTTCTGCTATGCAGCGAGTGATCACAAAATATGGCGTAAAAACATAAAAAATATATCATATGAATAAAAATATAGATTCAATATAATATAAAGGACAATTTCGTTTTTTTAAGCCTATAATACAACTAAGAGACGGACTAATATGAAAAATGCAATTACAAGGAATTCAAGGAATTGAAAATACCATACAAAGGTGCATTATCTTTTTAATATTAGTTTATATGAGTTTGAAATTGCATTATTGATTTTTAAAATTATATTTACCCTGTCAAATATTGAAAATATATTTTTATTTTATTTCTTTTTAATTTTGTTACAATGACTGTTTAATATATTATTTATAGTTAATTTGGTTCCATGATTTTACCATAAATATACGCGCTTACCATTTTTGTATTATCACCACATTTTTTTTGTGCTTGTTAAAGTTCTATAAATCCAATTATTTTTAATTTTCACCATTCTCGAATGTATTTATAGTAGAAAAATTTACAATCCAGGATTAATACGGAGTTAATACATACAATGATCACAATATATACGATTTTAGTTTCATAAAAATAACTTTTTTAAATAACGGTTTGGAAATAAGCAATAGGTCTGATTTATTGAAAATAGAAATTCATGAAATGTTAAACATCCACCGAAAGCAATTCATCAACTTAATATTTTTAAATAATATGAATTTTTCGGCATCTCTTAAAAATTACACATATATTTATTATTCAGCTTTTTTTATTCAAAAACTGCATTTTAAGCTTTAGATGAATAACTGTGTTTAGTTTATATTATAAAGGGCATTTATGTTCCTAGAATCATAATATATTTTTTTATTTTTTTGCTTATATCTTAATTATTAATTTTAAATACATATAACCCAATTAGAATTCTACAAATCCATGCCTTCACATTTTAGTTAGGATAAAAATTGAAAACCAATTTTTAATGACCTCACATTACCAATACGGTGAATAAACATAAAATTAAAATAAGAAGAATACATTTGGTGATAATATTAATTTAAACCTAGCTGGTTTTTTGGGTATATAACTGTATAATTACTGAAATAATTTGATTTCATTTATGGACTATTTCTTTTCGATAATTTTTAATTTGTTTTGCACTAATAAATAGAAATAAAACTATAAATATTTAATGAACATTATAAAATAAATATTAGAATAGAATATAAAAGGGTCAATTTATCATGAAAAATAATGCCCCAAGTGGTTTTTTTTAAGCGGAAAAATTTTTCTATATGAAATAAATATTTAAAAAAAAGCTCATACAAGCACAGAAAGAGAATATTATATATATTTTATTTATAGCCACATGTATCCAGAAAATTTTAATTGCTTAATAGAAATATTTATATAATCAAAGCAGAAAAATAGCACTATAAACATAAAAAATAGCCAAATAATGTGCTAAACATACAAATAAATGCATAAAGAATATAATTATACTAAAAAAACCGAAAAATCATAAATAAAAGTCGAACAGACAGAATAGCACGCCCAATTAACAAAACATTACAGTTTAGAATTTTCAATTGTAACAAACATTTTATATATTTAGAATTAAAATATAATTTTTACCATTTAAATCTATGTAGGCGAGAGCGATAAATTTTTACTTATTTAAAGCATCCATATTACAGGGAAGGTTTACTCCTATTAAAATATCTATTATTTTAATTTAAACTCGATTCAGAAATTATAAATTGCCTCTTTTAATTTACAATATAATGGTAAAATTGTGTGATAAAAAAACAATTCAAAACATTTAGATGCTACTTATTTTAATAAACAGGAAAATAAATTTAAAAACCAGGTTAGATTTTTAAATATAATTGAACTAAATAGGCAGGATAGGAAGTAATTTGTTCGGGAGATAAGGCATATGAAAAATAATCCATTAATAACTCATATTTTTCAATATTTTCTTGATCACAAACAAGTGACAAAAGAAAGGCATTCCTATCATTACCATCGTAGCTATTTACCGATTTAGATTCAGGAACGCCTATACAATAACCTTTCCACCCCTTTGCTATTTTCATATAAAAAACCACAACTAACGACCGTATCATATAAATTAAGCCATGACCCCCGATTTAGATTCTATATGGTCTAATAAAATAACTAAGTCTAGTACTGGCATAATTATTTAAAAATAGACCCAAACATATTATCATCGCAATAATAACATGATATAAATTTAAATATAGGCTTTTTGAGAGTGTATACGTGTGATAAAAAAAATATATACAAATTCAAACTAAACCTGTTAAATAGGTGGAGAAATATATTTTACATAAAAAACACAAACTTCAAACTATTCATTAATATTTGTTCGGGTTATTCTATGAAATATTCAATAGATAATTTTATGTATTTGTTCCGAACATAAATTTAGAGCTATATTTTCTGGAAAAAAAAATTCGAAGTTTAAAAGTTTGAAGTATTTTTATTGAAAAATAGTTTTCAATGCGTAAATATTAGCAGAAAGGATTTTTTGGTAATTAGGAAAAATTTCTGCTCAAAATTTAACATTTTCCTGATCGAGTGAATTTTTTATATAATGTGATTGTTTTTGCACACCCAGCCGATATTTAATAGAGTAGATGTGATTTGATCTTAAAATCGGAATGTAAAGAACAGGACATATTCAAATTTAATCTAGATTCCTCAAAGATAAATATATCATTTGCATGAAGCTATATTAATAAAATATAAAAAAAATTAAATAGATATTTATCTAAAACATAAATTTACCCCACCATAATTTATTTAATTTACTCATTATTCATAGATTGCGAATATGCAAGGCATTATTTTTTTATTAAAGAATACTTTGAACAGCTATAATGGGTAGCACAAATTTATTTTTGGATTATTAAGTGTTATCTTTGCTATAATAGATGAATCATCTTATATATTCTTAGTTTTAATCTATTTAGATAATTCTGGTTAGTTTCCAGTAATTATATTGTTCTCATGAAATTTACGACCCTTTTCACATTTATATGATTTATACACTTTATAATTGAAGGTTGATAGTTATTTATATCTTAGACGCACCTGCAATTATTTTTTATCTTTCGATTCTGTGCAAACAGTTCTGAATTCTGATTGATTAATATAAATCGGATGATTTAAGGCTAGAGAATATATTACTGGTTTCTCTGTATCTCTTTCGCGTATTTTATTCTTTTTATTGTCAAATAAACTTGAATACTGCTGCCAAATACAGAATCCCATATAATAAGGTACATGGCATGGTCTTAAATTTATATATTTCTTATGCACTTTTTGGGTATTTTCATCTTCAACTTCAATGAAAAGGCCATTATTTCTACTAAATAAAACAAAATATATTTTATTCGTGGTCAAATCCAAAAACATCAAATGAAAATCATCGTAATATAGTATTCCATGAGTTTTTTCTTTATCTCGTTTCAGTTCACCTTTTATATTGTAGACTTCGCCGAAGTTTTTATTACTTTCCTTTATATTACATTCAACTCTTTCATGAATAACGCTCTGCGACTTGAAAAGACGCACGCTTTTTTCAAAAGTATTATTCTTTTTATTAATTCCTTCTTTCAGCAGGGATTCAAATATTTTTAATTCCCAGTTTCTATCGGGATTATCAACACCTCTAATTAGTTTTCGGTATGTCAGAATTTCCGAATTTATGTAATCAACTTGTGATTTATTAAGTGCCACAAAACTTTTTAATATATTATTATTATATCGATTTTTATGAACTGTATAATCTTTGACATAGTTTTCTCTTAAAAGAGCTAAAAAATTATGAACATTAACTTTATCGGGCAAAGGAAATTTAATCTGATCATAATTTTTGTTTTCTAGATTCAATCCCAAAAGTATACTTTCTTGTTCACTAATTTCTTCTAATAAGCTAGAACTTTTTGTAATTTTGTTTTGAAGTAAATCAAGAGAAATACTTGAACTAGAAACGACGATTTCATCTGGATGGGCTTCTATGTTAATTAAATTAATGAAAAAAAACATTTTTTGTATGAAAAATATCCACACATTTCCTCTTTTATATTGATTGTTCATCATTGTTTAATGCTTAGATTATATCTTAAAGGCTTTCGGCTTTCTTTGGTACTTATTTGATTCAGCAGTTGTTATTTTTGTAAAATTTTTTATGGATCGGCGATATTATAAAGGGTATTTTTTTAATGAATTTAAACATTATTCTTATCAAAAAAGTAAGAATTTTGCATTTTTACCTAAATGGGAATAAAATTTTTTTTACATAGTATCCAGCAAAAGCTCCTTTTTTATAAAAATTAGAAAAAATAAATTATTTAATAATTATAATGATACATTTTTTACAGTCGTATTCTATCAAGAATGAGCAAAAATATGATTTTATTAAAAAAATCTAAATATACCACATAGAAAAATTAAGCTTTGATACAGAATCGCGGATTAAGAATCTGATTCTATAAATTTACAATCATTTTTGGTATGATCTAATAAATTGATCAGAAGAAATTAGAGACCCACTAAAAAGCATGCATTTAAAGCTTTAATTCAACCAACGAATGAATTTTTTCGACATTGCGGTCTTGATGCAAATTTAAACATTTAAAACTTAATTTGAAAATTATGCTTCTAGTTTTTGTATTTAACCTGTAAATGAAGCTAAATTACTTTCACATTGATTGTTACTATTGCTAGTGGTTTTTTTAAAAATATAAATAACAGAGAATATGATTTAAAATGTAATATGCGAAATAAAGCAATCATAAACAAGTTTTATACTTAAAATATCATTCTATCCGCCTATTTTTAAACATATAATTTATTTAGTTTATTCTATTCTTCAATATATTGTAGTCAACTTGAATGCATTTATCATTATTTAACTTTGAAAGAGCATAAAAAATGAATATAAACTAAAATTAAAAAAAAACTAAAATCATATAAAATTAGTCTGTAATAAAAGTTAAGGAATAAAAGTCCAACATTATGAAAACCTTATTTATTAGAAAAACAGCATCTAGTTACATATAAATGTAACCGAAGAATAATTATTGCTGGATTAAGCCTATCATAACACAAAACAATTTTATTTATGTAAATTTTAAAGTTTTTTTTAATATTGTTTATTTCAGTATCAGAATCACTTGTTTAAGATTGGAATTTAGCTCCGTGTATGCAATAATAAAAGCTTTAGCTTTTAAAACTCAGTCACCCAAAAGCTTAGACTCAAAGGTTTAACAAAATGAAATTACTAAGTTAAATATGGAATAAATCGTATTTTTATAACTTTCATTGATCATGCTTAGCTAAATTTAATAATTTTTAATATGAATAAAATTTTATATGCGCAATTATAACAAATAAACCATAATATATTGTAGTATAATGCTAGACCACTTATTTCATGTTTTGAAGATATAATGATGAGATTATAAGAAAAAAACAAGACTATGTGCTTTAGACAAATCAAAGATCTATTAAACCAAAAATAGTAATATTTTTGAATTTTATTGCTACCTCTAAAAGAATGCAAAAGCTAAA
This sequence comes from Rhyacophila brunnea, assembly GCF_057557595.1. Taxonomy (NCBI): domain Eukaryota; kingdom Metazoa; phylum Arthropoda; class Insecta; order Trichoptera; family Rhyacophilidae; genus Rhyacophila; species Rhyacophila brunnea. The sequence continues at coordinate 765,254 of NW_028232770.1, read as the reverse complement.
ATCATATAAAAAACATATCACTTATAATTTCCTGGCTTGTGTTGAGCAACTTAATCATTATGAAATATCTATTTAGGAGCCAAAAAATTTCTTCTAAAAAAAATCTAGAATGTATAAACAATAAGGCTACCGTTATGGTTAAAATTAGTATAACCTGGGGTTTTTTTAGATTTATATATACATTCGGCAATATTTTTTATTTAGATAAATGGAAACATTACTTAAATAAATACAGTAAAAAAATAGAATGAAAACAGAAAAGATATCAAAATGCTTATTATTTTTTTGATATAAAAATTTTATACATTGATTAGTCCCTGTTTTTATAAATTCAACGATATATATATATAAGTTGAAATAAGAGCGTTTATTATTTTCTTTCAAAAAATTACAATTGAATAAAAATTAAAAATTTTTAATTATAATCTTTTTATTTATGAGTTAATTTCTATTTTGTATATTATATTTTCTCTTTAAGCTTAGCGTGATTAATTTCTCGTTGGCAAATCGATTAAATTTTTGAGTATATCTACTTTTATACGTTTATTATTCGATACCTATCCTCTTTTAAAGACTTACTAGTTTAAGAAAATTTCGCAATCTTATAGTTTGAATATATACCTCGATTTAGTTGTTACTCTAAAGTACGAATATGTCCTAGGCAAATTAATAAATCAAAAAAACTTTATAAATATAATATTGGTTTTTTAAAATAGAATTTTTGTGTTTCATGTATTTAAAACTGAATAGATTGGATATGAACAAATGATCGCTGCTTTATAAAATAAATGTTAAACATTATGCAAAATAAATTAAAAAACACGAATACTGAAGTAAACACTGCATGTTTTTTTTCGTTAATAAACCTGAAATGAATTTTTTATTATATTTATTAGCTAGAAATATCATATGTTTCATTTTATGTAATATAAGACTAGAAAACCATTTAGCGCCACTTTTTGCTACAAAAAAGCCTTAAAACCACTTTGAAAAATCTTAAAGCCTAATAATTTAATTTAAAAACGTTTTAAGTAAAAAAAAATTGTGAAAAAATTTATTTAATAAGCAATAAAAAGAGAAAAAGATCACACGAGCAAAATATCCAATAATTTTTTTATATTTCAATTTTCTAAAATTATTATTCGTATATTTTCCCGCATTTGCACGATAAAAAAATGCTGTTATGTTTCAGATATAATAACACTCAATTCTAAACTAATTAATAGCAAAATGAATACAGCAATCAATATTTCATCGCTTATTCACATTTTATATCGGGCTATTTCTATCGAATTTTTACGATAAATCTAGAATGTTTTATTTCATAAGTAAATTCATGATATTTTGCTCCAAGATATAATTCATTTTGTGAATAGTATACAACATTTGATACATAAATAAAATTTACTGAGTAGAAGCTAGTAGTCGCTTTTTTCTAACATATAATTTCTGACACATTTAATCTATTACATATCACTAAAAGATACTAGTTTATAAGTTTTGTGTTAATGGCCTTTGATATCTTTATAAGTTATATTGATATGAAATACATCCTTGTATATAAGAAATACTTATATATTATATATATTATTTGTAAAAACAGAAAAAATAGGTTTAACATGTGGTATTTACAGGGCTAGCCAGTAAAATTTTTTGCTTTAGTCTGTCAATATATAACAATAAGATATTTTCGTTCTATTTTTTTGCTTACAAACTAAATTTATGGCTTTTTCGAGTAAGTGCAGCATTAAAACAGAATATATTATTTTTCTATGGATGCATAAAAAATTTGAGAATATAAAAAAATGCTACACTGCATATATTTACACAAAACAGCAAATAATTTGACAAGCACAAATTTTTACGATTTTAAAGAATTTTTGAAAAACAGACAGCTATTGGAATCTAAAAGACTCATTAGAGCATTGAAAATACATTTAAACAAACTAAAGTATGAAACTTAGCTAGAAAATGAATTTAAAAGATAAAGAAAGCGCATGTAAGTTTAAACATAACAACTTAATACAAATTTTTTATTTATTGGATATTAGTATCAATAACTTATTCCTGTATTACAAAATTAAAAATCAAAGTTAGCGTCCATACATAACATAGAAATAAGTAGAAACAATTATAAAAAAAAACCCCTTCAGCATAAAATTTGATCATTTTTTCTATCCAAAATCACCACCATAAACGGGAATATGCAATTCCCATGTTTTATTTAAAGAATTTATTATACCTAAAAATATCAAAATTTTTTGATTTTTTTGAGAACCAAGAAATTAGATATGATAAATTCACCTTTATACACTCTAAATCATAACTCTGTGTACATAATTCTGAATGATAATTTTTTTTAATAATAAAAAACACGATATTTATGCAGTTACGCCGAAGTAAAAATATAATGACTATTTAAAGAACAATGTATTTAAGTGTGATTTTATACTGTTAAATCTATCAATTATCATCTAATTTTTACCAAATATTGTTTATTTTGAATTAAAGAAACTTTTGCTTTAAAAACATGATTTTATATAAAGTATTACTTGTTAGAGAGCCTTGTGCCATATGTATGCCGAAAAATTCATAATCTGAGATCAGATAATATAAAATCATATTATAAATACGCAATCGTAACGGCATTTGCCCAAGAAAAGTTCTTAATATAAAAATAAAAGCTCTGATATTTTTAGATAGTCATGATAGTAAAAATAGAAAACGGAAGACCTTAGAGAAGCAAAAAAGAGTTTAGCTATAATAAATACATATATTTATGCCTTTGTTGCTAATTTTTTTTATGAAAAATAGTTTAAATACAGAATTTTCATATGAAGAATTTAACAAAGCTGGCTGGCTTGCGCCAACGTAAGCATCGTTTATTTTTAAGATAATCTTTTTTTATTTTTTCATAAAAAAGTATAAATAAAAAGTTTGATTTTAAGCTTATTATATTTAGCCAGTATTATACTAGAATTTTAAAATTTAGTGAAAATTAAAATTAGATCTCAGAAGCTCATCTGAATTTATTTATTTAATTATATTATAATGTTATACATAAAATTACATACAAAAAATATTATAGAATCCTAATTTGGAATTTTTCGGCGTCGAAATGGCAAGGCATCACAAAAAACAAAGATGAAAAGTCGCTTGCATGACATTTAAAAAAAATAATATTTTATTGTTTTATACTATGTTCCTTGGTGCTTTTTTTGTGAAAAAAAGAAAATATAATGACATGTTTAAAGAAAAAATCGTTTTCAGTGCTTGATCTATGTCTTATTCACAAAATTTTTAAAGGCCAAGATTTATTTTTAAAGCTTTAAAAAGTTTTTTTATATGCAAGTAAATTCTATGAATGTTTTATATTCATGATTATATATGACAAAATTATATTGGGTTTATATATGATGGTAGATTGAAGCATCTACAAAGCTTAATAATTTATGTTAGATTTTTCAATTTTTTTTTGCACAACCGAGTATCAAATATGTAATTTTTTTTAACACCCAAAAACAACAAAAAAATCTATAAACCTAATTACACAATATTTTTATAATTAATTGATGTTTAACACAGCTACAGAAATACAAAGTAGGTATCAGAATAAAATATAATTTATGAGTTTTGATCTTAATATTTCAATTCTAGCAAAAAAAATTGCGAAAAAATAATCAAAAGAAGTTTGTTTATTTATAAAATAAATTAAAGGCGTAGATTATTTTTAAAAGGATAAATTCTTTGCGCAAACTTAGCAAATGACAATAGATTGCTAAGTAATATTATTTTTTATGAGCTTTAATGTATTAAATAAAGCGTATTAACTATATACATATAGTAATAACATTAAAATTTCGCAGATTTGTTTGTCATTATGTTTTTAAATCGATATTTTAGAAGAAACATTGTGTTTTGCTATTCTTTCCTAATAAAAAAAATGATTCGATAAAAGATTTCCGTATATTTTAGTAAATTTTTCTAGATTAAAAAAGTTTACGTGAGATAAAAGAAAATTAAAAAATATTTATCATCAAAATATATAAAATTGCAGTGTTTGATATTTAAATTCTATTGGCATCAGATCAAAATAAATATACTTTTTAATTTAAAAAAAACAATTTCAATTAGATAACTAAGCTATAGTGCAATATAATCTTTATATATGACTCATTAAAAAAATAGCATGATTTTAATGCTTCGTTTTTATAATTGCATTTTATAAAATTTAAAATAGCACGATTTTAGATTTGTATGACTTCTTTTGAATAAAATTTGCCTATTAATGTGCTTTTACAGGCAAGAAAAACTCCTTAAGATTAGACAAATTAAACACCAATAAATGATGCCTATTTTCTAAGACAAAAAATGCAGTGTAGTGAAGATTTATGTACATTTAATACGGTATAAAAGATAAATTTTTTGGTGCTATATGTATATTTTATCATGCGATTCTTTTTTAAATAAAAAAATCGAAAAAAATTATATATTTTGATGATTTTAAAGCTCTAATTTATTTGTAACAAACACAGTTCAAATACAAAAAATTTATTTATTTCGTTCATTTATAATATATTTAATTAAAACAAAAAACAAAATTCATTCTAAGGCGTGCATTAAGTGTATAAAAACACAACCGCATGCAATTTTAGACAAATAAAAGCGAAAACTTATATTAAGAACTTTTAAATACATCAACGTGAAAAGATGGTTGTACAACGTAATATCGTAAAAAAACCAAAAAACTCGCTGTTAAATTTTTTCTAAACAACATTTATATTTAAAAAAGACATATGAAAAAAATCAATTAAATATAAGTTTGTTTAAATATAAAACCGATATATTGGCCATTTTCCTGTTACACATTCCTTAATATTGAATAATACTATATTACCAGTAAAACGGCCTTAATATAGTGATTAATATATGATTTTAACAAAAAAATCGAGAAAAAAAGTAGAAAAGATTAAAACGGTAAATATGTAATTTATATTGTTTTTTAGAATAAAATGTGAAATTAAAATAAATTGAGATTTACAAAAAGAATTTAATTCTCTTTGAACCGAAAAAAAACTTAAAACATGATTAAGCCTCGATTTAAATTTTTAGGCCAAATAAAATAAGAAAACTTAATAATTTTAGCATATAATATACAAAATATATCCAGATAAAAATCCAAAATTCATTAAAATTAGATTTCATATATTTTTTTACCGTATTCTTTTGAAAAAAAAAACAAGAATAGAGATAAACCTATACTACATATTTATTAAGCCTTTTGTTTTTATTTTCTAATAACACCAGATAAAAATAGGAAAAATTGTATATATTCATGAATCAGGTGCGATAATGGTCATAATAAAAGCGATAATTATGATTACAAATAGTACAAATAAAATTTCTTCAAAATTACAGATGTCAAAGATCGCCCCTTGGAGTAAGCTATTGATTACTATTATAACACATATAATGAAAACTCTACACATTATATATTATAAAACAGCGTATTTTTATGTTCTACGCATCTAAGAATTATTTTCCATAAGTAAAAAAAACATTAACTAATCAAAATACACATATTAATAATATCCCAAGAAAATACAAACAATTTTATTTTACATATGCATTTTATTTGTTAGTAATAAATATAAGCGATGTAAACCAAATTTCTTAAACAAATTCTGTCTTTATTTTCTATAAGCGCAAAAGAATAATATAAAAATTTTTATAATTTAAAAGCATGTGTTACAACAGATAAAACGGTTTTTATATTTTTTTAGTATTTATAAAATAGTTTAAAAGTATTTTAATGTTTTAAAAAACATAATTACCTTAATATATAATGACCTAAAAATAACCATTTATTCAAAATCTCACTTTTTAAAATGAGAAAATTATGTACGTTGGTATAGTTTTTAGAATGGTTATACAAAAAAAATAATATATTGACTTGAATTCAAAGGCGAAGATTATGCGAAAAGTCTTAGTGTTTAGTCGCATTATAACACCTTTTAAAGATTCAAAAGACATAAAATTAAACAGTATCAATGAAATTAACCATAAATAAAAAGTAGAGTTTTATGATTATAATCAATATTATCGCGCAGTTTCATATATTAAAACTAGATAATAAACATTTTAAATATATTTGTCAGATAAATTTCTTTTTAGCAAATCTGTATATTATTATTTTACGATTTATATTTTAAATGAAGCTCGTAGAGGTTATATATTATTTTGGTATAATAAATAGCTAAAGCGTAATTTTTTAGGAGCAAAGTACAAGAAAATTCACAGATTTAGTTATAGCAAAAAAAAGAAAATTATAGTAAAGATAAAAATAATAGGACCATGGACTAGAACACCATATAAAATTATCAATTCTTTTACCATATTAAAACCGCTTTATTTTTTTATTATAGACATTTAAGAACGCGTAATATAATTTCAACATAAATTTAATGAAGTTGATAAAAAATTTAAATATTCGACACATGTTTTTTTAAAAAAATATCGGTAAACGAAAATAAAAACTTAGATACAATTTACAGTAAAAGAGAAGCTCTTTTTCAGCAAGCGTTTTAATCAGTTAAAGACACGATAATTAGAATTCAAGCAAATATTATTGTCCAAAATATCTTTATCTTGATTCATATATAAAAAATTTAGAACTGCATAGTTCAATAAAAATAGGCACAATGTGCAATTTTTCAGCATATTTTTCCACCAAAACGTATTTTTCATAAATCTTACATTCTTGTAAATTGTTATATATGATAAACAGTAAAAACAAGAATTTTGAACATAATTTGATGGTTTTAAAGACAATATACACTTTATTGTAGGCTTTCAGCATAATTTGACTCTTTTCAAGAAATAAAACAGCGTAAAAAGCCTTCGGATTTTCTAAAAACCACTTAGACTGTAATTTAATTTGATAAATTACGAGATTATCTGATACATACGATTAATTATATTTTCTTATTTATTTTGAAAAGGCAGAGTTTATTCACAAAATCGTTATTAAAAATACATAATTATGAATATGGCATTACATAGAAATCTCCAATCAGAAGTTCAGCAAATATGTAAAATTTTGCGTTTTTTTGTATCATAATACACACATATTCAATAATAATTCGTTCAAGAGATATTTTTGTGTGTAGAAAAAATCATAAATAATCTGTACTAAGATATTTAAGTAAAAAAATATTAACTCTATGCAAACAAAGATATTGATGAATGGGGATAATTTTAGGTCATTCATGAAATCCAAGAAAATTATCAGAACATATAAAATCTGTCTATTTATGGTATCATTACCATCTAATTATATAGATATAGGTTAAAAAGTAAGTTTATAAAAATTACCCAAAGAGGGTCCCACTTAAATGGAAATTTTTCATAAGTTAGACTTAGCAGTAAGGACAGGAAGACATGTGCGGAATGCACAAATCAAATGATTTTTAACTATTTAAACTGTTTTTGACCCAACATATAGAATTACAATTTCAGTCGTTTTATTTAATTATCAAACTATATAAAACAATTCCTGTACAATTATTTTCAAATTCTTATAAAAATCACTATAGAATGAACTACCATGTATCTTTTATTTATGGGTGAAGTTTCCTTCAATCAATTATATAGATCTAGACAGTGGCAGCCCATTAGGAATATTGCAAAATTATTTGATGCATCTTTTGACACCTTCCCCTAATCTATCTTCATCAACTGCTCTTTTCTCTCAAATGAGATGAGTTCAAATTTCTCGCGCCATAGAAAATATAACTATAATCAAACAAGATTATATTATAGATTTCGGCAAGAATTTTGTATGTGTAAACAGGCTAGATACCTCAAACTTCATGCATGAAAAAATTTTTTGTCTTCAAAAAAAATAGAACATAAGGTTTTAGACAGACATAGATATATTTTATTCTTTAATATACTATAAAATCTTTATTTTAGTTATTGAATATAAACGAATCAATTTACAATAAAATAGATAAGTGGCGATGTTTGAGGGGTCTAAACATTCGATCTATAATAAAAAATTAAATGTTTGAATTTTCTTATCCCCTATGGAAAGGCAAGGATAAATTAACAAACTATAATTAATTCTAGGGTCAAGGGATAGTGAAAAATTACTAAACCGACCCACGTAAAGTAAGCTATTGGCTTAAATGATAAACTTGGATATGTCTATGAAAAAACTAAAGCGATTCCTATATTCAATTGCAAGTAATTAAAGTCATTATTGGAATAATGGAGATCTTTTCCCATAGTGATGACCCTATTGACATTATCAGTTAAACTATGAATCTTATATGTCTTATAAAAAGCAAATCATACAAATTTGAATTTCATTAATATAAACTATAAAATTAAGTAGATTAAATTCAAAGGAAACAAAAAAGTTGGAAAAAAGTAAATAGGGTTAAAATAAAACTAAATATTAGAAATTTAGACCGGATATATGATTGAAACCTAATTACATTTATCTACGAAAATGCATCCCAATCCGAGATTTTAATGGCATTAAATATATGAAATAAGTATTTTACTATAAAAATTAAAAATAGAACATTTTAGATAGGATGGTATAAGCTATAAAAAAATCACTATATTATAGAACTATATTTGATTAACGAATATTGATGGATTTTAAACTTTCGTAAGCAATAAAAAATATTTTTTAACACATAAATATGCAAAAATTAAATTGACTAATAAATTTACAAAAAATTATTTTTGCCTGTGATAGATATAAAAATTGAGAGTAAAAAATCTCTGGAGGCAAAGAAATCAGGTCTATTTTTTTTAAAAAAGTTTAGAAAATAAAATACTTAATGCGAGCCAATTATGAGATTTTTACATTTTTTATGCGATTTCAATATCGCTTAAGTAAAAAAAAAACAGATGCTAAACATATTGCAACCATTGATGTTTATTTGTTAAAAATAAAATATTATATATATGCAAATGAGAATACAAAAACAAAAAATTCTTGTTTTTTTTTGGCATAAATAGCAGCGATAAAAAATTCACTGTCTTATAGGACATTTACTGGCGTTCTTTCTATAGCTAAATTAGGTTTTTTGTGTATTTTCAATAAAAAAATATGTTAAAAGCTATAAAGTCTTAACGATTGAAAAATATATTATATAATTTAAGTTTTACCAAACAAAATATGCATGAAATTTATTTACTAATATATAATTCAATAATATGGTTTTAATCGCCTCTGATAAAGCCTTTTCTATCAATTTAACTAAGTTCGAAACATAGCAGCAAATAAATCTAGTAGATTTTATATATCCTACATTTATTTTATAAATTATAATTATTTTATAAAATAATTATAATGATAACCATGATATTTTGGCTTAAAGCAGCACATTTTTATGTAAATAGAACAAAATTATTACTATGTGAACAAGAGATAATTTAGATACGCAGAACATACATAAAATCTCTAAAAATACTTTTAAAATTTAAGGGAATTCTATTAGTTATTTTATAATATTACTATATAATTTTAAACCCATTAAAATGTATTTATAACTAAGTGTCCGCTATGTAAAGATTTAAAATACATCTTTGTAAAATTTTTTTTAAAAGACGTTGAATTCTCTTATAAATGTGCTTTAAGGGCGATGTACAAAAAAAAAATATAATTTATCATATAAAGATACCGCTTCAACGATTGAGTATATATACTTTTACTGATGTTCATACACAAAATTCAAAACAAACTCGATTCAATAAATACGCGTATCAATTTGAGTTTTTTGAATTAGCATATTTCACGCATTACACAAAAAATTAATAATATAGTCTTTCTATGTAGAAATGAAAAGGTATTATTAAAAAAATATGCTAATTAACACAGTAGAAGCTATATGTATGCAAATTAATACAATAGAACTATATATATATGCATTATTTTTACTATTAGCAATTATATGATCATTAAAATGCATTTTTAGTGGATACATATAGAAAAAGATTTTATTCCTCTTTTCTATGTAGAGTGCAATTGATGCCGCTGTTATTTTAAATTGTATTTTTTTAAATTATTATTAAGAGATAAATCGAGTATGCTATAAATCAGAAAACAATATTTGTAGAGTAGTTGTATTTTTTTGCACTCAGAAGGGCGAAAATTATAGCTTTTGTGTAATATAAAGATATATAAATTATAATTTTTGCAGATATATACAGTATAATTATTAATATATGTTGTGCATGTATAAAATTTTTATTCCTAAAAAAATCATAGCCATCAAATTATACTAGAATGAAATTTAAAAATATATTTCGAAAATATCATGAACCTAAGTTTTATAGGAAAATATAGATCGATACAAATCCTCTCTGTCAGGTTTTCTTTTTTATATAGTTAAAATACCTATAGCCACCCGTAAAATGTTCAATTATTAAGTAATTTAGAAGCTGAAACTAAATAAGATATTTTAATATATAAAAATGATAATCTTTTGCATAATTATAAATTGGATGGTCTTTATAGGCCACCAAGTCTACTAATGTATTTAGAAGCAACAAAATATAACTGTAATGTTCACAGCTGAATGTCTATGAATTAAACAGAAATAAATACCAAACTTCGTTATCTAATAAAAAGATATGTTTTCCAGTAATTTTTGAATCTTCATCAGAATATTGCTAAAATTTCGGTTCTTCTTAACAAGAAGCTACCCACAAAGAAATGTATGCAATTTTTTAACATGAATCGAATGATAGCTATAATATTAACAATTATGGACAAGAAAATCTTAACTAAAACTCATAGAAACGATATAGTATGAAAGTGTGCGCCTTGCTGTATTATAAAAGTTAACTCATTAATGCTTAACTATATAGTCAAGTATCATTAAGGAAAAACCAACAGATCAGACCCGGGTCTTGAATATTGTGGACCTTTGATAATTATTTAGCAAAGTTTTAGCTGCAATTGTTCCAAATACATTGAAACAAAACTAATAAATGCCCTAAGTGATGTTTAGAAGCGGTTCAGTAATACATACGGATGAATTAAAAGGCTAAAATTATATTTCATTTAATGACTATGAACACCATATCATAACACAAAAGTATACTTTTGTTGATCTGATTTAAAGTAAATGCTCAAATATATATTCGTAGAACAACAACCTGAAATACAGCACTAAAAAAGAAAAAGAAAAGAAAAGAACTTTCAGACGAATTGATATTAGTATTTTTTTGTTAAATCGAAATAAAAAATGTAATTCGTATGAAGCTCTACGTAACTTAATTAATATTCACGATAAACACATATCTATTTTCATGCCATTTTCTAATAATTTTGAACAAATATTTCAATTTTTTTATATGAACTTTCTATTAATCTAATAAACTTATATTTAATCTGTCGGGGAGATTGATATATTAGTTTAATTTTTTACTGTTTTAATTTTTTATTATTAATTTTTATATGTTTTTCTTGTGAGATTTATAAGTATTTCAGAGAGTAATAAATAAATTAGAAAGTTTTAAATATATGAAAAATAATTTATATGCCGATTGCTAAGATATGGCTATTTTTACACAGTATAAATTGAAATGTAAAACCATATTTTTTTGGCTTATTAAATTGTTTTAAAATTGAAATTTAATCTCAATACAAAATAAAAGGGTTTTTTGATGCCTTTAACTTGAAATTATACGATCCAAATAGTAGTTATATACAGCTATGTTTCAGTTCAGTTATTTTAGAAAGTATTATTTTTAGCACAAAAATTTATATATTTTCCTCAATATTTAATTAAAATACGCATTTTTAAATTTATTATTTTTTGAAAAATTTTATAGTCCTCTTGTATATTCATTCTTATAAGAGCTAAAAAATTAACATCTAGTTTTATTGCAAATAACATAGAAATTACATAATTACAATCGAACAGCATTAGTTGACTTTCTATTATTAAGAATACTATAATATCAAAAAATTTATACTAAAAATATGTAAACCATGTATTTTAGTGGTAAAAATAGGCAATCTACATAGAATTACTTTATTGGTATAATTCCGTTCATAATTTTTTTCGTATGTTTTAAATGAAATTGATTATGCATTATGCCTTTTATGGCTGACTAAAACTGTGTATAAATGTATGCAGTATATTATAAATTATGTTAAAATATGGATTTATAAAGAAGAAAGCATATTTTGAGTCATAATATATAATCTTAATATAAAGAGAGAAAATATGCTGTTTTTAAAGATTTAACGTAGAATATCGAATCTGATAATGAAAATAATATGTCTGTTTATCATAAAAACATACGCGAATATAAGATCGCAATGTAGTTGTTAAAGTAAACAATAAATAAAAAATAATAATTAGAGCATTCATATAATTATGATTGTATTACGCATGCAAAAAAATCGGCGTAACCAAGTGTTTTTAGTTCAATAAAAACCATCATCTAAACAATTTTACCAATTCATCTTGATATTTTTCGTTATATTCCCTGATTCAAGATATAATTTTGCAAACCACTTATTTTACATTAAAAAAACGATTTATATGGCTATTTTATTTTTTAAATTTAGCATATCTCTACTATGTAAACTACCTAAAAAGTGTAAATTAGTTTAGAAGTAACATATGGGATTTTTAGTAGCATTTGTTATGAATTATAGTGCAAAATACAAAAAGTTGATTTTCAATTGGAAACAAACAGTCGAAGGAATTAAAAATACATTCAGAATTATAAATCGACCATATTAAATCATAGTAAAGATCCGTTGTAAGAAAAAAAAATTTCGAAAAAAATATTTTGATTTATGTACATAGACGCAAAAATTATACTTCTTGTGGCCGAAATAAACGATCAGACAGAAGTTAGAGCTCAGAGATATCACTTTTGATATTAATATTATAGGTAAAGGTATTTGCCTGACTTATTTTAGCCATTAAGATATTTTTTTAGTGGAAATTAGTTGAAGTAATACATAGTTTCAGCATCGTTATTTTCTGCTGGCATAATAATTAAAAATAACTGCTGAAGCTGAAATTTATCTACAATTATACCAGTATGAAATCAAAATTCAGCAAAGTAACTCGTATTTTAGGTGTTATAAAAAATACTTCTATAATTAGCCACATTCATTTCTCTGTATACATTGAAAAAATTTAAAAAAGAACGGTCTGATATAGGGTTTTCTGATTTATTGATAAATGAAAGTTTTTTAATTTTGTATTAAAAACAGTAAAATCCTATACAACAAATCTATAGATGGTATTAGCCATTTTATAGAAATATTATAGATAAGATTTTAAATTAAAAGAAATAAAAACCACTTATTGACCTTTTTTTAATTAGATTATAATTTTTATTTAAATAATATTTTACTGGTTTTTCGATAAGTTTTATTATGACTTTACACACATCCATCTAATATGATGTTCAGATATAGCCATGAATCTCAGGGTTGGTGTAAGGTTTGAATAATTCTTATTGAAGTTTTTTTTTACATATGTTTTGTATTTTACCAAACGAAGATCACAAAAAACTGGCTTTTAATATTTGAATTACCATGAAGTTTATTTTATGCACTAAATTGCAAGCAAGAATTTAAAAAGCATTATATTGCCGAAAAAAACTTCTATATTCATTATTGCCATAAAAAAATATATCTCATATAAATTGAATCATAAAATTTTAACTTCATGTATATATTTAAAATACAGTCATAAAAACAACTGTTGCAGTTCGAATTATCGCGAAAATTATATAAAGACATAAAAAAGAGATAAGATAATCAACGGGATGGTTTAATTTTGAATCAACTTCTTGAAGAGAAAATATAAAAATTAATCATAATAATTTATGAATAAAATCAAAATTGAAAAATAATATATGTCAAATTATGCAACCATATTATGAAAACGTGATACACATATTTATGGTCTTTTTACAATCGTGGCGTGGTGATAATGTATAAACTAGTATCATATAAAAACACATTTATACGCAGAAGATAATTTTTTAACAGCAAAACCATTCAGATGTTTTATTATCAAGATATATATAACGACCACTAAAATAGTACAGGAGTCAAAAATGGCAAATAAGCAATTATTTTGGTATATTTTGTTATGCAATAAAGACAAAATATTAGTAACATATGCGCTTGACAAGAAAATTTAAAATTGTTTATATGTAGAAACAAAAAAGTTGATTCAAATATTAGTTCATTAACCAAGAATTATTGGCGAAGGATAAAAAAATTTTGAATTAGCTTTAGAGTAATATATAATTATGTTTTTAATATATAAGAATATACAACGATATAAATTATAGATACAAGAAACATCTTTATTGGTATACATATAATCAAAAATGGGTTTAATGATAAAAGATATAGCCTTGTTTTTACAGTAGTGTTTTGAGATGGTTAGAGATAATAAATAGCTTATTAGTGCATTCTAAAGATTTGTATATGATTTCATATTTTTTATTACCACACAATTGAAGATTTAAAATTTGAAAAAATGATCTTTTATGCACCTCACATATATGTCACATATAAAAAACATGGTTCCACTGTTATTTGTGCAATCAATTTTTAGAATGCTATTTTTTTATGCTATAGATGCCATAAATTTCTTCTGAAGACGATGAAATGCAAATTTTTGTATTATCAAGGCAATCATGAGTGTCATTTTCTTTTACTGAATTTTTTCTTTCATTTAAAATATCTCTTATAGAATTTAATTCTTCATTAGAATTTAATGTTTGACCATATAAATATTTTCTGTCTAATTTTTTATCAGAAAAAGAATCACACTGGTTGCTTTCGTTTTTTCTAGAATATTCCGAGCTGTTTTTAAATGGTTTTCTATGTATTTCATTCCTTGTTTTTTTTCGTTTATATAACAAGGTTAACTGGTTATTTTCATTTTGTTCTGCATCATATGGTTTCTTAATCTTCTTGTTTAAAAATTCATCTTTTTTGTAATTCGACGATTCTCTATTGTCTTTTTCTTCATTTAAACTTTTAAAATTGGTTTTTTTTTCGAGAAGTTCAAGATTTTTGTTGGTTAATTCTATTTTATTCCAGCCGGAATTCTCAGTTCGATCATGTCTCGATTTTTGGACGTCTTTTTGAACCAAATCATTGCGTAAATTATAATTTGACCGTCTTCTTTCTTTATGTTCTTTCACTATCTGATCTACTTGAACTTGATTTGTATTACGAAGTTTATTGTTATTGTTTCTATCCACTAATATTTCCCGTCTTGAGGCAGGAACAATAGAATTCCTTTTTTCGGTCGAAATTTGGTTATTTTGTCTAATATCACACTCAGGTTCTATAGTTTTACCCAATGATTCCTGTTCATCTATATTTTTTTTATTTTTAAATTCACAGTTTCGATTTGCAGTGTCCGCTGTTCGAGGTGTGTTGCTATTATCTAAAAAGTTGGCATAACATTTATTATTCAAAGCTTCTACTTCATTTTCATTAATATTATTTTTATATTCAGTATTATTTAAAGAAGATGAACTTTTGAAGGCTTTAATAATAATATTCGATGCAAGTCTGATTCCGAACAATCCATTAAATATGATAATCGACCATATAATCCTTCGTTTTCTTTGATGAAATATGGATAAAAATAGACATAAAATGAAAAGTATCCAGAAATATGACTTCTTACAAAAAAATTGTGCTAAAGTTAAAGAAATCTGTATTACATAAATTATAAGCCTAATTAATCCTAGTCTTTTCCAAAATAATATCTTCATTTGTCTGAAGGCCAATATGATTAGATACAATTTGTAGGAATATATGATCAAAATGATAATAAAAAAAGATTTGATATCATATTAATTACATGCGAAAATTAATCAAATATTAATAAGAAAATCAAATTTTGCAATTCCAGATAAATGTATAGGAATTCTAATTGAATTATTATAGTTATTAAATAAAACATAAATGTAAAATCCATATGACCTGTTATAAATCAGCATTGAAAATTTTTATGCATTCATAAACAGCAGTTTCAGCGTATATGAATATTGTTAAAATAATTACAAATTCGTTCACAATAATTATAGAGGGCTATTTTTAAGTTTTTTATACAACTAATAGCTGATATAATTCCAAAAGATAGCCTTTGACACTTATCATAAATTCACCATTAAATAAATCATAATATATATATTATACCTGATATAAATATACTAAATACAATAAATATACATTTATCTTCATAATTTTTACTTTCCAGATGAAAGAGGCCTATAATTAGATTAAACATTGAAGATTAGTAAGGGTGATAAAACGTTCGATTGTAAAAATATAGCAAAAATGATATCTATTCAAATAATAATAATAAAAACCAATTCTATGTGAAATATAATATTTTTTGATGCTTTTATGCCTTAACTTGAATCATAATATTTTTAGCTATGCAAATTTCTTATCTTTGATTTTATTTGGAATTTTCGTAAATTTTTTGTTTATCTAAGATCCGTAATTAACAAAATATATAATACTCTATAATAATTTACTATGCTCACATGCAAAATTATATCCATATTTTTGCTCTTAATCTTTACTCTACGCCAAAACTGGCGGAGATCAATAGAATAAAATATAAACAGTAATATTATGTTTAATTCATTACCATGTTTCAACACAAAGAAAAAAATTTTTGTTCCCTTTATTTCAGAATTCATAAATCATAAAGCTAATAATATATTTTTTATCAGATTTATTCATGGCGATATATTCCTTATAAACATTATTAATTTAAAAAATATTTACGCCTTGTAAACACACAAAGGAATACTAGATAAACCATAAACTATCATTATATTTGGTTGTATTATTTAATATATATTTCAATTCTAAATAACCTAATTGTAAGGGCAAATTAATGTTATATACATTTTCAGCGTGTTTAGAAACCCATCGCCACGGTAAAAGCTGGCCCTTTTTTACTTATATCTAGAAATTTTAAGTGTTATATTTTGTGATTTTTTCGTTCAAATTACTATTTTATGCATAAAAACTTATATAAGATTATAAAATAGCAATTTAGTAAGGCTACAAATGCAATTTTTTTCTATTAAAGCCGAATTTTATATATTTAAGGCATAAAAATACCTATATAACACATTTTAATTTATCTGCCTGCGCTATCGATTTCATTTTGAATCCATACAATATTTGTTCTGTAGAAATTTATTTCCTACGATAATTACGTTTTAATTTTTTAAGATGACAAATAAACAGAAAAATTCATATAGATATAAAATTTTTATTTGATTAATCTATGTTATAAAGGTATAATTTTCAAATTTTTTTTTCGTTGAAAAGATATTTATATCGGAATAAAAAATATAAAATAGCATAAACAGATACATAAAGCTATAGTAAAATCCAAAGAAATAAATACAAGAATATGAATTTGTATATATAATAATTAGGGATCATGTATTTAAGATAACAAAAAAATTCATAAATAACAAATAAGAAAAGCATAATATAAGACCATTAAACATTCTTTTGGGTTTACCAATAATTTATGATAGCTTGAATAATTAATAAATAAAAATCACTAATGAATCATTAAATGAATCAGATAATTGATCATAGTTTTCTTTCAAGTAGCACAAAAGATTATACACCAAAAAATCAAATTATAGAAATCTATAAGCCCATAACACCTAAAAAGTTTATAAAAATAAGATATTTTCATTATATTAATCTATTTACTACCACTTATCCATCGTATTCTTTATATCAATTTTTTTAAAATAGAGTAATTCTAATGTAAAATTTCTGCTTAACCAATGAAATTTTTAATAGAATCCAAAATATTACAAACTAAGTTTAAAAAGATTAAAAAAGTGAATACATAAGGTCATGGAGTGGAGAATTTCTTTTATATACGGCGAAAATCCTACTATATATCTTCTTATTACGATAAATACAGTATAATTACATTCAAATTAACTAATATCAAATAATATATAATACAATCGTCATATTAAAAAAATATATTGTACATGGACACAGGAAATCAGAAATTTTTAGAATCGATTCTCTCTTCTAATATTCTATTTAGTTAGAGTACATTAAAATTAATTTAAAATAAACAGATTCACTATTTAAGCATTTGGTATCAGATTAGATTAAATCCGAATATGTTTTCAGAAATATAATTAAAAACATTTACGATGGATTTTATATTTACAAAATACATGTTCATCACATATTTTATAAACCAAACTGATGTTAAAATATCAAGTTATTTTTACGCAAATAAGTATAATATAAATAAATTAATTGACAATAAGAAATAAAATAATTGAGGTAGTTATAAATACACAGTATAACAACAATTATCTTAACATTTTACATTTATATAAGAAAAGATGATTTTTATAGGGTAATTAGTTGTGTTTAAGCATTTTTTTATAAAAGGGTATACTTATTTTATATAAAACAATCCTTTTAAATATGAAGTAATCATAAATTGTGTGAACATATTACGTAATGAAAGTTAATAAGTTTTAGAATTAAATAAAAAAAGCGTCTTTGATAAAATGCATTAATTAAATAAACCAAGAGTTGAAGATAATAATGTTTATCGCTTATTTCCAGTATTTTATACATATTTGCTTTTTATTGCTTTTATAAGAATAAATCGTTCGGCTTTATATTTTTCAGCCAAATTATAACTAGTGTTATAGTTTAACCCATTCGTCTATTTATTTAAATAGCGCCTTAAACCACACAAGCCTATCTATTACACTATGAATCTTCATGTGTGCTTTAACTTCTTCAAAACACATAAGTTGTGATCTAAACATCTATACAACATGCAAAGAAAAGAATCTGATAAATCTATCGAGCTATGCCCTTGTTCATATTTTTTTTATTTTGCATACTTTTTTTTATGCATATCTACAAACATTTTTTATAGCATTTTTTTATAAGAATTTGTTTTCTTTGATTATCATTGCAATGTTTTTTTTATTTTGTAGTAGCTTTAACGCCTATATTTATCTATTTAATCCAAGATTTGTTATTCTTATTTCGTCTATTTGAAATATAAAATATTATAAAATTAAAAAAAAAAATTTACTTCTTAATGTTTATCATTGTAAAAAAAATCTTAGGTACTTATAGTTACTTTTCATAAGGTATGTTTCACTAAACAGATATTGATAGATTTAAATTTCTATGCAAAGTTTATTCGATAATGTAATTTACTTGAATAGATTAATGGTTCATGGTAAATAATATCGATAATTCATAATTAGATATCGTGATGTAATATTTTATTGTATATTTTCAATATTATTTAAAATCACATTAAAGATATATTTAAAAAATTCGGTATGAAATTTGACCCATATCTTATTTTTCAAAAGAATCAGATATGGAATACTCACGTAAGTATAAAATTATATAATTTATAAATATATATTCACGTTTACAAACCACTGTATTGCAGAATAAATGAATTACAAAAAAACACGCAGAAGATGTTACAAAACATAAAGGTATATGAAAAAACATAGATGAATGTTTAATAGAAGATTAAGAAGATTGCAAAAATGATATTCACATCTTTATCAAATTATATTTTTGAATTTAATCAAAAAAGATATCAGGCTTAGCGTTTCCCCCATTTTTATGTAAAATAATAAATTGAAACTTTTAAAGCATTAATAACATCTTTATTACATATTTAAATCCGGTATTTTTTCTTCTACGAACATAGTTAAAGAAATAATTTACAATAATTGTAAATGAAAATATAAGCTAGAAAATAGGCAATAATTTTGGCTTATGCAAAAAAGAATTCAAAAAAGATGATCATCGATTCTTGAATGCTTTATATTTTCAAGAAAAAATTATAGAGAAATTCAAATAAAATATAGAAGGTTTTTATGTTTATTATCAGCTATTTATTTTTAGAAATGTCGCAAAAATCACTAAGAATGCGCTTTAATGGGTTATTTTAGGTCTGATATATGAACGATAATTATAGGAAATCACGATTTACATATAAAAATTATATCCGAACCGTCTTGTTATAAAATAAATAAGTAGCATCTAAAATTTACAAACAAAGAGACATACTATACCTTGTCATAATATTACATATATAATGAATAATCTATTCATTTAAAAGAATTAATAATCAGACTAAGTTGTATCATAATTCTGCATATAACAAACAGTTGGAAATATTATGCACCTTTATGAGATGGTCAATCATTTTGAGAAGTGCTGTAATTTACTAGAATCAAATGTCTAAAAATCATCTGGTTACTTAAATAGGATGATGCGGCAATGAGAAATGGGTTGATTATACATTTAATAATAAATTATTATTGAACCAAGGCGAAACCAAAAATGATTTTATTCTGGTTTCCTGAATGCTAAATATCAATTTTTTATAGATTTAAATAAATAAAAGAGCTTGCATAACATATTTATTCTAGATAATTTATGCATTATTTCTCCGCTAAATAAGCATACATTCAAATCTTGAATATAAAAAAATATAGAAACTATAGCCAAAATAAATATATTTTATGTATCTTATCCCCTTTAGATTCAAAGAAGCATTATAAAAATAATGAATCTCAGATTTATTTTGTTATTTTCAATTAAACAAAAAAAATCCGCTTTTTTATAGATAGAAAGCTAAATAAAGAAAACAAATAAATACAGCGCAAATTGTACGCTTTAAAACACAATTTTCAAATTTAAAACAATAATATATCATATATAATGACTTAGATAGTGTTATTACAAGATACACACATACTTTATAGGTTTGCAAAAATAACTGAAGAAGTCGAGGTGAATTTGCAAGCTCTTACATTTTGAAATCACACAAACTAATTTTTTTTAGAAATATATAACCGTTAATAGAGATATATGGGAATAGATGCAGTAAAGATGCATTATGAAGTATTGCGATATTACCAGAGAAGTCAACTACTTCTTAGTAAATGAAATCGATGGATTAAAGAAAATAACACATGAATAAAAATTAAAAATACATAAACCTAGAAGAAAGGCTGTAAAAACATTTCTAACGACTGATGAATCAAATATTTTCGATTTTTGCGGGTTTTCTTTTGAAAATATATAAATTTAAAATATATTTACTCGATGAAATCAACTTTTTACCAGGGTATCATTTGTAGTAATTTATACAAAAAATACCAGTGGTAGCTTCTTATTAAGTATTGAAAGCATAAATCTTTTTTTTGCTATACAATATGTTTTATTGGGGATGTATTTAGATTTTATAATATTTTAAGCTTAGCTATATTGATTTCCCAAAATCACATCATACCTATGCTCTTAACTATATCCTCTTATATTCAATCTTCAACAAAACCTTTTATCTTTTATAGAACTACTAGTTCTTCTGTTTCCATCAATCCTATAGTTTGAATATTTACCTCTATTTGGTTTGTAGTGTCGAATTTTTTCGGGTATTTAGCCTTTATATATATTGATAGCATGTTAATAATTAGGTAATATATACACACAGAAAATAGAGTTAACACTAGGCAAATATTCACCAACAAAGATATGGTAACTATAGGATTTAAAAATATTAATAATCTGAAACAAAACATGAGTGTCCATATTTAAAACAGCTAAGTCTTGCCATAAGACAAAAGGATGACATATGCTTAGAACAATCCCGTTTTAAACACACAAATATTTTTATTTCATATAATTTTTTCTTTTCAACTTAAAACCACCTTAACAATATCCAAATAAATATGTAATTATGTAGATGGATATCAAATGTATTATTAAATCACAAATAATTTACCCACATGTTGTTCTTAAATAAATCATTACTGATTATTTAAAATAAATTTAATAACTTTAGTCAATTTGCAATTGTTGAATTATTTCAATGATACAATTAGATTTTTCAAAATGGAAGCACAAAATTCGACATTGATTTTATTTTCCTCATTTATATGTGATTATGATACAAAAATAATCTAATTGATCATTCTTATATTTTAGTCAAAGATTTTAATCTAAGTGTTCTAAAGAAGAAACCTTATGAAATTGATATAAATGTAGGCTATAGAGAACATAATCCATAGAAAATTTGATATAAGAACAATTTTAAATCGAAAAAATTGTCTAAATCTAGTTTCTATAAAAATATACAATGAAGCTGGCTAAACAAAATGCATCCTATTATATTTCTAGCAAAATCATGTTTTTTATTAGACTAAAACAAAAGCTATTTAATAAGCTTTTGATCATTTCCACGTATTCTAATGTTTTTTTTCGGTTGAAAACAAAAAACTTAGTTCTAAACCCATTTTATTTATCAAAAAAACAAGGAGCTGCATAAATATTTGTTGGCATGTAGGCAACTTTGTTTTTCAATGTGTATAATTTATTCCTAAGAAATTTTAGCATATTGATTTTTTTGAAAGAGAAATCCAGGTACTCCAGGTTAGAAAAATAAAAAAATGGAGAAATACCGGCGATATAAACTAAAATTACAAAACAATTATAAGTCTCAAAATGTTCATTATTCAATAATCGCTTCAATTATATGTTTTTTTGGATTCTTTTAATACATAATCCAAGATACTATTGTTAAGGGTAATTTATGATGTATCTTGTAGGTTATATATTCTTTAAACGAGAGACAAAAAAAATAATATTCGAAATTAGACCCTGTGTAGATATAAGGTGCATAAAAATCTATGTGAAAAAGACACATGATTTCTATATGATAAATTTAATATCTATAAAAGTTTAGAAAACTATAAATAAAGCACCATGTATAATACTTGAGAGTTTATAATACCAGAAGAGTGACTCCTTTTAATAGTATTAGCGAAAGATTTATGCTGATAAAAGGGTTTTTTATAAATATATTGTAACTATTTTACTCATATTATAAACTCAATAGGTGAAATATGTTTTTTTGAGACAAGTTTTTTGGATTAATAACATTACAGTAGGTGTATAGGGTAAAAATAATAATTAAACATGATCCTATTATTAGATTTACCCGCATGAATGAATTGACTTCTATTAATTTATTTAAAATTTAGCATTATCATGAAATTTAACCATTTTTTTGAGCAAGTTTAGCATAAATGTTTCTTTTGATTTACAGATTTCGTAACCGGTTTTCTTACTACATTAAGGAGGAATGTTTTTTCTTTAAGAAAATTCCGGAAATATTTGAAAAAAATTTTCCACCAGAATTAACACATAAAATGTTGTGATTTTCTATAACACTAAAACTTATGGAGAGCTAAAATCAATCATAATTATTTTCTTTGGATAAGACTATTGTATTTTTTCTGTTTAGGAACATCACGGTCCATGTATGATTGAAAAATTATTAATAGAATGTTATATAGAAAATAAAATATAGTTTGATATGATATCTATATAAAAATGGATTTTTATTAAAGATCATATATTAGAATATACTAAACAAAGAATAATTGAAAAAAATATTTGCATGATATTCACAAAAAGTTGATATACACCAGATGATTTGTTATATTGAATATTTACTTATTATAATGAATTTTTACAAATAAAACGTATTCTGACTTTTATATTACAAAATTATAATATTAGACTCTTCTAATAAAACCATATAGATACACTTGAGATAATCTAAATATGGCTGACAGAAAAAATGCATTAAACAGCAGAGTATTTAGTATGAAATACACATAATATTTTTTAATTTGTAATTTTAGGTTTATAGATGTTAACCGAAGAAGAAGCACCCACACTAACAATAATATTTTGAGATATATTTGAAATAAAATTCTTAAAAAATGAAATCCACTAATGGCGGTAAACAAGATGATGCGGCAAAAATACATATTAAGAATGTTTGTTCTATAGCCAATCTAATATTTTTCTTGTTAAAATTAAAAAGCTAAAATCCAATTAAACCAATAATAGATTTCTTACATTTTTTAAAATAGTGAAAAAACTGCAGAGTTCAGATTTTTTGCAAGAAAAAAAAATTATTTATAAAAAAAAGAAATATTTCTTAGAGTAGCAATGCGAAACATCCGACTTATTAACATTAAAATACACGAAATGGTCTTTAATATAGTTTTTTATGAGAACATATATCTACGAATATCATTAATATAGGAATATAGATTGAATATATGGAACAAATGAATTGGTAAAACTTTATTATGATTTAAATGATTGAAGTAGAAAAGCAAAAAAAAATTCCTTCTTTACTAAAAAACATTCAAGTTCCTTAAAATAAATTAAATATGTATTATTATATTTTCAATTATAAAATATAATAATAAATGCATCCATAGACCCAAATCCATGATCATAAACTTCATCAACATGTTCAAAAACTTGATGCATTGATATATCATCCAGCATGCTGTTTAAATTCATTGGAAAGGGATTCTCATTTAAAGGTTTAGTGTCTATATCCTTAAATATAACACAATATTCATCCAAAGCAATTATTACATGTCTTGTTTTGACGCTCTCATCAAAGGCAGCCTCTTTTAAGCCATTAACAAAAACTATGAAATCTGTAAAGGAATAAACCTCGACACCTATTTCGTGTATATTTAAAATCTCAAAAAATTTTTCATTGAAATCTAAATATGCATCTTCGTCTTGTGTACTTAAACATCTCTGCATTTTTCTCTTTAATCCATTAACAGTTTTATCTTTTATTTGAATTATCACCGTTTTGTAACCACTATGTTCACTGGTACTATATAAAAGGTCTATTTTGGATTTTTCACTTGTGGCATACAACAGGTCCGTTTCGGTGTTTGGATTTCTCTTATAAGGATTAAAAGAGTTACGTATATCCTTTTCATTCTCCCCGTTCGAGACAGTTGAACTATCATCATCTTCTTCCGATAAAAAATCATCTGATGCAGAATCAATGTTTTCTTCATCCCCTTCAAGTACACTACTTTCATTTGATTCTTTTTGAGCAGTAGATGATGCTGATTCTTCAACCTCACTTATATTCTCAATTGTATTTGAACTAGTTGCAAGTAATTGTTCATCATTCTGTTCTAATTCATAAATAGTTTCAGAGAACTTCGAATCTTCGGTAGTGTTTCTATTTGCTTCAATATTTTTATTGGAATATTCTTGATTCTGAGGGCATTTATTCTTTTTTTCATTAAGACGATGATTTAGATCCACTTTATCTGTTTTGATCTGAGATATACAATTACTCTGGGAATTACTAACAGGCTCTTCACGTTTGTCTATCATATTTTCTTCTTTGACACGTGTTTTTGTCTTTTTAAGACCGTCCTTCGTTGTCTTCTCTTTATCCAAAGAACCACCACTATTTTGAGACATAGATTTTGATATTTTATCATTCTTGATCATAGAATCATTGGATTTTTCATTAGATTCAAGGTTATTATGAATAGTCACATTTTCTAATTTAAGATCATGATTACTGGGCTCAGCTAGATGGTTCACATTCTTCTCAGAGGAAGCCAAATCCTGATTAATTGTGTCATTATAATCAGCTGAAGTGGGTACATTAGAAGCATTTCCGTCGGCTGCAATGCTATTACTATTTGAATTTATGCTTAAATTTTTCGAAGTGTCATTATTTGATTCTCGGGGTCGGATATATTTTGCAAACATTGATCCATCTCTCGTTATATAGCCATAACACGGCAATGCGGAGAAAAAAATACACACAAAAATAAAAGATAAGATCTTGTGATATCTACGCCTAAATAAAAAAGATAAACACGAACAAAGCAGGAAAAGAATCACTTTAATGTAATCATCACAGTATATATGTGTTATGAATATAATTATCTGAAACGCTATAATTACACCCCCTCTTACTACTATTTTTTGCACCTTTTTCGATCTCATTCTATTTTAATATTTTTTTTTATTAATATATAAATTATCATGAGTGATTAAAAAGATCATTTTTTTTATTTAAATAATTTGTGGTAAAATTCTCTGATTTTTGATTAAATGAAAACTTAAAATATCATTAAAATATTTAATTGCACCACAATTCTTAAAAAATTTAACAATATGCTTCTATCCACCATAATATTTGTCACTCATGCTTTGGAGTTGAAATATCATCGAATTAAAAATAAAAACCTTATATAGTAGCATTAACTATCTCAAATTAAAAAAATTTCAATTAAAATTTGGATTATATTAAATTTATCAGAATCCCATATTACATTTTAAAAATCTATAAGTAAAAACAATTAAATATAAATTATTATATGAAAATGTGCGAAAACACTAAATTTTTTATTATTCAGGCCGATAAGTTAAAAATTGATTACAATCCAATTATTTTATTTATTTTTTAAAATATAAGTGATCCACATGAAAGTTATGTTAGATTCGTCAATTTTAATTTATATTAAGACTTAAATCAAATAACAAAGTTTTGAGAATATTTTATTTTATTACGCTATATTAAAGCGTCGAAAATAAGACCTGTAAATGTGTATGTGTGTGATTTGTTTAGCATTACAAGAAGTAATTTTTTATTGCTTTTTGCAGTATATTTATAAAGAGAGATTTCATATAAATTAAAATTATACGAACTTAAACATTTTGGGGGTACAGCTTTATATTTAACTTAAAAACTTTCGATTTTCTTACATTTGTCTTCATGCAATATAAGAACATAAAATTCCTTGATAGAATATGTCCTAAAACATCAACTTAAAAATTTTAAATTAGTAAGTTTTCGGCATATCATCGTTTTAGGAACATAAAGTTTTGTGAGTTAGACCTAAATATCAGCTTGAAAACCTAAATTAGTAAGACTTGAATTTATGAACAATTTGAGCACAACACTTTGAATAGACAAGGCGAAAAAAAACAGAACTAAAAACTATAGTTTGTAACGTTTCGATTCATGAAAGTATTATAGCATAACACTATGACGAAGTAGGGCGAAAAATTTAGTTATAAAAATTTTATTTCATAACATTTGGATTCATGAAAATACTATAACATAACACTAAGACGAGGTAAACCTTAAATTTTAGAAATAAAAAATTAATTTCATAAGTTTGGATTTATATAGGTTTTTGATATAAAATTACTCTTTTAGCTGCATAAAACGATATCAAGCTTAGAAAATTATGGAATGAAACGTTTAATTTAAAAAATTTTCAAAAATATACCTGTATGAAATAAGGTCGAAAATACAACATAAAAACTTGCTATTTTTAACATGCTGGCTCAAGAAAATTTAATGAAAGAAGTCGAAAGGTAAAATATGCAGAAAAAAATCCGATATAATTACCCAAAAATACATATTTAAGCTTATATTTATAATCAGGTCATTACTTGTCACATTAGTTATTCTTTTTAAGTGGGCGTATAACCAAAGTTTTCTGTTATTTTAGCTATAATATTGAAAAAATAAACATAATCTGTAAAAAAAAAGCTAGGAGAATATCCAAAGTGATTACAACGCATTTACAGAAACATGTGCAACACTTAAGACTACGTTTTAACAAAGTTACAAATGTAAAACAAAAAAATATCGTAAAGTGTGCTATAAAATAAGCGTAAGTACAAGTTCTTAATTTTTTTATTTCTAAATGATTTTTATAAACTATAAAAAAATTTAATAAATTGCAATTTAACAAATTAAATATTCTTTAAATTTTGTTCTAGATGTTAGGATATTATTTAAAATGAAATCTTATTTTAGAAATGATTTTTAGATTATAAATTTAGTTATTTTTTAAATATATCTTATCTTTTTTATAATTTATTTTATGTCAGTTTATCAATTATTACAGAAAAAATAAAATTATCCGCTTGGTTTATAGAAAATCTTCTTTTTATGCAAAGGGTGAAATATTAATGCTTATTTATAACTTTCGTTTGTTTCAAGACCACACATTATTTATAATATTCATATTCAAATTTAAATATTATAGAGTTTCATCTTGTAGTTTTTTTTGTATTTTATATCCCAAATTATACCATTACAAATCCAGCATAAATCCATATATTTGATATAAAAAATCTCCAGTTCTAACAAAAATATAGTAAAACGGTTTGCAAAAGATAATTTTTATAATGTTCTTCTTATTTATGGGTTGATTTTAGCATTAAAATTTTATATTTTATCTTCAAACAAGAAGTGCATAGTTACCCATGGTAACATCCCGTATTCAAACTTATAAATCCTATTCAGCTTTCTTCGTTTATATTTTATTTTATTTATTTCTTTTCAAGGTCTATTGCCACAATGTTTTTTTTTAATCCTGTAGTTTAAATATATGGTACGTTTTGGTTCGTGACGTTGAGTTTTCATAGGTAAATTTTATGATATGATCCCTCACTCTAAAACATACTACGCAGATGGTATAATATTTGTCCTACACTGTAGATTAGTAATTATTTAAATTCATAAACGAAGCGTTTAATACCAATATTTATTCTAAACCATTTAATTTATGTCTTTAATGTTGAAATAGCAATAAAAATAGCAACAATAGGAAATTAAATACGGTTAAATATAGAGATATTTTTTTCTATATAAATGAAATGTCGTTAATATATCATTTTATTACATTAATATTATGACTAGATTCAACTAGCATCTATTTAATTGTTCTATAGAGAAGCGTTATCGAGCTTATAATAATAAAACACCCTTAACACTTATCAATGCATCTTCTTAAACCATAAATGCTTGATTATTTTTTAACGCGAATTTAAAATCTTGACCTATACTTTGATTCGGTTTCGATACGCATTGGTTAATATATGCAATTTGATATTTTTTCCAAACATCATCTAAATTTATGGCGCAGAACATTAATATTACTATATTACGGGTAAATTAGCATATATTCATACACAAAGAAAAGATTCTCAAGTATATGCCTATTTTTGAAAGCAGATAAAAGCGTTTCACAGTGCTATTTGTTAATATAAAAAAGTGGCATAACAATTTTTTGTGAAATATTAGTGGGAAATGGCATAATGTTGTATAATAAAATTATCCTTGATTTAATAATATCAATTAATGCATATTATGACACGAATCTTTTCTGAAAATGAAATATTCACATTTTTTAAATTTTACTTTTATAAAATCGAGAAAACTAACATCTTTTAATTATATTTAATGCTCTTTTTTTTGATCCTATACATAATAAAAACAATGCATTTAATATAATTTATCATTAAAAAATTATATGATATAACATTTAAGTATACTAATATAATTTTGCAGAATTTTTGAAATCAAAAACACTTTTATTTAATATAAAACTATGATAAATTATATAGATATGCATTTGTAAAATAAATCCATCATAGAATATATAATATTAAAATAATTGTCCAAGTTTCTATATTATTTATAAAGATATCAAGAAAAAAATAATTAACGATTAATTTATCGAATTTATTTATTCAGAAAGAAAAACTATTCTGTACTAAAAAAAATAACTTTGAAGGCATGTCTAGTATATTAAATTTTCAATATTCAGGTAAATTTTTCTGTTTGTAAGACTTTTAATGATAACATGACTAAAATCTAAGAAAATAATTGTGTTTTTATATAGTTTAATTTTTTCGTAGATTTAGCTATTCAGAGATGTATTTTGTAACTTTAAATTAAAATTTACAATAAATTAATATAAGCATCGAAAACACGATTATATATTCAAACCACAATAGAATTATAATAAAAATGATTCTGAGATCCGACTCGAATTAAACAAGATAAGAAAAAATATATTTCTTTCTTATAGACATTGAAATTTAAAAATAGCAAGTTAAAGACATTATAATTGACTATATTATAAGGCGAAAGTTTTGTCAAGCGTTATAAATGTATTCATAATCTAAATTGCATTGAAATTTTATTTATATAAAAACCGAACAAATATCGCAACATTTTGCTTTCTTAATCACACTTTTGTTGTAATTTAAGAGTAACCATATAAAAATACACAGCCATAGCGTGATTAATTTAATTAATTCACCACTATTACTTTCTATTTATGTATGTTTGTAATAATGAAGACATATCCAGTAATTAATTGACAAAAAAGCATATAGTTCAATATAAATGGATGATTTTATGATTTTTGAATTGACTTTTCGATTAGTTATGCCGATGAAGGATTTAAAATCATTTTATTATTATAATTATATATTTTTTTGTAAAAAGATGTTGCTTTGACTTCGCTTTTGCATATATTTACAGCATATGAATTGTGATTTACTTAGTTATGGTCATAATAAGAACCAGTTTGAAAAAAGCACAGATTTTATTTACGAAAATTGAAGAAAAAATCTCAAAAATAATGATATGTGAATAGATTTTGTAAAGGGATAAATAATTTTATAAATTTTTATTGATCGTTTTAGCTATAAAATCTTATAATTTAAACAAGTAAATTTTTGAGAGCTAGATAATAATTTTGATATCAATGCTTGTATTATACTTTAAAAAAAAAATATTTCTTTATTCTAATAAACGAACAAAAATAGAGCTATAATACAAAGCACAATATATTTTTTTACATTCAATATGTTTTGAAAAAAAATTTATCTTTATATCTTATAAAGAAAGTGCGTGGCTGCTAACTTCACGACTGGGATAAGGATTAAAAAAATGCATAAAAATATTAAAAAATCCGAAAAATGAATAATATAAAAAGGTTATTTTTGCTTAAAAATTTTATACAATTATAAAATAAAATGAAATAAAAAAATTGCAAAAGTAGCAGATTTAAAAGGCTAAAAAAGCGTGAAAATCAATTAAAACAGCCTACAATACCAAAATTTATAATATAAAATGCTTAGTTATTAATTTAATGATTTTTTTATTTTAGTACCAGTTTCATGTTTTGATTCTTTGAGTCTGTCATTTTAGCGCATATAATATTGAATATGTACTTATGATAATCCAGATGTAATTAAAATAGTAGGCCATAATAGTGCGAACGGTACTTGGGGTCGACTAATCACAAGGAATTGATGATGTTCGTATCTACATAGTCGCTATAAAGCATGTTATATACAACCAATTTATATCAAAATTTAAATACATATTATATTAACGATTTTATGTATAAACCTTTACATTTTATTTTTTGTTTTCAAATTTTCTTTATTCTAAAAAACCAATATCTTAGTCTTCTAGATATAATCATCGCATTATATTATAAGAATGAAATTTAAAAATCCATGAAGAGTTTTGTGTTAGAGCATTGCATTGATACTCTCAAATTGATATTTATATATTAATACTCGTTTTTTTGGCCATATATCAACTATTATGTATTTTACAATGCATACAATGTCAATGTAATTTACTTACCTTTAAAAAAAGCTTTTTAACATCTTATATCTTTTAGTATGTTTTTTTTTGTAAATAAGGGTAAAAAATATATTTTTTGTTATTTATAATCCATTCACAGGAAACAGTTACGAAAAAATTTAGAACCATTTTTTTTTGAAATAGTAACCAGGGAGTTTGAAGTTTCTTGTATGTTTTAAATTTTCGTTGACAGACGAAAGATAAATCGATTCACTTCCTTTTAATCCAATTAAAGTAGAAAAACTTTTGCACGTTCTGTGTGGCGAATATTACTAGAATTATGAAATGTTTGATTTTAGAAACATCTATAATTCTTCTATATGTTCTTCAGAATACTTAATTGGACTGAATCTATGTTTCAATATTGATGTTCAAAAATTGTTGAATCGAGCAAAAAAAAGCCTATAAAAATGAAACAATTTATTTCATATCGATTTAGAAAGTAATAAATGTTATTTATCTATAAAACCTATTAAAATAAATTATTCAACTAATAATATAGATCTACTTATTAAATTTAATAAATTCACAACCAATAGTCCAAATTAGTAAATAATTCGCTTCTGCGTTGTATTTCTTTTAGAGACGACAATAAAATGACCCGAATAACATGATATTTGATTATATAGTTATTTAAATAGACTCAGTTATATTTTATATATTTAATATTATTTTTATACCTTAATATTGATTTCATATATAATATAGCCATAATTTTCAAAATAAATAATGCTGTGCGCGATATTTTAAATACACTTCAACACTCGATAAATGATATTCACGTGGTATATGCTTTATTACATTTATATTATATGCTTTTATTGCAAATGACTATGTAAATTATTTTAAAAAAACATGCTACATCGTATGAAATTATATAAATGAAAGATATTATGAATTGAAAAAAAAGAGCATTTAAACAAGCAAAAAAAGGAAAGTCCGAAAATTTACGAAATATAAACATATAAAGAAGTCTTTTTTTACTAGTTAAGAGCAACTATCTAGACTTTTTATTTTTAAAAAAAAGATTCAAGGGTATTCTTAATTTTTCAATTTTGAAACAAATTTTATCATCCTTAGATTAGAGCTTTCATGAAAAAACACAAGGTTTTATTTTTTTATAATCACAATTTCATGATTAATATTGCGCCTTAAAAGACAAGAATAATAGATTGTAAATATTTTTTTCGCTGTGATGAATTTTAATTTATCATAAACAAAATTTTCTAGAGTTTTACCGATTGTCTCACACGCCATAATGTTTTTAACTCGAAATTATGTCATCTTATAGTTCTAATGCATTCAAATGCGCGAAATTAGGCACAACATAGTCATCTTAGTTCAAAATAAAACAATTTTATTTGGATTCACTAATAATTACTCTTATAACGAAAATCAGAAATTTTGTTATTATTTTTTTTTGTTTCATTCAACAGTGATATTGTCTTCATCATATTTATTATTGTCTATTTTTGAAAATTAAACACATTTTTTTTCAGGATTTATTAATCTGATTCCTTCCTTTGCTCAGATGTGAATAAATTGATGAGATTAATTTAATAGATATCTATATTAAAAAACGCAATCTCTAATTATCACTATGATAAAAGGAAGCGTATAATATTTCTAAGTATTTAAAACACCTAATATTATTTTTTTGAATATTAGAAGAATTGACTTGCGAAAGAAATTAAACTTTCTAAGATATTTTTTCGAAAAGAATTTGCATTTTAAGATGGTATTTTCTAATTAAATAGCCATAGATAATGATATATTCCAATATGAATATTGGACTACAATACGCAGAAATAGATAATTAATTTGATATATTTCCTGATTTATGTTCAATTTATCACAATTTGATTTCTAACAAAACTAAATCGCTGAATTTATATTGATATAACATATAAAACCTTTATCAAATCGCAGATATAGTAGTATATAAAAAAATCATGTTTTGCAAATACTAACTTGCTGGAAAATAAACTTGAAATTTAAGATCACCATATGATCAGTAGATTTTACTCTGTGAAGGTGTTTTAGGTTAAATAAGAACGAATTAATAGAATTTATGCTTATATAAAATGTTTTGTTTTTTCCTTGTGAGTATAACCATAAATAAATATTTTGCGCGCGTTTCAATTCGCCATGTATTCATATACCAGGGGACATCATCCATAGAAAAAAATATTCAAAAAATACAAATAAGCAGATTTAA
The DNA here is from genome assembly GCF_057557595.1 of Rhyacophila brunnea. NCBI lineage: Eukaryota > Metazoa > Arthropoda > Insecta > Trichoptera > Rhyacophilidae > Rhyacophila > Rhyacophila brunnea. Next base: position 731,606 of record NW_028232770.1, on the reverse strand, counting down.
TATATTTTATTATTATATTGGTTGCAATTGAATACTTAGTTCTATTTTTTATTAATTATATCCCAATATAAATATATAAATCTTTGGGATTATTTACATACACAATCAGTTAAAATACTTTATAGAAAATAAATGAAAAATGTATCGATTGAAACTTATTTCACTAACTTTTTAGATAAAAATCATAGATTATAAAATAAACAATTCATTTTTATATGCTCTCTATTTCTAATTTACTATATATATTTTTATAATTAACTCAAATAAGGTAAACCATAATGTGATTAAGCGTAATTGTATTGCAAAAATGCGTAGTTTGTGTTCTTGAAATTGCTAGCTAGAGTATATGAATGTATATGTAGGCATTTGAATCAGATAAAAAGTTTTTATGTCAAAGACCATATTTTTAAATAAAAACCAACAACCACCTTTACTTTTATATTTTCATACGAAATAAAGTAGTCATTATTTTTTTCATTCTTTGAGATAACATATTTCCATCAAACTGTATTTGCATAAAAAAGCAGTAAGGAAAAAATTTAGCTTCTAAAATTGCAAGAAAACCAAAAAATTTCAAATAATAAACAATTTTATGAATATAAACGAAAATTAAGTGTACTGGTCTTCGTATCGATTGATTCGCAGTTTTATTTGAGAATGACTGAATTTTATTACGTAACCTGTTTTAGTAAATGTATAATATATCCTCAAAAAATTGCAAAAACTATGTTATTTCCACACAAAACCTGTATATTAAACATCCTGAATGCCGTATCATATGTTTTTATTGCAAAAAATATCATAGGTTGTATATTAGAAACTATTAATTTCATGTGTAGCATAAGAATAAGCAAACACTAAAGGTTGATAAAATGCTTAAATTTATATGGCTCATTAATTTAATTCACATAAAGTTTTTTTTAAATATGGGAAGATTCAATAAAAGTATTGGAAAATCAGCTCGTTAAAATTCACCACAAATTTTCTCAAATATGGCTTAACCCATTTAAATATAAAAAGATTCCTATAATGCTACTTTGTATTCTGAATTTTAAGTATATTCCTTAAATTTATAAATTGTAAATTATTTAGGCTCTGAATACACTGTATAAGATCATTTTATAAACCTTTGAAATCTAGTATTCGACAAATTACCCTAGATATATAAATTTCAAATTTTTCGAGTTTCACGAGTAAGTAATAATATTTCTTGTGAAGCCCTGATTATTTTTATTGCAGTGGAAAATCCAAATTTATAATTTGAATTTGTGAAAAGATTATATAAATGAAATTATTGTTTATTAGACTAACGGAAGCGATTCTAGCATCTATAATAACTGGTATTTCATTCTAAACTATCCAGACATATTTGTTTATAGCTTCGAAATTTTATATGATCTATAGCTTTTTTTTTACTCTTTGTGATTATTAAGATATCCTTCCCAGCATTTTGCCAAAATCTATATTTATTTAGTTTACAGCATAAATTTCCATATAAAATCAAAAAAGAATATATTTTCATGAGCAAAAGGTTGTGTATGTATCTTGATTGTCCCAAAGAAAAACTTTAGCGATAAGTTATATCCCAATCACAACTCTTAAAAAAATTTTTTTAATTGAAATAAAGATCGCAATCGGTTTCTATTGGATGAATCTAAATTAATAAAAATATCATATTTTGATTTAATATAAATTCATAATTTAATTTGCATACTTGGACGGCGTGGTGACACGATATCATAGAAGGTACCTGAAGGAACTAGATGTCACCAACCAGGTTGAGGCATATATTCAAACATTGGGATTGAGAAAAACCCTTGAATTAATAGGTCTCGAAAGAAGGAGGGGTATTGAAGAAGACTTTGGAGAGGAGAAGATAGCCGAAAGTATAAATACGCTGTGTGTACAGAGAATCAAGCAAGCTGTGCCTGAGAACAAAAACTAAAATTACGACTATAAATATAGCCCTTAAATAAAAATCAATAATTTGCATACTTTAACCCCATAATTTTTTTACTTAAATGTTCAAATATGCAAAATTTATTGGAGAATAAAAATTATATATCGCATTAATAAATTTACTTTGGCTTTCAACTCTAATTTTATCAATATGAATAAAACATCAAGTTTTCTATTTACAATAATTACAAAGAAAGAATTATGGGTGAAATATAACAAAGTGCTTGCATAAAGAAAAGAAGTCTGGATATATTCCATTAGTACCATTGCCACTGATATATTATAAAAACCGAATAAAGATCTAATGGTATTTTTATTAGAGTTTATTATCAAGATATACCACACTAAAGTTGTTTAATTAAATCTCTAATCTCTATAAAAATTATATTATTTTTATGTATCAATGCTATTCCTTTCTTGTATAGTAGAATGTTATTTAAAAAGGCTTATTGCATTTTAATTCTAATTAATATATAAATATGAGCAAGAACGTAATATATAATAATAATTTAGAAACAATACTATTAGAATAAATTTATTATAGATAATTTTCACTGTGTTAAGACGAAAATAATACGTATTTTTGTGATTTTTTTATGTATAGACCTTTATCGTATATTATTTGATTTGGATCAATTTATAATTTTATTTATTCATCGTAAACCTTTTTATTTGTATCATATTTACGAAATTATGGAGACTATGTATCTTCTTACCATGCAAATCAGATATATTAAATCGGTTAATTACAATTTTCGGAAGCTGATCTTATGATCATTAAAATATAAAATAATTTCAGAATGTTTTACTTTGTATTAAAGATTAGATAAACATTAAAAATCAGTAAATAATTATATTTTTTTATAAATTTTAGTTGACTTGCAATCTTCATTCTTACGAATATTGAAATCTTATAACAAATTTTATTGGATTCATCTCAATTTCCGTTTTGATCATCCTATATTAATCAAAATCAACAATAATCTTCTGAAGATTAAAATACCATTTTTTCTTGGTTTTAAATTTCTTATCTCCAATATTTCTTTATATTTCGAATATGTATTTTATATTTATAACCATGCCAAAGATAATTTTTGGCTCTTTATCGATTACATCTTCAGATAATATTTTAAACCCAAATTTTTTTGGTTTTGTTTTATAACTAGATAACATTGACAAAATATTAATTTCTATACTTTCAGTTTTTTAGCCTTGTTCAAATTTCTATCTCACGTTTATTTGCATTCACTATGCTGTAAAATCTATTTATTTTAATTTAGAGTTTAACATTATAAATTTTTTTCTATTTATTTCGTCTTGACTATACTGAAATCATGTTTGACTCACAACATATCGCGGATATCTTTCTCTGATAAAAATAAAATTCGATTTTAGAATTTTTTTATTCTTAGACTGTTTTTTCTTCATTAATTTATTTATGGCTGTTTCGTATAGCCAAGCCATCTATAAATCTCCATCTAATTATGTATGTTCAAGTTATGCACTATGACTAAACTCAGTTTTATTTTTTTGAAATATACACGATGCTATATATTTTTGATAATTTACTATAATTTCATTCTATGAATTATAACTTTCTGTCTTTTTTAGTGATTTTATATTCCAAATAAAGTGAAAATAGAGTTGGAATATATGGATAAAGTATCTATGGTTGTAAATATGTATAAATTATTAAAATATTAGAACTGATTTTTATAAAACCTTTTATTGACAGGGTGTATTTTTTGAAAGAAATTGTAATGTCTTTATAAGTTTATACATATGTTATCAAATTCAAAAAAAAATTTATATAAATTAGATTTAAAAAGTTTGAGATAGTAGCAAGAAAACAATAAGATAACATCTTGGTATCGTTATTTGTAAGTAATTTTGATATTAAGATCAGAATCTCCTTTGATTTTATATCAGAATTTACAATTTTATTTATAAATTATATTTTTAATTTTTACTATTGAGTAAGTTGCCATGCCAGGCTAACCGATCATACAAGAACTCGTAAAACATTCAAAACAATATGGATTTTTTTATGTATTATCTACCATATTTATTCTAATTTTGATGGCTTATAACTAGATAAAAAACCAGGAAAACTTATTTTGAACATGAATATAAATTAAATATTCATTAACAAGATTCATAGATTTTTGTATATATACATTAAATATGAGAATTAACATTGTGAGCCAAAATAGCATTTTAAAAAAACATAAAAAAATATAAAAGCTACTTTTTTTGAACTTAAAACAAATCACGCTGGATATTTAATAATCTTTTAAGGGTGTTTCTGCACAATTATCGCAAATAATAAAGACAAATAAGATAGTTCTGAAATAAACAAAAATATTTGGAATTTCTACTAAACCATTTTAACAGACGAAATCACAGAAATACATTACTTTACTATTTATAAGAGTAAATAAATTTTATAAAAAATTCAAGAAATCGAGAATCTAGAAAAAATAACAGATGCACTAGATTTGCATAAAAAATCGTGTTCGAGTTGAAAAATAGGAATCAAGAAATTAAGAAATCGATATGATCAAGAAACATGATCTTAGATATAGATGATTATGTAAAAACAATGTCAAACGTTTATGAGATAAAATTAGAATAAATAAGGAAAAGATATAGCAGACAAAAAAACATGTGTATTTGCGAAAGAAAACACATGAATTACGATTACTACAAGAATTAAAGGGTAGTTTGAAAGAAAAAAAGAACTTTAAACCAGATGCATCAAATGAATGAATTAATAAATTTTGTATTTTAATGGTTAGAAAAGTGTATTAATTGTGATAAAACGAATTAAAATATTTATCCATGTCTATTTATACCCCCCCTCCAAAACAATAAAAAAAAGTTTGAATTTGATTACAAATAAGACAATTACCTAAATGGAAAGTCTTAAGACCACATAGAATCCCCCATTTCTTTAAAAAAAGATGACGCACCCTTACAATTTCATATATTAACGTATATCGACGAATGTTTGGAAAATTTCGATGTTCGAAACGATTTATACCAACCACTTGTATGTTCAATTTATACAGATTAACTACAAAGTCTTTTGAAAAATCATTGTATGAGTTGGATATTCAAAGATGGATTACAGAAAAAAAGAAGAATAATAAGATAGTCTAAGGAGAACTAGATAAAGTTCATATATTATTGCGTTAAAAAAGACATAAACTTTTATATTAACACAAACTTGAATATAGCAAAAAATTGGACTCTAAAGAAAATATAATTAGCGTAAATGTATCGAAAAACTGAATTTACCTAGATGGATTACATGCTTTAATAAAAAGATAACGGATTAAGTAGAAGAATAGTCAAAGTTAATGGTAAATAATATATATATAATACACATACAATTATACCACAAGAATACAGTCATATTCTTTTTTCGTTTTATGTATGAATACCGCAGCAAAAAATTTTATACACGCTTCTGTTGGTTAACGTAATGAATGATAATATATTTTTGCGCAAAAAATCATCTTTTTCTAATAGATGACCATAAATAAAATTCAAAATTCTATAAATATTAACATGTAACTGATTAAACGATATACTTTTTTAATGCAGTAGTTCTCGAAATATACAGAATAAGTCGGCCACTATCCATACAATATGCGCAGATATTTTAGTACGTAAAGAGGTTCCTTCCGCTTATAAATGTCTTGGTGTAATTGAGGACATCAAGTCTAATGTAAAACTAGAAACTATTGATTTAATTCAAGAAAAAATTCTCAAAAGAATAAGAAGCTAATGTAAGACTAAAATAAATACAACTAATATATCCAAAGCAACTAATTAATATGCAAAATTTCCATTATATTACCATTTTAGCGTTTTTAAAAAAAAAAGAGAAAACTTTAAACTTGATAATAGGTATCGAATGTTCTAAACATATTTTCTATATATCTCTAGCCCAGTATTAAACAAAGATTGCACTAAAATGCAATGATATGTACTTGGGTTATTTAAGAATGGTTATAAAGCAAAGAAGATAAACTACCTGCTGTAAAAACGATTTAAAACAGTTTTCTGACATAGCCTGCAATATGAAAGTAGAAAAGATAGCAAAACACGTCACTCACCATCTAAGTTTATTTTAAAAATAAAAAATTGCTATTATCATCGACTATGAGAACAGAAGAAAATTTTAAAAGAAATTCTATTGTGTTAAATGGAAAAAAAACCATAACAAAAAAAAACAATTTAAAGCAAAGAATCATGATATGGTTGATGTCATTTAATCTTCAATTCATTATGAGGGAGAAATTTCAAACTAAGTAAAGAAGGTTAATTTCATTTAATTAAGGCAGAAATGTGTTTTAGGTGAGATGAATTGGTACTTTTATTGTAGGGAAATAAATATACAAATGATCATCTAAAAACGAGATGCAAGAGAAATATAAGTAATATTTACACGTGAAGATAGTATGAAATTGCTAGATTTCTTCATTTACTCATTTCAAGACGCATACAACTTAAAGAAAAAAATAATAATTTTGGTTCGCTTAGTACAAGGGATCAGCGAAAACAAGCATATGGAAAAAGTTAGATGCAGATGTGAAAACGTACATAAGGCCACATAAAATAGATCTGTTGTTTTCTCATACAATATAAATTAAATATAATTACTTTTATTTACATAGGTATAACTAGCTTTGAAAACTTAACTGAAGTCGAAAATGAAAATATAGAAAGTATGATATATTGGCGATATGCATTGGTAAAATATACAAATAATAAACTCAAAACCACACCATATGTAATGACTTGGGGTTGGTGTTTACAAAATTTTATAAAAATATGTAAAGAATTTGAAAATCTCGGATGAAGTATAGGCATACATGCAAGCTCTAATGCTATGAAAGGCTCTTATATCATACTATTTGACAGAAGTAGAACAGTTGAAATTGAAATTTCAGTCTAAGGTGTCAAAATATGCATTAAAGAGATATGCAATATTTTATATAGGCTTTCTATGTCTCAGTAGATGTAATTTATTCAAAGAAAAAACTGAACAAATAATAGAGTTTAAAGATATTTAAATTCTGATTTTTAGGCTTATTTTACACTTTTTTTTGTTCCAGACTGAAAATTAAATGATAAAATAATTGGCATGTCTTGGTTTTCAAATATGATGTTAAAAGCTTTCTTAGGGTTTTTTTTTAAAAATGAAAAAAGTGAGTATCTTTTTTTCGTTATCATTTGGAGTCATTTTTATTTTAAATCAATCCATTTCTTTGTGGTTTTTTTTAAAATAGCTACCAAGATTCAAACCCAAGAGATTAAGTTATACAACGTGATTCAAAATTAAATTACTCGGCCAAAAACTTTATTCCTAGATGTATAAACAATTTTTATAAAATTTTAATAAAACAATAATCGAAAATGTAAACACTTCTTTTTTTGCATGCAAAAAGAGGTTTGTTTCGAAGTTTAGAGTGAAAATGAAAAAATATATTTACAATTAAAATATGATGTTATTAGCCTCAAATATCATCATTTTATAATATATACGATCTCTAGCCGTTTTTTTCGAAATTATGATTGGATACCATAAATTTGAAAATTTATTAATTCATAGTATAGAGTAAAATTAATTGATTTAAAATACATTTTTTTAATTAATATATATTATTTATGGATCATCTATTTTTTCTATTTTATATTATACGATAAGAATTTACGAATGCTCAGTATTATATATTTGCCTCATGTAGCTTAATACCTTTCATCCATAAAATATTTCTCAATAGCTTTTTTTATACAATTTTTTTTATTTAGGGGCAGATTTTATTTTTAGCTACTTATATTGTTCATGCAAAAACTTCATTGGGCTCTTGAGAATATATTTCCCGCATATTTTTTTCAAAAACATCATCTTTAATGCCTTCCTATGTTTCTATAGATATCTTCTACTCTAAAGACTAATATTTTCGAGTGTTTTATATAATACGATTGTTTGTGCATATGCTTTCGCTTCTGTTAACTTCCTAATATAATTCCTTAAAATACGACTTATGGTTGTTTGTAACAACGACATCCCGAGTTTTAGCATATTGTAGAATTTATGTCTTCAAATGCAGACATGAGACAGTTCATTTTCTAGTATGATATTCGAATTGCTTCTAATGTATAAATTTTATAAGGTTTTATATAGTTGTTGTTTCTATTTCTATAAATGTGAACAAGCCTTTTAATTTACAGTAGATTTATAAATCTGACTTATCATGCCTTAATTTTGTGTTCGTTTTTTCTAGTGCCCATTCATATTTCTGATTGCTCGATTAATTTTTTTGAAGCAGGGTTCCTTGATTTTCTTTAATTTTTTTACGGGAATAAAGTGTATACATCCATTATATCTTTCATTCTTTGTGTGTAATAATAACCAAGCATTCTATTACGTATATGCACATGGTTTACTACTGCTTTTTTATAGTTCTCTGCTGTGGTGAAATTTTAATTTTTTTCCAAAGAACATATTTGTATCCTGCATGAAACAAAATCTTTCTATTTAGTTTTGGGTTTAATTCTTTTTATTCTTATTTTCTTATTGATTAAACTGTGTAAAATTATAATATTTGGGATGCAGAACAATTTTCGATCCAGTTATTAATTATAAATTTTAAATTTAAATTATTTTTACTCTCTAATTATTCGATTCTATGTATGTATATATATTGTATAGGTTTTGCTTAATACATAGATATTCGTAAAATATGATACTTGGTTTGGTTTTCCTCTTCCATTTTTAATATTGGTGCGCTTTGTGTGAAATCATTTTATCAGTGGTAAGCAATCTTATTAAATTGATAAAGATTTTTTTTTGCTAAAATGAAATTTTAGAAGTACTCCATAATTTCTCTGTTCTTTAAAATATTTTATTTCACTTGCTAGTTGTAAATTTATATATTCATCGACCAGTACTTTTCTATTGCATTCCTCTGTTTTAACAAACTCTCAAGGACCATGCCCCATAAAGCCCAATTAGTAGTTTATTCATGTGATTGCATGCTTGTTGTTTGACTTGAATATATTATAAACGCTAAGGTCTGTTTTAGTTGGATTTCTAATTCTTGAAATAATTTCATCGCGAATATTGTCAAATATTTATGCATGATTGCAGAATGGGAAAACTTCATAATATTTTAATTTCAAGCTATATTTTCTTTCTATGTTAGATCATGTTCGACACAACTGTCATAAATCTGTTCAAGTTTTGATTTTTTCATTTCTAGTCCTATGCACTAAAGAAATTGATCGTTTTCTCGGTCACCATTTTTAAGCTAAAAGTGTCTCTAGATGCCAGCTTATAATCATCAAAAAATGTAAATATTTTTACCTGTAAGAATTCTTATTTACTGGTATATTTAACAAGGGAAATTTTTCGTTATGAACTCTGCCCAGTGGATCACTGCAGCACAAACATTATTGGCTCTAAGCTTTTACCTTGCTATACTTTTTTTTTCAAATTTCTTTATTTTTATTTCTTAATAAATCATACATTTCACTATGATTCTACTAATAACATACTATATGCACTCTGAAAGATTAAGTTTAACAAATAATATCCTTAAATGTTCATAGTTTATCTACTCGTAACTTTTCTCTATTTTGCTATATTACTTTTACACCACAATGTTGATTAGTGCTTGTTCTCGGCTAATTGCACTCATATTAAATGCCTAGCTGATTTAACGATAAATTTATGAATCTTACAACTTTACACCAGAGTATTTAGGTCATAAATTTAGTCTTTAATGTATAAAGATAATTCATTCAGGCTTAGGACACGAATTCACTTAAATTTAATTTTGGAATGAGGTGAGTAGTTGCTTCATAAAACCAGTGATTTTTCATCTTTTTTATTTATAAAATATCTTTATTTTTGCTGTAAGTGTAAACTTTTAAATATGAAATTTTCTTTATAAAAAAATTATGAATTTCGTCTGACAGATCAGCTTTCTAATTAGGGTGGAAATTTACTATTTTTTAAAATTCTTTGAAAGAAAAAAAACGAACAGCAGGCTCTTTTTCATAAATAGACACACGCAGATTATTTTTAAATTGCAAGCTTTCGTTCTTTTCCCCCACATCCCTCCGAAATCTTACAATTTGGTTTTCTTCAACTTCACTTCTATTATTTTTATATATCAATCCAGTGATCGTCTTTATTAAATTTGAATTGCTTTTTTGTTCGTTATAAAATTACCGTATTAAAAATTATATTATACTCCTTATTTTTATCCGTATTTTTAATGTTTTTAATAAGGATTATTTTTTTCTATCTATTATTTTAAAGCATGACAAGCTTTACAAAGTTTTTTGATTTTTCAATCGAAGCACTTGCTCTTTGAGTTACAAGAAATCCATATCAGTGTTTTTTTCATACATCTATAATAAACTATCTTCTTACACCTATATGAAATAATTTTCCTAGTGTGTCTTGATTTTGATGTGAGCTCTTTTAAAAGACTATATAGTTTTGTGAAATCTTAACAATTTGAGTCTTTTTTTTTGGAATAATGGGTGCAAGAACATGTCTTTACAACACTATTTATATCGCTAAGGATTTTATTGGCTACTTTATGGATTGTTATTTCTCTTTGTTCCATTAAAATTCTTTATCTCTTGATTTCCAAATTCTTCATAGATTTTATAGATCATTTAAATGCATACATTGCGTAAATTTTTTTCATAAACTAATTTCTGTTGTGGTTCGTAATATCATTGATGTCCGTCTTTTTTCGAGGCCTTGTAATCGAATTTTTTAACAGATTTAAACTCACCATCTTTGACTACGTGAATTTCATTACCTAGATTCTTTGCCTGTTGTATAACAATACATTTTTTATTTATCGATGTAGCATTCTTGATCGAAATAATATCTCGAACAATTTCAATTTTTGTTAATTTATTTATAATAACTAAAGATAAGTTATCTTAATTCAAGATTTATACAATTAAAATATGCATGCTTTTTATGATTAGACTTGTATTTTCATTTTATTATTCTTATTGGATGTAAAAAAGAAGCTACACATAAATACAATAAACGGATGAGAAATCAAAGAAAAAAAATTAATCAAACAATTTCGCTAAGTATTTCGTGATTTCATTTAATAAATACTTCGTAATTTCAATTTATATTATGATTTCTCCAACATGAACAGTGTCATCACTAATTTAAAAATTTACTTGTTATATTATTTAAAATATATATATGATCTAAGAATTGAATTTATATTATTAATTTACTATTAAAAAACAATTTTGTAAATTTTTACTGATGTTTTCTTTTTTTTATTGGATAATTATTAGCTAAAACTTAAGATACTTTATTAGGAAATGTTATTGGTTGGTGTTATTTGTCTAAAAAATATGTTATAAATATAACAAAATAAAATTCCAATATGGTAGATAAAAGTAGAATTGACTGTGGGCGTTGTAAAAGATTCAGATGTGTGCTTGAACGCATACAAAAACAAGCTACTTCTCGTATGTATCACATATTTTTTATTTCAAATAATTTCAAACACATTAAAATCTTGCTTCTTATTTATTGCCTAGAAAAGCCGATTTCCATCAATATATCACCGATACAGCAGCTTTCAGAATTTTTAGGTACAACAGAAAAACTCACCAAAAATTCAGAAATAAATAAAGAATTTGTAAATATTTACAATTACGCGAGAAAAGACATAGAAGAACGATGTCGAGTCTGGAGAACATTGAAAATTACAAATAAAGCAGCTGACACAAAATATGAATTCAAATGTTCGAAAAACGGTGCTGGAAGTTGTACATGCAAAGAATCATATAATATTTACAATTCTACAACTTCTAAAAGTTTTAATTGGAATATCAAAGACAACTATGATTATTTTTTCGCCCTAAAATACATAGATTGGAATATCAAAGATTACTATGATTATTTTTTCGCCCGAAAATACATAGATTGGAATATCAAAGATTACTATAATTATTTTTTCCCCCGAAAATACATTGAGTTGATTTTACAAGAAATAACACGATATATTGAAAATATTCATAAATTCTATGGAAATATATTTCAAAAAAAAATAAATTTTTTGGGTTTATCAGTATATTGTATCAGTTGGCCCGATGAAACTGAGTTGGACAAGCCCGACAAAGAAAAATTTTTCTTCGATTAAAAACCCTTTTTTAATACTCATATTTTGAAAGGACATATAATAATTGAATGTAATTTTAATGGATTATACGTTACAGATCTCAGAAGGCAGATTGAAGAAATCCTAGATCCAGAATTAGAAACAAATAAACCAACTCTTTTAACATCAATCCTGAATCTTATGAAAAAATTGCACAAAAAAGATAATCTAAATACTTTGCAAAGTTTGGAAAAATATTTTGAAATTCAAAACGGAAACAATTCAAACCTTCAAATCAAAATAACAACAATCAAAATTATTTCTAGCCAAGGAATTTTCATTTTAAGTAATTTACAGTTCACACCCGAGGAAATGAAATTAACTACATTAATAGATTATTTATTAGAAGAACCCAAATGTAAAAAAGGAAAAAAGAACGTGGAAACAGTTACAGATATCACTGGAGATAAAAGTGAAGAATTTACTTTTAATTGTGAGAGAATGAGGGATCTCGATGATATATCTTCTAAATATTAAAACAGAATTTCTGATAGTAAAATTGTTATTTTAATATCGATTACATGCAATCACTTTAAGTTCCATGTAAAAAAATAAATCTTAAGATTACCGTTTTCTTAATATAAATTCAATATAAAAATATTTGAATCATTTAAAATCTAGTTTATACATTATAAAAAATATTTATAGCATAAAATTACAGTAAATTAGCATTTAAACACACTAAACATTATTATTTCGTCCTCTTCAATCTGAATAAAATCTATAATAGGCTAGAAAAATATAATAAGACCACATTAGGCGCAATTTTTCTTGAAAAAAACATTGAAATTATTATATCAATCTTAACGGCAAGTTAATAAGTTTTTATAAACAATAATTTGGTATTATAACACTTAATAATAAATAAAAATATTATAGAAAGATAAATCTATACATGGTAATTTATTTATACATTTACACGCATTTATTCTTCTTTATTTCTCTAATATCGAAGGCCGAAGGCTTAAAAAAGGGATTTTATGGTACAATACTTTTTGAATCGTAAAAGTATCTGAAAATATATAAGAAATGTCAAACACCCGATTTCTAATTTCTATCATAAAATATAAAAGAATTTGATTGTATTATTTAAAAACACAAAAAGCTGTAGAACTAGATCAATCGGATAGATTATATTGATGCAATTTCTGAATGATATCATTAAGATTTCTCTATCTTAGCAACATATTTTTATGTATTAGAGTAGATCTTGTGTTATTAACTATAAAACGTCACTGGATTAATTTATAAAATTAGCTGTATTCGTAGAAAATTACAGATATATTCTAGTTAAGTTGACCAAAAAATTTCCATTTCACTTTTATTAAATAATTTGAGTGAGTAATCATATATAATAAAAATCCGGCAATATTGATCTAAATTTTTGAAAATATCTGAGTAATAAGATATAAAAAAAATCTTATAAAACGACACATATCAGTCCTTTAAATATACATTAAAAATTTCTAAAAAGAATAACATTTCTTAGAATTTCATAGAACTTTATAAAAATTATATTTGATTGCTTCTAACCCCCTTTGTTTATATTCTGGAATATTTTTTGCTTTATGATGATCATAGAAAATACAACTATCAGCCATAGTTTTTATGAAATTCGTTTACCCGAAAAACTAATCTCGTTCTTTTAAATTTTTCTGCAAAAAAAATTTGTATAAAAATTAAATGTTATTATATGCGAAACTCCATTAAAACATACCTTTTTTTATAAGATTATGTAAAAAAAAAAGAATATAGGAATATATAATGTATTTATAAAGTCTATTTATTTAGAATATATAATAAGATAAAAACCAGAAGATTTTTTAAGTGGTTATATCACGTAAAATTTACAGCTAAACAATTTAGCTAAAATTACATAGTTTAGAGTGTAAATTATTGCGTTCGCATTATGTATTTCTAAAGTCTTTTAGGAGGCTCTGAAAAATAAAATTTGATTATAAATGACCTTATATGCTAAACTATTGTGCTAGATGGTTCAATAATTTTTTGACTCTGCAAAAAAAAAGCATAATTTTCATTATTATTGAATTTAATTTAAAAACCTTTCTATTTTTATAAAGCATCTGTGCATATAAAATTATACCAAAATATTACCTAGTCTTTTTTCAGTCAAAAAATATAATTTTATCATATCCATATCTTCTTAGATTGTAAACCATGTTTCAAAAATTTTAGAATGATGCAAAATTTATCTTATCTTTTTTTTAGCAATAATTATTGCTCATATGCTTTCGTTTTCTGCATAGCAATTTATAGGCTGTATCATAATTTTTAAATGTTTTAAACTTTTCGATTCTGTTTTTTCCGGTCTCGCAATTCTATTATTTACTGTATACTATTAAAAACTATATCAGCTATATATTAACTTTAACAAGAATAATTATCTTTGTTTTAGAAAACGAAATTTCTAGATTAAACTAACTTAAAAAAACCAAAAACAAAGAAAAAAATATTTTTTTAATTATTATTCATTTGCTTACTAAACGTCAATTTGTTTTACTTAAGTACAAATTGACAGAAAACACACATATTATTATTTAATTTAGTACCCAGAACTTAATTATTAAACTAAAACATAAACACGCATTTTTTATCAATTGTTTCTGTTTGTGCTGACATTTTTTTTGTTCTCTACAATCATAATATCTAATCAAATATGGATTGTATCACAAATGATGATAGTCTTAAATTCTAAGAATCCACAAAGAGTTTTTTAGCGATCTTAAAAGGGTATGTAAAACTCAATTGAAATTTTAAATCAGGTTTTATAATTTTCATACAGGATAGTTACGGTACAAAATGAATAGCTTAATTTTTTTTCTTAAGTCTTTTTTTGAAAAAACAAAACTTTGACCGAACAAAATTATATTTCTATAATAAAACAACTCTTGTCACATAAAAAACATATGTATATCCGATTTTGAGACAGTATAGCCTTTTTTTTATTCTAGACAATGTTTTTATAGTTGAAAAAAACACTTACCATTCAATTTGACATATTTCATAAATATGTAAAACTAGCTGCATTTTAACGCTCACTTGTGGATATTCATGTATTTATATAATATGAGAACAAAAAAACCAATACATTTATTTTGCTAAATTTTAATTTTAATCTTATATTTTCTTATATGTGCAATTACATCCATAAAAAAACCCCTATAATCAGTTTAAATTTATAATATGTACTGCAAAGCAATCAAACATGATTAGTAAAGCATATACAATAATAAGATAATTGTGAAAAGACATATATGTATAGAAAAGGTATATAAAATAACGTAGAAAAATAAATTAATATATTCAAAAAAAACACGTGTTATAATGTAATAAAAGCGATCAACTATAATATATAAAGTATAACATATTTCCTCGAATATTTCGGTCATTATTGTCTTCAGATATGTATGCTAATTTATTTTATCTATCCCATATAGGTTTGCCCCTTGTTTTATCTGTGTGTTACTTTCTATCAAAATATTACTTCATCGAATATTTAGCAAAACATAAAAGGGTCGTACAAATGGTAAAAGAAATAATAACCAGAATAATTATCATATTTTAAAATATATGTCTTTTACTTAAAAAAACAAATACTCTTCTAATTAAGAGTCATGAAAATTTATCAGTAATCATAAATTTTTTTGTAAATTTTTTTTACAACAGTAAAAATATATCAGTTATATTTGCTATATTGAACTCGTTGAGTATGATATTTTATACAATTCTTTTCAATATTTAGAAATAAAGTTTGTATAATTTAACGATTAAATATAATTAAAGCATTTTAAAGGAATTTTTTCGTCCCTTCCAAAACATAATTTTCGAATCATAAACCAATCGCTGGGCATCTTAAGTCTTTTTTTACAGATATAGACAAAAACAGAGTTTTTTGATAAAAAAATTAATGATTTAAAGAATTATTTATTGCGGTTTTTTTGACAAATTTTAAACATATCTATAAAAGTATAATATCTGATACTAATGAACATCACATTTCCATAGAATTGCGAATCAACTGCTATTAGCATAGGCAAGAAAATACACATTAATAAAAAGAGCATATGATCTAGAAAATACAGATTTAAATGATATGTTACGTAACCTATATAAGGGACTCTACATTCGTTTTATATGAACATATATAGGCTTCTAGCAAAAATTACAAGACAGGCATTTTTTATACATAAAAAAAACTTTAGTAAACTGTATACTTATAAGTAGCTATACGAAGAGCTTAAAAACAACAAATGTTTTTAACTGCATATTCGGAAAAAATTAAAATCATGCTAAATAATTACCAGCGTACATCTATGTAAAAGTAAATCAAAGATACTGTATTTAGATCAAATAAAACACATATACTATAAGATGTGTGAAGTTTTTATAACAAAAGTTTTTATTATTTTTAAACTTGACCTATAAAATTCATATTAACTTAACTTGAAAAAATTAAAGAGCCTAGAAATAACATACCCATGTACAGAAAATATATATTAGATAGTATTACCAATGATTATTGACGTATTTAAAAGTTCCTTTGCAATATAAAGTTAGCATTCTATTATGATTTTCTAATTATTTTTTATTTTTTTGGTTTTTCAATGTTAGGAATAAAAAAAATATTAAAAATGTAATTTTTAGTATTTTACAAAGTATTAATTTTTATGCTAGGAATGCCGCAATTCATGTTAAAAATGTGCAATTTTTTATCGATCCTTATAATTTTGATCAACTGCACAAATTAATAATAGAAAATTGTGATGTCAATGAAAAACATATAGGTCTGCAGAATATTACTGTAGAAACGGCCAAAAAAATATGAGAATTAGAGCTTCTACATGACAAAGATGTCATAAGTAGAAGAAACTGGAGGTTAAGTATAATTTAATATATATAAAAATGCTACGTGTTTCCAGTTGCAGAGGTTTATATAATGACAGTCATCATGAATAGATGTTCCAGTCTTTTTTTACAAAGTTTTGACATTTCGAAATATATAATTACACATGTACTCGAAAAATTTATGCGTTTTTTCGAAGACTAAGGAGGATCAAAAAATAAATCGATTATACTTCGTATAAAAACACGGATAAAAACTATTTAAATAAAAGAAATCAATATGAAAAGGGTTTTTTTGGGCGTATAAGCTTTCTTAAAAAAGTTAAAAACATTACATGATCTAACAAGAGAAATTATTTTGCAATATTAAGTTACAGAAATCGCATCTTGTATGTAAAGTTCGATTTTTTTAGAACGCATTGACTTTTTTTTAAAACTACAATAAAATTTTCTGTTCTAAGGTCTGTAAATTTGAGATGGTTTAGACTTCTTAACCCGTTTTAATAGTCTCATTACAATTTATTTGTTATATTCGAAGTTTTATATAGTTGGGTTTAATATATTGCTTAAAATTCAATTTAATGATATTAAATTCAGTTTATGTGGGCTTTACATTTGCTAAATTGTTTGTAGCGCAGCTATAAATATATATTTTATGAAGATTTGTACATTATTAATAATTTTAAATCGTAATTCAATGTAAAGTATATGTCTTGATATTTTATAAATATTTTTTTGCAATACTTTTATATGAAAGAATTAGGATTATCTTAAAACCTCCAAACCATGACCGTAAAAAAAATTATTAGCTTCTATTTAATAAGATTAGTCTATAAAGATATATAAATTTTTCAGTAATATATTCATTGATTAATTTTTTAATTTTGATTTTGCTTTTACTTCAATACATGGCACTTCTGAAGTCAAATTGTCCGTAAAAAAGAAAGATTCATAGCTTATTATTTCCATTTAATAAGGCAGCCAATAACAAATAAAATGTCTTTTTAGATATAGATCATTGATTATAGACCAAAATATTTGATAAATTGCAATTATTTTTCTTATGGAATAGTGAATAAAACTATAAAATATTTTGAAATAATTTATTGCAGCTCAGATAATAAAAAGTACAAAAAAAGAAATAAAGGTCCAAAAAAAATACTTCTAAAGTGATCACATTTTCACTCGCACCTTTATACAAGCCAAATATATTGTATAAAGTTTTTTCTGCTGCATAAATGACAAATTTACATGTATTTACATAATATACAATAAAAACCGAAATAACCATGCCTTTTTTTAATAATATTAACAACTGATATAAAAACATAATAAAGCAAAAATAATATATTATTTGCATTAAGAATATTTATATGTGTTTCATGAATAACCTTGAGAATATATATTAAAAATTACAAATCCGAATATGTAATGCTGTGTGAATATTTCAAGATTTATACAATTCCATTTAAATAAAAGATCCTAAATACATACATATATTAACATCTTTATATAATAGTATGTTTGTATTTTATTATGATTATATGGTATTTTTCTAAAAAAATTTTCAAAAATGGATATAGAAGATTATAAAAAGAGTGCCAGAAGTTTCATTTTTTATTGTGGAGCTTAATTTTTATTGTATTATATCAAAAAAATAAAAAAAAACGGGGAATAAATTCGAACAATTATATAGAGCTGCGGCTTCACTACCCCTGTATAGGATATTTCGAGTTAAAATTTATTATGCATAAATAAGCGATATCTAATATATCTTAATAAATATTACCAAGGATGAATATTTTTTTCGACTTCTCTTTTACAGAAAAAAATCTACTGGATAGAAGTTTATTTGTCTGATGTATCTGCTGTGATTCATTTTTGGCCATAAAAAGCGGATATAATGCAATAATAAAATTATATTGCATTCCACGCACACGGATGATTAAGATCATATTTTATTTATAAAAATAGATAAATTGAGAAAAATCATACTTTATCTCAGTTCATAACAGACACAAATCATATTAGAATTAATCAAAATGTATCGGATCAGAGTATATTTATTACAACAAACCACCATTTATAATTTATTTTGTGGGTTTATGCAGATAAAATTGTTGAAAGTTTAGTAAATGCTAAAAATAAGTCTTTTGTGCATAAAATAGAAGAAAGAGGTGAAAATCAAAACGATTATAGTAATTTAAAGGTGCTAGATATGTGGTATATACGTCTGCCAAAATTATTATTTTTTTGCAGAAAATCTGTTTTTTATAACTAAATCATAGCATCTGATAAAATTTACGCTTGTACATTACCATATATTTCTCATTGTAGAATAAATCTAGGATACTATTCTAGGTAATACACACAATTTATTTTTTTAAATATTACGAAAATAGTCTGATATACACATAAAGCATATTTTAATATCTCTGTCTTCCAAACATATGGCAGAATACCCATATAATCGAGATAAAAAGTTAAATTATATTAAGTGGGATTTATTATTTATTAAATGAAAAATCTGGAAAATGAAGATTACTTAAAACTAAAAAACAACTTAAGTAAGCTTATTATTACATAAAAAGAACTATTATATGATTGTTTTTGTACTCTTATAAAAGTTGTATTAGCTTTGGAATCTCGCTATCAAAGTTTTGTTTGAACAAAAAAAAATTTGAATATGTTTTGAAATATTTATGATATATAGAATTCATAATATGAGATTATAAAGTACCATTTATGGTCAAATTATAGGGTTTTTTAAAATCAGATAGAACATTTTTTTCATATGAATATGCTAAAAGTTTTTGATATAATATTACGGATTATCCAAAAGATTTTAGAACTGATTAGATTGATTAAATCAAAGTTGCTGCGTTGAATGTCTATCTAATATAAAAAATAAAGCTGGAAATTTAGAATTATTGTTTATATAAAACAGCATTTTCATCAAAAAAGTGCAATACAGCAAAATATATACAATAAAAGATAAAAAATAGTCTATATTTGTGCATTATTTTTTACTCGAAGGTTGTTTTGTGAGTAATAAATTTCGAAGGAGAAAAATAAAAGATATCCTTTTCTTTACATTAACATTAAATTTCAAAAAAATAAGCTTTATTTTTTTTCGTTGATCTCTAAAAAACATAAATAAACTTTTGGCGGTCACTAAAAGCTGTTTAGTCGATATTTTGATTTAATAGTATAGATAAAGAGATCACGGGTAAGCGAATGTGATATAAACTGTGAAAAGATATTTTTAAAGATAAATATAATTACTAGAAATGAAATTACACATATATCATGATTATTAACCAAAATGGATTTATAAAATATTTGTAAAGATTTATAATTGTACAACACAAAATCGATCTGAAACAAGAACTAACACTCAAAATGTGGCTTGATTAAATATTGAGCCTTGATAGAAAACTTTTTATTAAATACAAAGACTTCAAATATAATTATAATAAACTTACCCAAAAATGGAATTTAAACCATAATTTTATGCTAAAAAGGGAACAGTTGAAGAGTTATGGTCCAATTTAAAACTATTCACTTTCTATAATTATTAAATAAAGCGTATAAATGTGGGAATATTCTGGTACATAATGATAAACCATAGACAAATGTTTGGTGCAAGAATTGTAGGTCTAAAGAACCGATTGTTATATATATGTTATTGCAACAAATCTTATGAAATTTGCCGAACAATTTAGTCAAATTTTAAACTTAAATACAGCTACATATGAAAATAGATTCAAATATATATATAAAAAAATACAGCATATCAACTTATAAGATTTTGATGCAAAAAAAGTCATAATTATTTTCGTTACTATTAAATTTTTTTTAAAACATAGACATCTATTTTTTACACTAAATAAAATTTTCATTACGTTTATTCGGTCCAGTACAATTATTAATAATCTTTTGGAATACTTTTACACATTTTTTACTTTAGATATACGATAAGTAATCAAAATGCTTCCATTAGTTTCGTTTACTAGATTTTGAATCACTGAAAATTATAGAAGAAAGCAAGCAACAAGGATCTAAAGTTTATGAAAAATGAAAAAAATATTTGAAAAATAGAAATAACTGATGCAAATAATAAGTCAACCTGAAGATTAAATTGCAGCATTTATAATTTTAATATATATAAAAATTTAATTAATATGAGAGTGGAAAAAAATTTAGAGAAGATAACTATATAGATTATTCATTCAAAACAGATCCAGTAACATTAAATTTAAGCAAAAACTTAGTTTTACTACATGAAAGCATATCTATCGTTAATCGTCGTGTGTAAGATAAAGATTATATAAATTTTAGCAACACAAAATGGTGGGTTAACACTATATCATAAAAAGTACCTGAAATAACATGAAGTCACAAAATAATTCGAGGCATATATCCAAACTATAGGATTGTAGTTAACAATGAACTACAAATTTTGAAGAGAAGAGAGGGGATGTGGATGATGTAAGATAAAATAATCTAGGCAAGGGTGCATAGATATTATGGGCCCACGTTAAAAATTTATCCTATGCTTGAATATAAAGCAAAAATTTAAGAAGCTCAAATTTTTCTACAAACAAAGTATATTTATTAATATAATTAAGGCATTTAAAAAAACTACAGATCAAACATTTATAGCACGATGACAAAGAGATTTATCCACATTTATATTAAATTTTTCTCATTATACATTCTATAGTTATTCATATGAAAATTTCATATGTCACATCAGATGAGCTGCTAAAGGTTTTTTATTATTGAAAATAAAACTTTAAGAAATTTTGTGAAATAAAATCAAAAAAAAATTGTTTAAGCATTTTTGCATTATTGCATCTAGAGATATGCTTAAAAAATAATATAAAAATCAAGTAAAAATACATAAAAATTGTATCTTAAAATTAAAAAGCAAGAAATAGTTTATTTTAAATGACTGAATATCACATTATTTAACTATTACAACATAAATTAGAAGCTGGAAAAAATATTAAAAAGTTATAACGAAATATTTATTCAATGTATAAAACTTGATAGCGTGTAAATTTTGTAAAGGATTCATCATTTTAGTTAAAAGATAAACATTGTGATTTAATCTAATAAAAGTCTTTTTCGGAAATTTTTTTAAATATAAATGGAGTAGTATAAGCAAATAGAATATAGAAATCAAGCCTTAAAATTTATAGTATTTTGAGATATATTTCTAAGTAGTGTATTTGAGCCTAAAAATAATAAAAATATTTAGCGGTTTTACTATTAAAAATTATCAATAAGTATTTCAAACCCTTTAATATATGAAAGAAGGTTCGCATATAACAACGAAGACTTTTTCGAAGATTCATAATAAATACAATATATAATGTATACAAGGCATATGCAATATAAAGGGGCAACATATTCTAGTATATTATTTGGATTTGAATTTTTTTCACTTCGAACGCATCATGTTCTAAAAAACTAATATAGTTAAATTCTTGCAGGAAAACAACGCATTCTTCATGACGAAGTTATATTTAAGGTTCAAATATTTTAACTTTAAATTTAAAGAAAAAACGTGTATTAACAAAAATGATTTAAATCAAAAAAAAAACAATCGTAAATTTAAAAGCCAAAAAAATTTTTATCTTTTATTTATAGATAATTTTAAGATGAACCGAAAATATTTTATGCAATATTTTTATATTTCTAAGTATTATTGGGCTTGTAACGTCTAATATATTAATAATATGCATAAATAGATAGCGATGACAAAAGAGTGATTGTGATTAATAAACTTATAGAAAAATTGAATCAAGAGCCTAATTTATACATAAAAAAAGTGGATAGGTATAGGCGATTTATAAAATATACAAAAAGCCAAAAAATAGTGGGAATTAAAATAAAACCTATATTTATCATATAAAAATCCTTAGAAATTTACAAATAATCACAAAAAATTATACACATTACATTTTTTTGTAAAATAAATATAGATTCCTAATTGCATTATGAATGTAAAACTTCCTTAAATGCCTACAAAAGAATTTTAAAAAAAATATTAACTAAATTTTGTTAGTAATTATATAAAAAAATCATTAAAAATAATCGATATTAAATGTAAAATAGGTTACCGGGATCGGATGAAAATTAAGCTACATTCTTTTTGTATAACTACTAAAATCTTTATAATAAAAAAATGTAAACTGGTATAAGGTATGGTAGCCATTTTTGGAGAGTATTACCGCTATAAAGATGTTTATCTAATTAAACAACCAATCGAAAGCTTACGATTGTAGCTAAATCTTTATATAAATAACCCCTGCAAGGATTATATAACACAGACCCGAAACAAATCGTATCAACCTTCATGTATATTTTTTTTGGTACACCATATTAATGCGTCTTTTTAAAAATTTGATTTTAGTAAAATAAAAATAAATTTGTAACTAGATTTGAATATAGACCCTATGATTACAATATGAACTGTTAAAAAGCCTAAAATATCAGACAAAACACTTTTGAGACTTTCAGAAGTTTTTATAAATTTCTATATATTGAATAATAGAAAAATACAACTATATTCGCCCAAATTATTAAAAAAGGTTTTATAAGGTATTTCTATTGCGAAATATGTGAATAAACACATAAATACATTATATTAATTGATAAATAAAAATTAGTCCAATATTAGCATAAAATCAGTTCTGTATACTGAATATATTCTACCAGTTGAACACAAAAAAGTGTTTATTATATATTTACTTTATCTAGTAATTGGCTCAAGAAACAATTATAAAGTACACATGTTTCTAATAATTCGAACATAGACATTTCTTGTAATTTCCTAGCAAATAACACATGTCAAACTAATTTCTTTATAGTTAATAAATTTTGCCATTACAGTCGTATATAAGTAAATAGTAGACCTTAATAACGAATATTATTAGCCAAAAAACATGTTATATACTTAACTCGTTTACTTATACATTTTTGAAGAATACTTGTATATAAGTTTTCTAACATGTTTACAAAAAAAATTGGATAAAATTTGTTTTCCAGCTTGTTTCATGTTCTATTGAGCAGGAAATTATATAATAAATCCTATAAAAGACATAAAATTTTTAAAATAATTATTAAATTTAAAAAAGGTTATATATGTTTTTTTTACCGCTTACACACTAATATATACAAAGAATGTAATTTAAGTTCTAAAAAAATTAAAATATTGTTTATTTTATAATATAGCATGAAATTTAACGCATGAATTTTAATTAATAGATATTTATGTAAAAATCTTTAAGAATATATGTACACAAATAAAAAAAAAAGCTTAAAAAAATCGAAAAATAGATGTTAAACTCTTAAAATATTAATGCATAATTAATTTAAGGGTGTAAAAAATTCATGGTTTATACATTCCGCAATCTTTAATGTCCATATTTCGATATACAAATTTATCATAACTGCCACGTCATACCTATTTTAAGAAAATTGAATAATTGTGTACCATAATCTTTGTAAGATAAAGGTATTTATTATTATTTTACCTTGAACCGATAAACAGATCTCTTAAATGTCCAATCGATTCTTTTTATATGCTATTTGATATAATTATTTGTAACGTTATTTTTTTTGTAAAAATTTTGCCGCAACCAAATTTTTTTAACAAATACCGACTATAATCCAAAAATAAATAATATTTATATGAAATTTGCCTGATATATAAGTAAAATCTACCTATGATAATTTTATTCCATCGATAAGCGAATTTAGACCTTTAGACGGTTCTATAATACATTTTCTTTTGAAAATTATAGTTTGAGCATATAGAAAGAAACATAATTGTACTTTTAGTGTAAATTCATGTCTTTTATAATTAAATTTTTAATATTTTGATCGGAATAAATGATTGATATTGCTAGATTGATCTTAAAAATTAGATTTAGTTGTTAAAATATAAGTCGCTCTTACTTGTAATCTTATAAAACAATATTATTTTTATGATACTTCTAATTGAGAGATTGGTTGATTTTGATTTTACTTGTTTAATGAATTTAGCACATAAGAATTAACTATATGTCATTCATGTGCACTTAATTATCAAATAGAACAAATTTGCAAACTATCTTGTCGTATGTGCGTTTTACCGATAAAGAATAGTTCCATCTAAAATAAATATTCTAAACTGTACCTGTTTATAAAATTATTTTATGACTAAACTATACCTCATAAATCAATCTTAGATTTTATTCTTTAAATTTATATCTATACACAAAGATTTTGCAACATTAATAGAAGGAAAGGATGAAATGAATATCCAGAAATATTAGAAGACTCTAAATAAGTAACGAAACCCGAAACAACGATAATATTACGAAATGAAATGTTAAAACGATTATAAAATTTATGCTAAACTTCATTTAACGGCGAATATTTATTAAGGTAATTAATATACTGTAATATCTTGATCAACTACTACGTAGGGTTATATAAGTTAGAGACTGGAGATTTTAAAAAGCTAGATTATGTCATTGGCGAAAATTGATTGAAAATGGAATACTTATTCAAAAATCCAATCAAGAACGACTTTAAATAAAAAGAAATCAACTTGGGCGCAATCTTTAAACACAGAATGCAAATGTGAAAAATTAATTTTCAGCTACTAAAATCACATGAATAAAAATAGTACAATTATCTGGGAAAGTATGTTTGCTATAGTAAAAAAAAGAAAAAGATTCGCACTTGGGCAAAATGAATGATTTCTTGTAGATAAAATACAGCATAGCAACCCAGATTTTTCAGAGCTCGTATTAAATCAAAAAGAGCGTTTATAGGGTAAAATAAAAACAAAAATAACCCATACAAAGCTTTTAGATTCGCCTAAAAATTCAACACTAGAAATACACGAATTATCGAAGTGGCTACAATACGAAATATAAGACCTTCAAAAGAAGCTAGGCTATGCCTCAATCTCGATAGAAATATTTTCTTAGGTGAAAGAGAGAAATGACCGTACTGTAGCGACTCCGTTAAAACTGCCGATCACTTGACAATCTAATGTAAAAAAATACTTGGTTATGAATGTACAAAAAGACATAGCGAAACAGTACGATGTTTTCAATTTGTACTAGCAAGGAAAAAAATTCAAAAACAAAAAAAATCCTGTGATACTTAGTACAAAAAATAATTTAAATGAATTCGCTGAGATCAAAGTAGATACAATAATTAGAACAGACATCAAGTTATTGAATGAAAGACCTGATATTTTTGTATATGACGAAAGAAGAACTGCATCACTCTGATCGAAATTTTGCGTGACAAGTATTATCAATATAAACATAGTTGAAAACGAAAAATCAAAAAATATGACATGCTAGCATCTGAGCTGTCATTAATATACAAGTGTAGAACATAAATTATCTCTTATGTTTAACATGGGACGGTGTGGTGAGACGATAACATAAAAAGTACATAAAGGAACATGATGTCACGAACTAAGTGGAGGCATATATATACAAATCTTGGTATTGATAAAACCCTTAAATTAATAGGTCTCGAAAGAGGGTGGGGTTTTGAAGAAGGCTTTGGAGAGTAGAAGATAGCCGAATGTATAAATAAGCTGTGCTTGTAGAGAATCAAGCAAGCTGTTCCTGAGAACAAAAAGTAAAATTACAACCATAAATTTAGCAATAAATAAAAATACTTATTTAGTTAAATTTTAGTCTATAAATACTTGATAAGAGCGTATATTATGGTGAATTTTGGGTCAATTATACATATTTTTTGAATTAGATCGTTTATAAGTTGTCATTTAAATTTTTATATGCAGTAGACGGTTACATCAAAACATTTCAAGAAAATAGTACATGGGAAACATATTTAGAGGCAAGATGTACATACTTCATAAAGTAAAATGCTTCTATATAATTATTATTATCAAAGTATTTTCTAATATGAAAATATAAAAGACATGCTTTTTGCTCTTGCTTTAAACTACATCACTCAAAATGACTAGTGTTTTATCATCTAGCATTAAGATAGAATAGAATATAATTATTGAACATGTTCTTTCTCTCTTTATTTGTATATATAACATCGATATTCTCTAGTTTATGAGCATACAAGGATAATTTTCCAGATATATATACCCAGAAAATAAAAATACATACTTTTTTTGCTGTTAAATATACTTTTTTGTTAAATCTAACAATTAAATTTCATTCATTATTTGCATTTTATTTAGAATAAAATCGCCCATCTTTGTTTTAGGTAAGGCAAATTTATACTATTGAATTTTATTTATATTATTTGATTTTACTATCACTTTACAGTCACCTGGGTATAATATAGAAATTTATCTTAAATTATGTATTAAACGACAAAATATTGATTTATAATCTATAAAGGTGTTGCTTGATTTCATTATAATACCATCTTAGAATAAAATATATCACCACAACCTTTAGAGTATAATAAATTGATAAATTATATTACAAATTCAATATTTGTTAAATTTATTGTATTTAAAGGATATGAATGAGAAATTTATATTCGGCATCAATTATTCCCACTTTATAATGTGTATAAATAGCTTTAAAACGTGTAAACATCAATTTTTTACATGTTTTGCTTATTCGTATAAAATTTGATAAATATAGGCAATAAGTTATATCACAAATTTTTGAATTTAAACGAAATTAAGGTAATAATAAATGTATGAAATACATAAATATAATACATTATTTTTCATAACAAGTAAATATTTATGAAATAGATGAAATGTGAAGCCCTGAAGTTTCACGAATGCGCTGTAGATTAAATAAATAACTTGAAAATATTCTTCGCCATTTTTAAATTTCGTTTACATCAATTGCACCAATAAAATAAAAATTTTCATTTAAACCATTTGTTCATACTTTTTTTATCGTCGTTGATGCAGAAAACAAGAATGTTTCGATAAATTTAGTCTAAATCAAAAGCGTTTTTTATATAAAATGAGCAATATATTTTTATAAATTAACATCTCTTAGTTTATTTCATATTTTTACCGTAATTTTAAAAAAAAACACATGACATAGTGTTATTAATTTCATTCATCAAGCGCTATAATCAAAAATGAGTGCCAATTTTATTTCATTTCTAATTTTATATATTTATTCTTTGAATTTTGTCATTTTATATTATTGGTGCATGAAAACATTTTTTCTATTATTTACGAGAGTTTTTTAATGGCCAGACATAAATGTTATTTTGTTTGTATACTTTATACAAAAAAGGATTATAATTTAAGTATGAAGAACGGTTCTAAAATTAAAAATTAGTAATAATAGGAATTTTCAATAAAAAACAATTATTCTTTGCTAATCTTGACCACAATTTCTAAAAAATCAAAATATAAGTTATTCTGCATATTTAAGATTTAATACCATAATCTTGGATGTTCAAAACGATAAAAAAATTAGAAACTATTTATTATATCTAAAAATAAATTATTTCCGCCAGATAAATCGCATTTCCTTACTAATTCAACAATATGTCATTACCGAAATTAACACAATTATCTACTAAATAAAAAGTAAATATAAGTATTCTCAAAAATTACACGAAACGGTGGTAAAAGAAATAAAAAAAATTGAGTTCAAGCTAATTGGTTATAATTCAAAATTGTAAAATCTAAAATGCTTGATCATAAAAAATGATCAAATTATAACTATAGCCATTTTTTTATCATTGTATAAATAATTTGTATAGAAAGAAACATAAATGTTTTATAACATTTATCTTGATAAAATAATTCAACCGTTGAAAAAGGAAATAAATCTGCTATTTTTTTAATAAAAGTACAATTTCTATGGTTTAAAATGTGATTATGTTACCAGAATATAAAATTTTGCATAGTGGGATTTATTGTGCTCATTTAATAAAATTGTGCATATTTTCGATACATAGAGAATCATAGCATGAATTAATATCATAAACCATCACAAGGATACATTCTAGAAAAATAATGGTTTAGTGAATTTGAAATATGAATGGATTGGTGAATTCGAAATATGAATGGATTGGTGAATTCGAAATATGAATGGATTGGTGTATTCGAAATATGAATGGATTGGTGTATTCGAAATATGAATGGATTGGGGAATTCGAAATATGAATGGATTGGTGAATTCGAAATATGAATATTTGTTTCTAGAGATAGAATTATTAAATAAAGTAATATTATAATAAACCATTTGATTATGGATAAATTTTACAGGCAATAATTTAAAAAATATGAAAAAAATATTGGTCGCTGCAATAAATGTAGTCTATCTGAACAGCTATTAGTAAAATAAATATTATATGAAATTTTTATATACCATCTTATGTTCAAGCGCAATCAATTATTTTAAACTTTTTTTTTATAAATCATAATTTTACTTTTTTATATTTCGGAATGCGAAATTGATATAAAATTGCGATTTAAGTTTTTAATGTATATCTGTAAATCAAAAAAAAATGGTAGATTGAGCTATAAGCATTGATGCTCCTTAAAGATTTTATTTAAATATTTATTTTATTCTTAGCATTACAAAAATTAAAAATGCAAATAAAGGAATTATTATATATTTAAATCAGAAAATTATGTATAATAGGCTTCGATAATACTTTACAGCCAACTTCAATGCTTATATTTTTTTACAATTAAATTTGATGAAACTAAATACATTAAGATCTTACATAACATAACCAAAGCAAACTTGTCTGCGCTTTTAACACATTTATATAAGCTATTGCAAAATTGAAATGAATTTATAAATATTTTTCATCAAACTAGTATGTTAATAAATATACAAATTTCGCCATTTCAATGGTTTTATATGTTTCAAGTTAAGGAAATGAGAAGTTCAACTACTTAGCCTTTGCACCTTTTCTGATTATATTATCTCACATTATAGAGAGAAAAATAAATTCTTTTTACTTTTATTTTGCATCCGCCATACTTTTTTTTGATGAATTTTAGAATCATCATGTGCCTCAATTATTTAAATTTTAGGACAATAATATAATAATAATAAACGAAATAATTTCAGTAAAATGAAAAAAGTGTTCCTCTATTTTGAGTAAGCATTAAAAAATTCCCATTTTTTTGTCCCTCACACCTGAAACTGTTATTCTATATCTATTTTCAAGAAAAATTTTTTATTGCAAAATATAGTTTCTCTATATTTGTTTATGTAATTCATAGGCAATTTTTCTACTTAGGTCACTGAAACCAAAAAAAAATTGCATTATTGTAAGTAAGTATTAGATTTTACTATATACCGCTCGGAATCGGATTTTTTTGTTTATTTTTTTTGTAGAAAGTACAGTTTTTAATTCATTCATATCTAATCCTAGTTTCATAAGATTTTTGTTGGGAAAAGCATGAGGGGAAATGATTCTTTTATTACCATATCCATAGCGAACATTTATATTTCAATAAGTTGCACAGTCATCTCAATAATATAAGAATTTTAATAAATCTTATGATTATTTTATGATACGAGTATCTAGACTCAGTGAACATTTAGTTTTCATACATTTCTTAGACTTTATTATGGGTGATTTTTTTAACATAAATTTAAATTAACATATCTTCAATTCAAATATAGAAAACTAACCAGTTTTGTAAATTTGCAGTTATATCATGTTTAGTTAATTTAAAAATTAGCTGAACTAAAAAAAGTTAAACTTATCATAATTATTGTCTATAAATTATGTTTAGGGTTTAACTAATATTACAACATGAGACACTGATGACCCATGGTAAAAATATTTAAATACAAATAAACACATCATGAACTGCCCTTCATTGTTTGGATGCATATTTTTCGAGGCACATAAACATTATAAAAGAATTGGATTTATGCAACAGAAATTTTATATTAGGGCATTTAAATACAGTATTAAATAAATGGAGGCTATAATAATTACTTGAACTTTCATAGATTGCTTTATAATATGATTATTTCTTTTAATGTTATAGCTAATAAGAAAATAGATTATCTTTATGATAATTAATTATTTTTCTAAAATTCAACTTATTAATAGGCTTTTTTCCTATTAATGTAAATCAAACTTCCTAAAATTGATAGAAGTAAAACAAATAAAGTAAATTCGATTAAAATTTTTTTCACGGGCTTTTTTATTATACAACATTTTAATAATTTAAAATCAAGAAAAATTTTATATGGTTTTATTGAGTGTAATATATTTATGCTTCTTTCAAATGCATCTTATTCATAACTCTACTCTATCCAATTCATTTATAAATTAAAACGGATCAAATTTATTACACAATTCTTTTGTTTGTTCCATGGCTAAGTTTCCGTTGGCATCCCTAACATCTTAATATACATTTTATGTTATTAATTACACATTTTTCATAATTGTGATAAAATTGATTTAACAGAATAGGATTTCAATATATTATTTTTCCATAAGTTAAATATTTGGTATTTTAATGAAACTAAAATTTAATTGGCCAATCCTTATAATTTTCATATAAGAATTTTTATTTATGATCTAAAATAAAACAATTAAGACATTGATTAAAATGGAAGACAGTAATAAAACCGAAAATAATTTCCGAACAGCAGGATACGTACGAGAAAATATCGAGTCAAGTGTCTTTGTTAATATACACTTCGATTTTATCCTGGAAATTATAAAGAAGTATATTCTAGCGTTTCTTCTTGCTTACTGTTCTATAGCGCCCATTTTTATCGATTTAAGTGCAATAAAACAAATTTCGGCTACACTGACAATCATGGAACAATCTAAAAAAACTACATCACCAGACTCAGCAGCCAATTCCACTTCTACTAGGAAATATAATAATCAAGGTGTTCATCAAGCTGTGAGAAAAAGTATGCATCTAACGCCAGTGGTCTTTGTAAAAATGAATGGCGCAGAAACCGTAGTGCATCGAAATTTAATTCAACATCAAGATAGAAATTGCCTTAGTACACATACTTCAATACAAAAAGATAAAATCGATGTATCATTATTTGGAAGACCACAAGAATCAACTCTACATTCAAAAAATATGCAGTCCGAGGGATATAGTGATTCAAAACCACCACGAGATGGATTTAAAAAAGCTATCATCACATATTCTGATAATGTTAGCAATGTGTCAAAAAGGGGTACATTAAAAGATCATGGGATATCTGATTCCAGTGTTGTTCCAGATGTCAAAATATCCAAAATCGATGGTATGAGACATTCCTCACCCCAAACAACGAAAAATATTAAACACATTATATTTAGATCAATTATGAGGAAATTTGTGAAAAATTTACAGAAATTAAAACCTTATAGTAGAAAGGGGGGTGAATCAAGTGATTTATCTTCAAGGCAAATTCTTATAGTGATGGAACTATATTTTACAACAATCATGAAAGTAAATCACAGATAGAAAAAAAGACAACATTGAATAATACAAAGAATAAAAAAGAAAAAGAAAATTCTCAGTATAAAATCCACTTTTTAAAAGGACACAAGATAATAGACATAGAATTTGAGGGAGAACTTATCGATGCTTTAAAAACTCAAATAATAAAAAGTATCAAATTTGATGACACAGCACAAAAGATTCATCTATTATCTATGATTTTAAAAATTCTGAGCCAATTCCATCAAGAAAATAATATTTCTAGCCTGAACAATTTAGAGAATTTTTATAGTGATTTACACGGAAATAATTCAAAAAGTTCGATAGAAATAAACAAAATTTTTATTATATTTAAAGAAGGGGTTTTCAGTTACAACAATTTAAAGAAATCGTCAGAAAACTATAAATTGCGTAAAATTTCTCAAGATACTCTTGAGAATATAGATTCCCATTATGATAAACAACTTAATGAAAATATAATTCTGGGTGTTGCAGAAAATGATGGAATCAATTTAAAACTCACGAGATTGTATTCACTTATAAAAATCTCCAGCCAAATCCTTTCAAACCAAATTCCAGATAGAATTGGTTTTTTTTTGATTTCAATTATATAAATAAAATTTGGTTTTATTTGGAGATATTAAATAAAAAGGCACCTGTTTATAAATGTAATTTACCAACTACAATACAAATACGGCATATTTATATAAATACAAAAAATTAATTATATTGAATACCTAAAATTACATAAGACTACAAAGTTTTTATTTTTTTGTGGGTTGATTCGTTTTTTAGATATGTTATCTCATTAAAACAAATTTTACCATAATTCTTTCGTCTAGTCATCTTGATATTATTCCTTGTACTTTATTCTTCACAGACTTATCGGTTAAGTTTCTTCTCATAAATTATGTTTATGCGTTTTTTTCTGCTCGGTTAGAATTCCTAACTATTTAATATACGACTTATAGTATTTAGTTGCCACACCATCTAAAGAAATGATGTATGTTACTAAACATAATCCGCATTTGTAAATAAGACGTGGTTCATTTTCTAGTAGATCTTATTTCCTTAACTTCTGTTTTTCAGCAATACTGAGGTTACTAATAGTTGTTATTCCCATTACTATAAATGTAATCAAGTTTTTTATTTTATCATAGACAAAGATACCTGGTTTATCATGCGATAATTTTTTATGTTTTTTTATGATTGGTATTCACAATCATCTCTGCCATTTAGTTTTTATTAATTATTATACTGATTTTCTTTTGAACTTTTTTGGTTGTTAAAATCTAACAATTGAAATATTATTTGTTTATTATGAGTCAAATTCGGCATATATAAACAACAACATAATATCTGTAGCTTTTTAAGTTTATTGGATAAAAATAAATTTTGATTTGTCATACTTAATAGAAAATAATATAAAGAAATTGCAAAATTATTTTTTTGGATTAATGTTTTATATTAAAAAATTAGAAGTCTCAAACCGAATTGACGCTTATATTTAAAATATATATTACAGGAAAACCTTTGAATT
This sequence comes from Rhyacophila brunnea, assembly GCF_057557595.1. Taxonomy (NCBI): domain Eukaryota; kingdom Metazoa; phylum Arthropoda; class Insecta; order Trichoptera; family Rhyacophilidae; genus Rhyacophila; species Rhyacophila brunnea. The sequence goes on along the minus strand of NW_028232770.1, from coordinate 697,591 downwards.
AATATGTCTTTAAATCAGAAAAAGTATTTATCGAGATGTAGGGAAGAGAATATAGCCAAGAGTATATATAATGTAACCACGCGAAAAAATCACCTGCATAAAAATAGAAATTTAAAATTATGTTTTCAACTACACTCCCAAATAAAATTGCTGTGCTAATAAGATAATTTTTTATTTTACACTCTTTATTATCTTTACTTTTTCTTAGCTTTTAATTTTACAGAAAAAAATCCTGTGATCTCTAACTGTCAAATAATTTAATAAACATAATGTGTAAGCTTTTAAACATTATATTGCAACACAGTGTGCAGTAGAGTACAGGCATTTAATTATATTTATTTCAAAATATGTTATATTCTTTTACCCATTAACAGTTTATACTTTCTCTTATTTCTATCATGATGCGTTTTTGTATTCAACATAAAACAAAATAATATTTTTTCTATGACTTTTATTTATCTTATTTTGCTGTATAAACACCCGATATATTTTATATAAATCGCAGCGAATTTCGTAATTTTTTTATAAAGTTCTTTGTATTGCTCACAATACCTTTTTAAACACAATTATTTCGATGTATAGCATGTTTTAGCATCTTAAATTGTACATATTAAACAAATAATATATGAAACCTTTATATTTGTTCAGCGCTATAGTTTTTTAAAAAGTTCTTTTCTGTATAAATTATATATTTTTTTTGTTTTTCTTTTCGTTCCTTACGATCTTAATACTTACTTTTCGCTGGATGTAAATATATTCACGTCTCTACTAGAACATTCTTTACACTATATTCACAAAAAAGAACAATTTTTTGGATATAGTTAAGAATTCTTCAATAGTTCTTTACATCGAAGATGAAAGTAAATAAACTTTTACACTATTACAGTTCAAATATTATATTCAGCTTATTCAGAAATGGTCAAAATAATTTTATCATGTATAGTTTCTCCGTTTCTGACTCTATTGTGAATTATATTCTTTAAAAAACAAATTTTTTTCTTTTATCTAGTCTTATGTTGAATCAATACTGCCTCATTGCATAATACTCGTATAGATAAATATATTTTTTTTTATCCTTTTGAATTATAATCTTACATCTTTTGGCTAGGTCTTCATTAATGTGTTTTTTTTAAAAAAAAAATATGCCCAATAAAGATTAAAAAGTAATCCTTTACGAAAATAGATACATCTCGTCTCATTTTTAAGTGTTCTTTTTTTTGATAAGATTATATTAAATTGATCAATCAAATAATTTTATTTTAAAAAATAGCCTTATTATATAGACTATTTACATATGGGTTTTTTTTAAAACTCTATAAACCTTTTTGTTTGCTAAAGCACGTCTAAAAAGAAATTCATGTGAAAGAATATATACCTTACAGGAAATAAGAAAATGTTATGCATAAAATACATTTGAAATAACGTCAAAATTAATAATGTGTTAAAATAATCTATTATTAAAACCTGATTTTTTGAATCGTTCTTATGTTTTTACACTAGCTCCGGTTAATATTTATTATCCTTTAGGCGGTTCTTATTATGTGCCTATATTTTGGCATTTTGTTCTTGTTCTTACATGAATCTATTACATTTTAAATTCTGATTTTATAAAAATTAATTTCCAATATGCGCAACATTGTCTACTAGATATATTTTTTAATCTCGCAAAATGCATAATTCTAAAACATTTTCTTGTGAATATATCTTGAATGCAAAATTTTAAAGCTGTTATTTTTACATCCGAAATATATGAACGCTGTCATATGGTTGCTGAAGCATTGTAGAGTTAAAATACAACTTTTTGTAAATTCAAAAGATGCAACAATATTTTTTGTAGCCTTTTGTAACCAACTACAAAAGAAACTCTTTATAATCGATATTCTAGTATTTTATATGTAGATATTTTTAATAAAAACCTAACTTTTTTTATTCTCTTTAGTTTAAATTTCGTAAATTTCTTTTGATGTATTTAAACGATACAATTTTTATTTAAATAAAAAAAAAGAAAAGAAATTATACGCATTTTTATTAAAAATTCATTTACTGTTATTCATTACAATTTTAATCGATTTTTATTATGATAAAATATGAATTATATTTTTTTTTAATTAAACGTATATTCTGAATATAAATATGAATTGAAATCTGTTTGATGTGATGTTTTAAAAAGAACTCGTGATCATTTAAAATTTTCTCACATCCTTCTACAATTTAACAGAATTTGTATTTATAGAATTGATTAAGAGCTATCTTTCGTATTCTATCGTGGTAACAGCAATTAGTTTAGTGATTTTTCCAAGATTTTCTTATATCTATGCTAAAATGCTTTTCAAATTGAAATTCATATTCGATCGTGGTAACAGCAATTAGTTTAGTGATTTTTCCAAGATTTTCTTATATCTATGCTAAAATGCTTTTCAAATTGAATTTCATATTCGATCGTGGTAACAGCAATTAGTTTAGTGATTTTTCCAAGATTTTCTTATATCTATACTAAAATACTTTGCGAGTATAAATATATTAGTTTTCCATGATTTTTACCAAATTTTGTATTTAATAAATAGACTGCTATTCTATTCTTTTCTAAAAATACTTTATGCGCTCAATATATTCTTACTGTTTAACCATGTTATCTTTTCATGCCTGTTTATGAAATAGTTCTGGTTTTGTACATATTTAGTAAATTATTTTAACAAATTCTGATACTTATTTAAAATTATCAGTATAAAAATAAAACAATCAAAAAAAATAGACCTGATATTTTTCTATACGACAAAAAAGAATATATGATTACGCTGATTGAAATAGGTATAACTAGCCTTGATAACCTAACCGAAGTTGAGAATGAAAAATATAGGAAGTTTGAAATTTTGGCGAATATTCTTGGTTTAATTTACGAATGTAAAACAAGAATAGTTCCATATGTGATGACTTGGGATGGGGTGGTCACAAAATATCATAAAAAATATGTTAAGGAGTTAAAAATCCCGGACTAAGTAGAAGCATACATGCAAGCTCTCACACTCCGCAAGACACTTGAACACATCTCATTTGAGAGAAGAAGAGCAGTTGATGAAGATAGATCAGAGGAAGGTGTCAAAAGATGCATCGAGGAGTTGTGCAATATTCCCAATACACTGACTATGTCTAAATAGATAAAATCGATAAAAAGAAAATTAACCCATAAATAAATATCTATCGAAGATATTAATTACCAAAATATGCGAGGATATATATTAGAGTTTATAAATTTTTATTAATCGCTTTAATTCGATGATTCTCGTATCTCTAGTAGGAATATATTATATTTTATTCAACATTACTTTATATTCCCTTTTTTACAAATAATTATCTTTTCTCGATTAGCTTATTTATTATTCCCTTTATAAATGATATTTCATCGCTTTAAAATGTATATTGCAATAAATTTGAATGCGACAAAGGCTTTTTTAGATATAATTACACATAAGATGTTGTTTTTGCGCATACAAAAAAATTTAAGATATAAATTTAAATTCGGCAAAATAGATGTTTTAGTTTTTTTTTGTCTCATTTATAAAAACACATAAATATATACAAATTAGCGTAAAAATGCGGCTGGTTATATAAATTTATAAAATGTGGCAAATGGAATGGTAATAGTTCCTGTTTAAATGGAAAAATATTATTTTAGAATAAATTAGATGACTATAATTGTATGATTTTAGACTTATATATGTTTTGAGGTATCAATAATTGTTTGGTAAATATTTTATTTAAAAACATAGTTTAAAAAAATCACAAATGGAAATTTTGTGCCCAAAATATTCTGCATGAAAATTATATAGCCTTATTTAAAATTTCAATAAAGTTTTATATCCGATTATAAAAGCACCAAAAACCCATTGTGAATTATTTAAATTTTTAAGTATCATAATTTGTGATACAATCCATATTTAAGGAAATATTATGATTTTAGAGAGCAAAAAAAAATTCTTAACACAAGCTGAAACTTTTTATAAAGGTTTATGTTAAAGTTTTTATTTTTACATTAATTTCTAGGTACTAAATTTATATAAAATATAATTTTTTTCGGCCAATTTTTACTTTTGAGACACGAATATTCGTTATAGAAGCAAATGAATAGAATAGAAACAGATATTTTATTCTTTGTTTCAGATATTTTTATGGTATTTTTAGTATAATAATCTTTATTATTATAAAAAAATATCTTAGATTGTTAATATATAGCTTATATGTTGTTAAATGGTATTTAGTAAAAAAATATTTTCGTGGGAAAAAAAACCAAATCAGATGGTTTGAGGCACTTAAAAATTATTATATAGCTAATAAACTAATTTTCATTAAAACAAAAGCAACAGATCAATAAATATGTCAAAAAAAAATGAACAGATGAGGTTGTATCTTTCTGAAATTTTTGAAAAACGAAATATAACCCGAACAAATTTTATTCAAATAAAATTCGAAATTTTTACAGAAAAAAGACATGGTATTGTATAGGATGTAATTTTAGATGCAGATATGCTTAATATAAATAGAAAAGATTTCAATTTCATTCGATGATAGTCACGATGATACATTTTATGCCTAAAATTGTTTGGTTGATAACCTTTTGCGCCAGAAAAAAATTATTGAACCATCTATTAAAATAATTTTGACCAAAATATTTACTAATATTTAAATTTTTATTGCATTAAGCCTCCTAAAGGATTTACGAAATACCTAAAAAGAACACAATAATTTGAATCCTAAACTTTGTAACTTTATCTAAATTGTTTGTACGTAAATTTTAAGCGACATAGCCGCCAAAAAAAAACTTCGTGGTTTTTTTCGTAACTTATATTCTAAATAAATTAACTATTTATTTGCATTTTATTTCCGATATTCTTTATTCCACATAATATTATCAAATTGTATGTTTTAATAAATTTGATTCTGGGCATTAATTTTCCGATTTTAACAGATTTCATAAAAATGATGGAAGATAATTATATTCTCTATGATCATCATAAAATAAAAATATTCCAGAATATATACAAATTGCATTAGAAGAAACCAAATATAATTTGTATAATTTTTATAAAAACCAAAAGTATGTATTTAGGTTGGAATTTTTAATGTATATGAAAAGATCTGATATGTGTCATTTTATTTATTTATTTTTATAACTTATTGATCAAATATTAATAAAACCGTAGATCAATCTTGCTATATTTTATTATATATAGTTCTAAACTCGAATTATTTGATAAATGTGAAAGGGAATTGCTTTGACATTTGCAATAAGAATACATCTATCATTTTTTACGAATACTGCCAATTTTATAATTGTACCAGTGACATTTTACGGTTAATACCACAAAATGTACCACAATGCAAAAAATATATTCTAATATAGAGAAATATTCATAATATTCTTCAGAAGTTTTATGGATATAAAAGATCTAATCAATCTAGTTCTACTGGTTTTTTGTGTTTTTAGAACAATGAAATCTAAATGTTTTATATTTGATGATAGAAATTAGAAAATAGATATTCTGCATTTCTTATATATTTATACATACTTTTAAGATTCAAAGAAGCATTGTATCATAAAACCCTAATTATACGCCTTCGATGATAGAGATAGTCAAAAAAGATGATTTACACAATAAGTATGTGTAAATGTTTAAACAAAAGCCATATATAAGTTATCTTTCTATAATCTTTTCATTTATTATATTGTGTTATGATCTGAAATTATTTTTTATAAAACCCTTAAACATGCCTTGTTGATTGATACGATGATGTCAATGTTATTTTCATGAAAACATTGTGCCAACTGCGGTCTTATAATATTTTTCTAGCCTATTATTTAATTTTATTCGGACTATTAGAGACACAATAATAATCCTTAGCGTTTTTATGCTAAATTAATGTAAATTTTTGTAATTTTGTGCTTTAAATATTTTTTTAAGTGTAAAAATACATACTTAAATGAAACGAATATATTTTTATTATTTTTTAATTGAGAAAACCAAAATCTTATGATTTTTTTGGTTTACATGGAACTTAATAGTGATTGGATTTAATCGATATTAAAATAGCTGCTTTGTAATCAGTTATTCCGCTTAGACATTCATTCTTAGCCATATCTATGATATCGCGTATTCTCTCATGATTTACAGTAATTTCTTCGCTTTCATATTCATTGGTATCTTTGTTTGCTTCGAATTTCCCATTTAAAATATCTATTGTCTCTTCCAAAGATTCTGCTGTAAATTTATGCAATTCTATTTTTTCGGGTGTGAACTGTAAATTACTTAAAATATAAATTCCTTGGATAGAAATGATACAGATGCTCGTTATTTGGCTTGGATAGTTTGAATTATTTCCTAAAAGCATATCAAGAATATTTTCCAAACTTTTAAAAGTATTTATATTATCTTTTCGGTGAAATTTTTTCATTATATTCAGGATTGATGTAAATAGATCTTTATTATTTGTTTCATTTGCTATTGTGAACCTTTTTTCAATCTGTATTTTGAGATCTTTAACATATAATTCATTAAAATGTATTTCAATTATTTTATGACCTTTCAAAAAATGATAACCATACAAGGGTTCTTCTTCGTAGATATAATTTTCTATTTCGCTCAGATCTAATGCAAATTCATCCTCACAATTGCAACAATTTACTGATAAACCAAAAAAAGGTTTTTTTTTTGGAAATATACTTATAAGGAATTCATAAACCATTTCAATATATCGTGTTATTTCTTGTAAAATCAACTCAATGCATTTTCGGGGCAATAAATAATTATAATTGTCTTTAATATTCCAATTGAATCTTTCGGTAGTTGTAGAATTGTAATTACTATATGATTCTTTAGATATATAAATTTCTGCACCGTTTTTTGAACACTTAACTTCATATTTCGTGTCGATTTCTTTATTTTTAATTTGCAATATTCTCCAAACTTGACATTCTTCTTCTATGTCTTTTCTCTCGTAATTGTATAAAATTGGAAATTCTGTATATTTTTCTGAATCTTTGGCTTGTATAAGTTTTTCTGTCGTACCTATAGGTGCTGAAAACTGCTGTATGGGTGATATATTGATGGAAATCGGCTTTCTTAAGTAATAAATGAGAAGCAAGATTTTAATGTGTTTGAAGGTATGTGAAATAAAAAATTTGGGCTTCAATCGTGAAGTGACTTGTTTTTGTACGTATCTAAGCATATACCTGAATCTTTTACAACTTTCACAGTCAATTCGGGTTTTATCTGTCATATTAAAATGATATTTAGTTATATTTATAATGGTTATGTTATTTATATTAGACAAATAACACCGGCCAATAATCTTTGAGGTGCTTCTTAAAGATTTAATTTATCTTATTAAAGAAATAATTGATCAAATAATTTGATTCTAAAACATAACCAAATGTAAGAACTTAAAATATTAGCTGTATAAATTCCAACAAAAAAAAGAACACATCAGTAAAATATTACAAAATTTTTTTTAAAGAGTAAATTAATATACAAATTCAATATTTAGATCATATATCTGAAGGACTGGATGTTACATATCAGGGTGAGGCATATATACAAACCCTGGGGATTGATAAAAACCCTTGAATTAATAGGTCTCGAAAGAAGGAGGGGTATTGAAGAAGACTTTGGAGAGGATAAGATAGCCGAAAGTATAAATACGCTGTGTGCACAGAGAATCAAGCAAGCTGTGCCTGAGAACAAAACTAAAAGTACAACTTTAAATTTGGCTTATAAATAAATGATAAATTGATAAGATTATAAAAATACTACGCGGAAAAGTTTTATAAATTCCTATCTTTTTGTTTAAGCTGTTTGTTTTGATATAATTATATACTGTAAATCTAATTAGAAAACATCACATTTCTTTATTCTTGTGTTTCATATTTTTAAATCATACAATTTATATTGATTATTAGCATCTAATCCTGTTCTGAATTTATAATACCATTCTTATTGATCATATATGATATTTTTATCTGAATTTACAATTATTTGTCAAGCCTTTTCAATTAAAAAAAAACAGCAAATATGCACTATCTATTCTGAAATCTTTGGCATTCATTTTGGATATGTGTTCAAAAATATAAATCATATTTTCTTATTCATAAACATTGATAAAATTTATTGGTAAGGGCATGTTCGTTTTGGATGTCTTGTTTAAATCCCACATATAATGCATTCATCACCGACTAAAATCACCAAATGGTTTATTTTAAGACTTTAAGACCATTTCCAAAACAATCATGCATCAATTTTGTGATAAAAAGTGAAGCCTTCGAGAAAGTATTAATTCGATCATCGATATCAAAAATATTCAAAATCTCAACTACTTTATTTAAAAGTTCCTGTTGACGCTTTTCTTTATCTTCTTCTAGTGTTTGTTCTATTATATGTTTTAATTCTTTTACTTGCATATGGTCGACTTTTATTTCTAGTGTCTTATAGGTAACCCCATTTGAAGTTTCATACTTTAAGGTTGGCTTTTTCTCTGATTGTATTTTTTTTACTTCACTTTCTTCCTTTTTTTCTTCATTAGCATTATATATATTTATATGATTTAATGATTTATCAATATATTGTTCTGCTGGTGGAACCGTATTACACTCAGTTTTAATTTTTTCTTTCTTTTTTGACTTATTGAATCCTTGTGCTTTTTTCTTCGCTCTCTCTTCCGCCTTTTTTGCTTCTGTTATCTCTAAATTTATTTCTTGACGGGAGAAAATATTTTCTTTTTGACCACTTGCTATTGATTTTTCTGGACTTTTAGTTATATTCGAAGCAAAATTTTCAGAATAATTTTTGGTCATAACATCCTTCGGACTAACATATTCTTTTTCATGAATTGTCTTTATTTCATCATTGTTTTCTGTTTCATGCTGATCTTCATTTTTAGGTGAATTTTCCAAATCAATACCCTCCTTTTCAGAGCTATCTTTTGCTATTATAGTTTGTTCATTTAATAGATCATTAGTGTTATAGTCTTGTTGAAGTTTTAAAACTAAAACTTCGTTATGTTGCTCCATGTTTTCCGAAGATGTGTTTCTATGATCAATCATTTTGGAAACCAAATCATTTCTATTCGAGTTTTTTTTTCTATGATTTTTATTATCTGATTTTAATGGATTTTTTTTTATCATGGGATTCAAATTTTTTCGTATTGCTGGGTTTATTATTATGGAATTTTCATAATTTCGGTCGTCAGATGAACCTAAAACTCGACCTTTTTCATCTGTCGACCTTTTTAATTTTTTAATATTATCTTTATCTACATCATCTGCAGTATTCATTGCTTTGACTTTGGTGTTAATGGAACCAGGCCTATCATTTTTTAATTCGTGTGTAGTTCTATCTTTGGTCTGATTGGAATTAATCCCTTGGATGTATGAAAGAAATATAGGTGCTGAAAATAAGATACTTGTAACAATAAATGATATAATCATGGTAAATTTTCTTTTGTATAAGCAGGCGACACCCAAACACAAAATAAAAAGAATCCAAGCATATAATTTACTGCAGAAATACGATATTGTGGACATAATTATCTGAATTATTGATATCGTGCATTGTGAATTCCTTATAATACGAAAAGTTCTCATTTAAATTTTTTCTTCAAATCTTCATATTGCAATATATAATCGAAAATTTTCTGATTAGAAATCTAAATAAAATCATAATCAATTATATTTTATTTGAAAATCGTGGATTTAAATATTCTTTATATGAAGTAAAATCAATTACAATTGTATTTAACTATAAGTGTTCACTTAATTAAGGGATTCTAAATGAAATAAAATGATTTTAATATTCCTAAATATCTTATATTACAATTCTAAAAAAGAAATATTATTCATATCGAAAAGTTTATTAGTAAATAACCTAGAATAGGCCAAAGATATTTTTATTGCATAAAAATACCCATAAAATTAACTCTGTGATTTGCAAATTTTATATTGGCTTTTAATTGATTTGCTGTAACTTTTGAATATTTTAAATGTTTTTACTGTAAATTCATTATGGATTGACATTAAGATTCATATTAATTAAATTTTCTATAATTTGATGTCATTTTTCCCTAAAAAAATTCGAGGTATATTCCTATTGCATCAATACATGTGCCTTGTTAGATTATATATATGTTAAATTTTTTATATATTTTTCTTTTGCTATATTTATAGATATAAGAAATGGAAAAATTATTTTATCATGTATTAGAATTATTTACTAAAATTAGGTATTGCTTTGTAGCATATAATAATGATTTGGGTATTAAATCTTCGTTCCGGCTCTTATTTACGGAATATATTTTAATAAAGGTCTAAAACTGGTTTGTAAGAAGTTTTAAGAAACTTAATGACCCTTTAAACTATGCAAATAAGTTTTATGAACTCTGTTTTTGCTAAATTTCCTCTATCAAAAGCTCTCTTTGATCGCAATGATTCTAAAATTGATTAAATTCTTGAAATAATAAAAAATTGCAAAAACAATTCGAGATATATTTTATTTTTTTATTTACGCTTATATCTTCTTTTGAAAAAGTTCGCTTATGAACATTAGATACTTTTGCTTATTCAATGCTTCCCCTGTTTGATAATTAACACTCCCTGTGTCCTGTTAACCTTCGTAAATTAGAACTATTTTACCGGGCTTGGTCGATATAAAGTATCTATAATACTAAAATAATCTTTCGTTTCTAGTTAATTATGCTACCACCACTCCCCACTTACCCTTATTTTTGAACTTTCAGGATTTATTTAATGTTTGATACATGTTTTCGGCGTCTTACAAAAGAGCCGCTGCAATTTTTCTCGACTTCTGATTCTTGTTATAAAATAGCTTTCTAGGTTCGACTGACCACCCCTCGAGGGTATTCCACGTTTTGATTTTTAGTCATATAAATCTTAGATGTTTTACCGTTATAAATTAGGACACTTCACAAAGCTCTTCTAAACCAACTACGCCACTGCAACCTAAAAATAGGGAAAAAAACTAATATAGATAATTAAAAAGAATAATTAAGTCACCATTAAGAAATAAAATTCTTTATATCTAACTGGTCGTATAAAAAACCCCATATATATTCTAGTAAATTCTGATCTTCTCGTATTGAAAAATTGGAGTGGGCTGTTAGATAAATATAAATAGATGGCGTATCCTCTAATTTTCAGTGTAAAATGCTTAAGGGATTTTGAATTATACGCATTGATTATTTAGTATAATGCGCAAAATTTATGATAAAAAGTGATTTTTAAATACAGTTCATGTGTTTTAAAACGAGAAAATGCATAAAATTGTGCTATAATGACTCACTGCGCGTTTCTGAAAACATAAAGGAGAACTGATGTAAAAAACATATGTTATATTTTATGCCAACTATGAATAATTTAACGTAAAAGAAGTTTTATTTCTAATATACGTTTCTGTTTGTTATAAAACTTCGAAATATAAAATTAACCCCCTTAATTATATTTATTGCATCTAGTTATTTCGTTCTCAAATTATAAAATCTGAAGCCATCTTAGTTTAATCTTCGGTAAGTATTTCACAAATATTATGGTGTTTAAGAACATTAAAATATGTTAACTAAGTACTAAATATTATAAAACTCTAGGTATTATTAATCAGTATCCTCTTATATCTCTATTTTTTGTTTTTTCTATATGCTTTATATCTTAAAAATTATAATAAATTATTTTTTATTCTGCTGGTGTAAGAAGATTAATATACTTCCTACCCCTTTATATTCTTTCATGCGCGAAATTTTTGTTACGTAAGCAAATTTTACCGCTTAAATTCGTAAAATTTAAGTCACAATATACAGTTTGAATTTAAAAATTTTTTAAAACTCTGGTTATGCATCAAAAAGTCATCTACTATATCTTTTTTATAACAAAATGGTGTTTCTATTTCCTTTTTTAACACATATTAAATATTGAATAATCAAAACCCTATTTATTCTTTATCGATTGATATTTGACTGTGCAAATTAAAAAATTTGATGCAATTTTCAGTGTAAAAGCTTGTAACGCTATCATTATAGAAAAATAATATTTGCATACTGTAAATCTGTATAAATTTTATTTTTAATTAGTTTAAATTATTTTTAGATAATAATAAATGCAGAAAAATTAATAATTATATATTAAAATATCAGATATAATTAATTTCCTTTTAAGTAGCCTCTTTATGTTTTCCAAACTGCATATTATCTTTTTCTAATTATTTTTTGAGAACTTAATAAATAAAACGTTTTACAAATTTCATAAAAATCAAATATATTTATTTAGAAATTTTCATTAAAAATAAAATAAATTCTTTATAATCACTTTTTATATGTGTAAAATTTATACATTATATATGTTCTTTAATATATGTATTGCCGTTTTTGCAAATTTATGTGCGGATCTGCCATAGTCGATGTCTTATTAAAGTCGGTTTATATATTACGCCACCTTTGCTTCCTATATCGATTTACCAATTTTTGCGTAAGCTTTTTTAAGCCTGTACCAATAATATTTTTTCTTAAGAAATATGCGTCTGGTAGTCTGTGTCTTATATTGTAAATCCGCCACGCAATTTTGCATATTATTTTCCTGATAGAGGGGGTTAAATACTAGTAAATTTTCCTATATTAAGTATTTTGCTAGTTTTACATCCCTCAATCATTTCATTTTTTCATTTTTTTTTCGAAATTTTTGTCTCTTTTTTTGTAGTTCTGCCTTATATAGCTCCGTTTCATCGTTTTTACCGCATTCCATTTTATGATTTTGGTCGATGAAAGTTTTAAACTTGAAAAATCTATCGATTTTTTAAAGGTTTTTTAAGAAGTTTTCATAACTTCATCATAAAATTTATGTTTTTTCGCCGATATTGGTACATTTTTATAACATTATTATTAGATTTTGTTTTCCTTTATCCTCCTTAATGGTCTCATTATTCCTTAATTTTATTGATTTATAAAAATTTTAAGTTTTCTGCTAGATCTCTTACTTGTTGGTCGTTAACTTCTTTACCATTATCTGTTGGAATTCTCTAGGGAATCCATGATTATTTAAAATTAGGTTTTGGATTTTTAGGTTGAATTTTGATTTTTTGCATACAAATTATCCTTGTTTAAATCCATATTTGTTGTAACAGCGGATTTCTATAATGGTAAAGGAATTTAGATTGACTTTCGCGTGAAAAGAATCCTATATTATGTTATTGTCATTTTTAATTGGTATAAGTAGAGCTTATGATCTTATTTACCATTTTTTGTATATTCTCCTGCTTTGCTGCAGATGATCATTTTTCACCGTATATATCGATTTCCTTGCATCTTTTACCTCTGAAGTACCTGTTTTGGAGGAAAACTTCATATATGGTTGAGAGGCATGCCCAGTTATATAACTAATTGTATTTAAGATATGTATTTCTTATCTTCAGTTAATTATTCTATCATAGTTTTGTTTTAGTTCTTGTCTTCTTCAGGCCTACCGAATATGTCTGCAATGTTTATTTTATCTTTAACAGTGACAGCACATGATAATATATTTGAGATCATCGTAATAATCTTAGTATTCGCCTATTATAGTTGAGAGCCGTCTTATTTTATTGTAAATCTTACTTGTCAGTTCTCAACGTAAATTGTCACTATCTTAAGTAATGGCCGAACTGCAATATTCTTTGTTCCAATACCAGCGCTTTTTTTTCTAAATTGTGATAATCACTCGGCTTTTACGAGTCGCTTGAATGGACATGATGTTTTTTTTCTTACCCGATATTGTCAATCTCGGATAATTCTGCACCCATGGCTGCTCTCTATAGATAAATTTGAAAGAAAATTTTTGCACTTATCTGTTTTTTTTCTTTCTATGATATCTGCGGGTCGTATTTTACAAGTTAAAATGCTTCGCTGGCTTTAGGTCTTCAAGTTTTTTGCTTTAAACTCTTTTGTGTTACCCCTTATACTGAATCAGTCAACGAGCTTATTTTAATGCATTTTGCTTTCATGAGATGCAGAATGCAGCATTTTATGAATCCTTGAGCTTTTTGTGTGTATTCAGAGTTTAGAATCTATGGATTGCTTTAAACCTTTACTGGATCTAACTTGAATATGCCTTCGCACATCTTATTTCTAAGGAATAATACTTCACTTATAAGAAAATCCGAATATAGCTGTTAAATAATTTGCCGACTGTTTCTAAGCGTCGCTCGTGATTTTATATCGAGATTAAATATATAGTATGTTATTTTTATATGGCAGGGTAATCATTAAGTTTTTTAGCTGTTTACATAGTTTTCTTTTTAGATTGAATAGTTAAAGGCCTATTTCGAAAGCCAAAGAGCATTCGTGTATATTTGTATTTTTCCCCTTTCCAAGCAAATGCGGTTTTTATAGGTTCTCTTCTCTATGGTGTAAACTGAAAAATCATGAAGTGTAATCGAGTGTCAGAATAATTTTTTAGTGCGTAAGAGTTTCAAACCTCTCATCTATTTCTTTTAGATGAAATATATTCTTGATTGCAATTTTATTTGGTGTTTTTTTTAGTAGATACAGAATCTAATTAAATTATCACTCTACGGGACTAAAACATAACATTTTCTCTAACGCTATCTGATTCTTGGATCTTTTTTTGCATTCTGAGTTTTCTTTTCTTTCTTATCGATCTTGTTTATGTATCAATTTGCGATCTATGATCACTTTGACAATTATTAGATGATGTTTAATGGAAATATATTGCTTTTTTTAATGGTTTTAAGTTTTTTTGCATGGTTTATGCATCTAAAAGAGTGTATTTTAACTTCTATGTTGTAATGATTGTCATGTAAACTTGGATAATTATCCTGAGTAAATATATTTATATATTCACAATTTTTGTAAATTGCAATTTTTTACCCATAATTGGAATAATCTTTGGTTGATGCATCACAAATTTTTGTATTCTTAGTAGGATATTGATCTTATGGTCGCGTTCTGCTACTGGTATCTAGAAAGAATATTATGATTTCCTTCTAGGTAACCCGCTAGTTAGAATCCATGAATATAATTAGTCAAAAAAAGAAAAAAAATATTGTATAACTCTTTATAGTCGTCCTTCTCTTCTAAGGTTCACAAAAATTCATTTTTAATACTTTGAACCCTAGCTCTTTTTTAGGCTTATTAGCGATTTGCATTCTTAGTTAAAATTTTCTTAGAACTCATAAAATTCACTTAAAAAGTCCTTTATCAAATTTTATTTCTTATAATATCGAAAGGTGCTCATTTTAACCACATGCTTATTTTCTTCTCTTCCGTACGCTGAGGGGATTACTAGTTCGGCTGCTTTAGCATGGTCAAACATGTTCTTGGTTTTCCCTGCAATTTAAAAAATATTTCTTTACCATAAGAAATCACAGGATAATTTTATCACATAATACCTGCGACAATGCATATTTGTTTTATAAGAGGTACTATGCTTCCCTGATTATTTTTAATATTTTTTTGTGGTATTTTGGGTTTTTGTCAAACATTTTATCAATCTGTTTCCGGTATTTTCGTTCGGCTAAAGCAGCATGCATTAAAGTCATTAGAAAATCCTGGTTTGTTGCTTGTGGATTAATATTAGTGTTTCTTTGGTCTATTAAAATCCAGATCCTTTTGAATATACGTAGATAATTCTCTTTGCAGTGATATCATTGATATCTTACAATAAGATATATTCTTTGCGCTAGTCGTCCTTTTTAAAACATTTTATTTCGAATTCTACGTAAAAGGCTTGACAAATACCAGCCTTGTTAACGAAATAACGTTTAATTGCACTTTTATTAACGGGTTTGTCATACTCAGGGTTTCTATTAAAGTCGTTTTTTTAATCGTAGTATATTTTGGACAAATTATATATTTTTAATATACTCTACGCATAGATTTTAAAATTAAATATATACGTTTTCTGAATTCATCTTTAAATATTTACATTAATTTTTTATTGTAATTGTATCATGCAAAAAACTCTAATATTCTACTTGTTTCGTTCTGTGTGTTTATTTTTCTAAGCTTAAAATAGTATGAATTAAAAATTATACAGCCTCTTATAATATGCTTTTAACATTTAAAAACATGCATTTTAAATGGAATTGCATGGGTTTATATATAATTGATCTAAATTTATTTAGCTTTTATTACATGGTTTTTTTAAAAAAAAAATTTTACCAAGTGATTTTCTGTATTTGTATTTTTTGGGTATATAATTCTAAAATTTAAAACAATTTTTTGTGCTCCGATGTTATGTTAGAGGTATCATTCATTTGTGAAATTAAAAATTGAAAGGCTAAATTTAATAAGGGAAATGTTACAAAAAAACTACATCATTATATTAGTTTAAAGTTCCCTAAAATCTTGGTTTAAATATGCAATTATCCTGAAAAATTATAATTTAACAAATTGCGTTGTATTTTGCCGATTTTTTGAACTAAATTTATAAAGATTCTATAAAAAAAATTTGTGTCTGAAAGAAAAAATTTAGAAGATCTTCTGCACAGATTCTAGCAATAGAACCTTTTATTCATAAAAAAACGTCAAAAATTATTCCCTAGCTTCAATCTAAATTTTCGGTTTTTTTTCGAAAATAGCAATTTATTGATATTAAATGATATAGATATTCTTTGATCATAAAAAGCCTTTTAAATTTTTCTATGTATAGTATACATGTTATTTGCATATATATTACATATTTTTTCTTTAATTATCCGATTCTTATTTATTTTTTCATTGCTTAAAATAGTTTTTGCCGCATATTGCTATAAAAGTTGGAATTCAAAAACAAAATACAATCGACATAAAAAAACAGTTTAATATTATATATATAGAAAATATAGTTGCAGCTTTTATACACAAAAATTTTCAATTTTTTGCTTTTGATACAATTTGTATTTTTTATTGATATATATAGTGAATACAATCAGCACCAAATCCTTATTTTGTTAATCAAGAATAGCCACGTTCATTATTTGTAATTCGATTCAAAAATATTTAAAACTTCATAGTATACTTTATATAGGCGCATACAGGCACTTTTGAGCTTTTCACCGTGCGGTACTCATTTTGTTTGACATTTAGTGTCGCCTAATTATTGAATTTAGTAATAGTATGGTATTTTTAAGAGTCTTTAGGCAAATTTGGTTATCTTTTCGATCTTTGTTATTTTTTATAATATCATATACCACTTAAACATTTTTGCTGTAGATTTTGAAACATTAAAAAACGAAAAAGTCCTGTTGAAATATAGAGCTAACTCAAAAATTATTGGCAGCATTATAGCATAAATTACCATGGTTAAACTATATTTTAATGTTCTAGTTGTTAAAAAATAAAATAAAAGACCTAAATTTTCTATTTTTGAATTTAAAGCACAAAAATAAAATATTCTTAAAATTATACTTTATCGATTTCTCCCCTTACGGATCGAAATACCTATTTTTTTCATATTAATTCAATATATATCATACGGAAACATCTAATCTAATATTTATTCATAAATACAACTATGGATGAGCTTGGTTAATCATTTAATTATGGTCCTTTTACATATAACTAAATTGATGATTTGACAAGTGATTTATACATTTAAAGTATAAAATGGGCACACATTGGATATTTTATCTATAAAAATGTATGAATATCTATTTAAATGGGGAAGCGTTATATTACCTCCTGATAAAAAAAGGTTTCTGGTTGCAAATTTACGGAAAAGCGTTTTTTGAACAATTCTAATAAAATAAAGGCATAAGTCAGCAAATTTTATGCTTTAAAAATATTCTGAATATGGATATCCGCATTGTTTGTAATCAAACATGACCATATAAAAATATTGCGCTTATAAATGCGAGTCGAGCGTAAATATAGAGCTTAATAATATTTTAATTTATTTTAATTGCGCTCAAATGCTGACTTTGTTCCAATAAAATCAATTTAAAAAATTTTTGTGTGTTTTTTTCAAGGATTATGAATGTTAATACACGGTTTTGGTAAATTTATTTGCATTTAAATTTTCCTTGGAAATCAAAATCTATTTATTATAAAAATTTGAACATTAAATGTTAGTTTTTTTAAAAAAATACACAATATTACCCGTAGAATGCAAGTTAATCTTCTATTTATATATATAAACATCGTTAAGATGCAGATTTCTGTTAATATAATGGCTTTTGTTATGATATTCTGGTTATTTTCGCACTATGTTTTTATTTTATTATATAAGAATCGACCAACACATTCATATAAAAAATATATGGATTTGAATAAAATGGTAAAGAGCTAAATATATATTTATTATATATTATTGCAAAAAAAAAGTGAATATCCGTTTTTTATAATATTGCAGCTGTTTGATTTACAAAATAAACTCTTTTAGCTCAACGGATCAAGTTTGAA
Source organism: Rhyacophila brunnea (assembly GCF_057557595.1). Classification (NCBI taxonomy): domain Eukaryota; kingdom Metazoa; phylum Arthropoda; class Insecta; order Trichoptera; family Rhyacophilidae; genus Rhyacophila; species Rhyacophila brunnea. Next base: position 679,168 of record NW_028232770.1, on the reverse strand, counting down.
TCTTTTATAATTTTATGTCTGATTCATCTGTGGGAATATTCTATAACACGTGAAATAAACAGAATTCCAATATTTTTCATATTAAAAAAAACATATTTTAAATCATCACATTTATGAATAACTAAGTATTATTTTTGATATGTCTTCATTAAAATAATTATAATTTTCGAACCCATATTTTTGCGCCTATTATCAATACAAGTAGAATTTATTAGCAAAAGGTAATTTTTCGTATATTTTAATGGCATCGTTATATTTTTTTTAATCTGTAACTTTTTTATTTTCTAAATTCAGATAGTGTCGGCCATCTTTAATACATATGCAGACGTACCTGCGTTTTTTCCTTTTAAGATCCTAAAATTAAAATTCACAATTTTTTTCTTATTTGAGCATGCATCTAATTTACAATCTTGTAAGATTTGCTTTAAGTTAAAATTTTGTTTTTTTTGTTCAATGATAGGTTTGATATATTCTTTTTCGGAAATTATGGATTTAAATTGGATTGAGTATCTCACTTGATGGTTCTGTGTGCAATCGATATTTTTAATGTTTTTTATTATTTTTTATTTGATACAAATTGTTTAAAATAGCCAACAGATTCCTATTGTATCATCAACTTATTGATATATTATGAGCGGATTTTATAATAAAAGCCACAACTACATACGTAAACTTTTTGCATAAATTTTTTTATTTTGAGTCTTCTAAAGCTCCAATTCAAAAAATCAAAATCATGTGGGCTGATATAAAATAGATCGACAAAATCTATTACCAAAAAAATATAAACTATAGTTTTCATGTCATTCAATATTCTAAATTCAAATAAACGATCAAATCACGTATTTAATCTGATATTACGTCAGTATATGCTAATTCATAGATTTCTCTAATTTTTGACGTAAAAAATGTATTTGCGTCCACCAAGATACCTCATACACTTAAATAAAAACAATAAACATTACTTAATATTCATATGATATAGAATTTAAAGCGGCTTTTGGTCAATTTTTTAAAAAAAAAATTTTTTTTTTTGTATATGGTCACCCTATGTTTTTTATTCCATCACAATATATCTTTGTCAAGTTCATTTTTAAAAACTGTCCAGATACCAAAAAAATTTGATTTTATTTCTAAAAAAAAAATTTATTCGTTTTAAACTATCATCATTCAATTAAAATTTTTTTGTGTTTACTCTAGACATGTTTAGGTGAAATAAAAAAGGCTGGAAATTCTTATACTAATCGAGAAAAAAGGTTATATATTATGATATTTTCGTTATAAATAGTTCTTTACGCTTGTTTCATTATATTTTTAAAATTTTAAGGGGTTTGATTCATAAGACCAGCTCATATTTCAATATTAAAATGCCATAATTATTTTATTCGTATATAACTGAATTTAATTATCACTAAATAGAAAAAAAAATTGGATAAACATCTTTTTTCTACTTTGTATTATTAATGTTAGTCTGGAAAGTTATGGTCGTAAAGTATTAATTTCAAGGCCAATTATTATTCGAAAACACTTTTTAATATGCTAATTTTTTCATTTTCTATGGGGTGCGTTTAGTTTCTGGAAAACTATATAATTCTGGAAATGCTATAATCTTTGTATTTAGTTCCCATGCCTCGATATAAATAATAATTGGGAAAACAGCCACTTTTGAAAAACTCTCATTTAGATTGATTTTCTGATTTATTTACTTTTATCGTGGTATTAGGTTCGTAGATCTCTTTTCACTATATTATATTACTATTTTGAGGTTCTATAAAAAAATTTTAATGCTAAATTCAACCATTTTGTACTCTAAATCATACGAATTATTGACCTAGCTCTGGTTTAAGAACTTCGGATGCATCTAGAATCCAATTTAAACCATCGAAAATTATAATTTAATATTATTAAAAAGAACGTCGATAAAAATTATATTATATTTTGAATTATTTTTACAACAAATTAATTTCATGGTAATATTTATACAATATTTTAGTCTTTTTAGACTTATTATTATATTTTTAAGCGTATTTAAATATGAATATAAGGAAGTTTTATGCTTGTATTTGATGTGAATGATAAACTTATTTCTATAAATTATTTGAATTAAATACCTTTTCCTTTTTTCATAGCGATTCATAAATTTAATTAACCCTATATTTTATATTAGAACATTTTTGGCTATAATATCTCGAATTATTTTGTCTTTTTAATCTAAATTAGTTTTAAACCATACTTTAAGATACCAGGCTGCGTTCTTAGAACGTAGGATATAGAAAAAAAAAGATATTTCATTTTTACTAATGTCTAAAAATAACTTCATTATTAAATTCAATACAAATTAATGATTTTGAAAAATAAATTACAATCAATCAATTTTGATTTTTGATCTTAATTTGCATAAATATATATGATCAAGTACAAGAAAGAATGAAATTAAAAATATTTCGTAAATTAAAAGGTATGAATATTATAGCTTCAACGGTTCAATTTTTTTTATATATTGCGCATTTCTTCTGCAATCAATTACTTTCTTGCGTACTCTTTTTTCTTTGTTTGATGACTTCTTTTCTATATAGACTTAAACACACTGTGGTACTCTCTTTTATATTTACGGGCCTTTTTTTTTCTATATCACCACTTTTTTCATATATCAAGAATAAACAATCTGAAATCGAGGCAAATGACTCGTCAAAAGAAAAATACGCAAATGAAAATCAAAAGCATGATTTAGTCTCCAACCAATGTAAAGGTGATTTTATTCTTAACAACTGCGAGCATACTAGTGAAATTCAAACTCAATGTATTGTTAATAATGATAATAATATCGATGTCCAGCGTTTGGTTTCGGCGTCTCCCTTAACAGACGAATCTGTAGTGGTAAAAACAGATTTAGTCAACAATAGGGATAAAAGTGGTCGTTTAAGTGATGGGAACACCAATAAAAATGACAAAAAGAAAAAATTGGTGAAGGAAAGCAATTCTCCGCTCGTACATGACACATGGATTACGCCTAGATCCAAACAAGAAACGAAAATCCTTGTTAATGATAACTACAATTATATTCGTCAAAAAAAAACAAGTGAAATTCAAAAAATCGAACAAAATCATCATAATGAGAACGATAATACCTTTCACGAGTTAATAATAAAAAAAAATGAATCAAATTTAGCCGAGGGCGTGAAATCTGATACTGGAAATATTCAGGCGTTAAAAATTAAAAAGACAAAAAATATAATGGTTCCCTTGGAATTAGTAAAAAGCCAAAGTAAGCCAATTATTTCCGTAATAAACAATAAAAGTATTAAAATAGAACCTTTAAATCATAAAAACCTAGAGCCAATAAAGAACGAAACAGAAATAAAAATAGTTCCGAAGATTAGTAATTTAGCAAATTATGATGAAATTCAGCACCAGAACGCAAAAAAAAAGATTGAGAAACAATGTAGAACTACCACAACTGCTTTAATTACAAATATAAATGTTGATGCACAAGTTAAGGCCGATGAATTTTTGATTGAATCTTTGAATAAGCTTGAATTTAATTATGACACTAATGAATGTCTAGGTTATAAGACACTCGAAATCCAGATAGATAACTTAAATATCTCCGATTTAAAACAAATTTACAAGGAAATTTCAAATTCTCTAGATGTAAAAAGTCATCAAAGTTTTTTTCAAAAACTTGTTGATATAGTTAATAATTTTGATTTGGATGTTCAAATGAATACATTCTCTGATTTGTTGAATTTCATAAGTAATTTAATGAAAAATAGTTTTGAATGTAAGGTCGAAATGAATCACCTTATTCTTGCCTTGGATGACGTTTGTATTTTGTTAAGGGATTTTCATAAATCATCTCCAAAAAAATGGCCAAGTCCAATAAATTTTCTTGATGTGAGTACCGAAATCGACATGAAAAATGTTTTAGAATACGTAAAAGAATTATATGATAGAGATTTAGATGGTAACATGGCAATATTTCTATTTCTATATGTTTAATCATTATGAAATTTACCGCGTAAAAAAATAAATATTAAAATTCATTTGTATGTTTAGTTGTATGATATTTATATAGTTTCTCTTTCAATGTATAACCTGAATAATAAATTGCTTCGCAATTTCGGTTTATATAAACACATATTCATCGATTAATTTGTCGACCTTATTGTTTTTTACAAATAATATTTAAGTTTCAAAAAAAATATTATATGCTATAATCTGTAGTATTGATACACATCGTTTTATTCATTTTTAATGTTTTTAATGATAGAGCATATAAGTTAAAATAACTTTTTATGTTAGTTTAATTTTATAAATATCATATTAAACAGGATGTATTCTATTCAAAAATGTCAGCATGTATTGAATTTAAATGAATTACGTACAAAGACTTTGAATTTGTTGGAACAATTTTATGCTGCGCCAATAATCGCCATCTTTTATTTTGCAATAAATTGAACATTAACATGACAAAATTTGGATATGAATGATTATTTTGTCGAATTATTGCTTAAACAAGGTTTAATATCATTAAAGTATATATAAAGTTGCAAATTTTATAATAATATCGTAGGGTTTTATAAATATCTTGCTTAAATATAACTAGTTTTAAATTTTATTGTTTTTTAAATCATAATCTACAAATTACAGTCGTTTTTCTGGGTTTTTGTTATATTTTGCCTCCTATTATTTAAATATTTAATTTTATGGGGATTTCTTAATTATTTAAATATAATTTTTCGTGTCTCATCAGAGTCAGAGGACGAAATATATTTCTCCATAAAATTGTTTTACGACTGTATTTTTTTATGAATTATTCTGGGATGTTATATTTTAGTGTGTGCGTTATTTTAAATAGACATATTCACTAAAATATTAATAAATCTCGGGTGAGTCACCGAACAGCAACCCTTTTTCATCATCAATTATTTTAAATGTCCACGAAAGTCTCATAAACTGCTATTTTGCAAGATGTCCAAGAAATATAAATAATTGTATTTTTGAATAATAGATGGATAAGAATAGAGAACTAATTTTTGTATTATATTAATAAATCTTTAAACTGGTGTTTGTAATAGGTTTGATCCGTTTCATATAATAACCATAAGTGAATTTTAAATTTTAAATTAATGATCAAGAATAAAATAAAAATATAAGGCGATTCGGAATATTCTGGTTATGTGTGAATTTTTACATTCAAATACTAGTAATTTATGTTATTGAGACCTACTATGTATCTTTTTGGATTTATTAATACGTGGTAGAGAGGAATTCCATGATTTTTGCTGCGAATTAAAGTGAATTCATGACTCGAGCATAATTTTACTCAAGTTATGTAAATAAAGTTTAAGTTGTGTCTAAATGTTTGTAAAGGTTTAATTCATATAAGCTAAAGCGCTGTTTTGGATTTTCCCGATTAATATATAAAGGCAATGTCTATTAAGTCCCATATCAATCAATATTAAATTCAGTTTAAAATAGATATGTCATTTATTTTTCAAATGGTTATAAAATTATTCACATGTTTTCGAAGAGTGACGAAGGCTGAGTAATGTAAATATTCGACCTTGGATCTTCAATTTAATAGATTGAAGGTTCTAATACCACTCATACAAGAAAATTGATAAATTAACAAACTGTTTATAACACATTGACATCGGAAAACTCAAAATGCTGTTTTTCGCAGATTATCGGTCAAGGGCGGACACGGCAGAAGTCGTTTTTTTTAAATATCTGTTTTTTACGGGGACGGCATTTCATGGTACTGTAAATCGGCGTGGAATTAAACGCCGCAAGTAATTATCATTAGTCTTACTTCTTTTCTAGATTATAAGGGGTAAAAATCAACAGTCATATAGATTTGTGTCGATATCTCAATTTCTAGTTCGGTTTGAGGCATTTAAAGTGTCGGGCTGATTTTTCATATCGCTCGCGTTGTTTTTTTTTGCATAATATTCCTTATTTTATTTCGTGAAAAAAATATTACCATTGTATAAGACGTTTTACCCTAACAAAAATGTCTTTACAATCCGATAATACTGACGATGAAATATATGACGAAAATTTATCCGATTGCACATCTAAAAAGGCTTTTGACGAATTATCAGACAACGAATCAAGTGATTATGAGAGAATAATAAGGCCTAGAAGGATTCACCGTCGCACTATTGCAAGTAATTCTGAATTGGAGACGAGCTAAAACTATTTTCAAATGAAATGTAATTGTTAGAAAATCTCTAGTTTTGGAATCATTCTTAAGCCGATGCGGTTGAATTAAGATTCGATTGCCATCAAACTCTAAGTGATGCAGTAAATTTATATACCGGTGATAGTTTGTTTAAATTTTTTGCAAACGAATCTAATATATATATTATCACCAGAATTCCCATAATTATGAATTATGTATTAAATCGGCAAACGAAAAAATATTACTTTGAATGAAATGAAAGGATTTCTGGGTTTTTTTCTTTTTATGGTAAAATTCCCTGTGATATGAGGGACGAGTATTGGTTTACAGAATCAACAACTAAAACTCTTTATTTTGCTAAAAAGATGTCCAGAGACCGATTTCGGCAAATTTGAAGAGCGTTGCATATTTTTAACAAAGAAGATATCATAGATAGTTCTGACCAATTAATGACTACTTTTTACAAGAAATTTATTGAAATTTACAAAAACCATCAAGAATAAAGTTTATATGTTGCGATGATACCTTAATTAAGACTATTTTTTAGAATTTACAATACGTCGAAAATTGTAAAATACGTTATACTGGGGCTAATTTTATGTAAAAGTGATTCAGGCTAAATTTTCAATATTGAAATATATTGCGCACAACGAGTAAAATTACTGGAAACTATAAAAAAAATATTGTATCATCGTATACTAATTTATGACACCATTTTTATATAGACCATTAAAACAATGGTGTTAAAAGTTGTATGGCTTTATTATTGAATAGAATAGGTGTTTGTACTCCATAAAAAAAACTAGGTGTCTAATCACAACGTTTAAATTTTTTATACTGAAGAAAGGCGATGTATGAATGCAAGTTCGTCAATCTAAAAAAAAAAATTCGAACGTTTCGACCATTCATACAGCGAAAATGGAGGAAATCCGTCACATCAATATAAAAAATGCAATAAAATTATAAAACTAATTACTGTGATCTAAAGAAATAAGCATATAAAGGGTGTTGATCGTGCTGATTAATACCTTTCATGATACAATATTGCGAAAAACTTACTAAATAGTTTAATAGTTTAGCATTTTACCCAATAAACTGTGCACTTTGATATTATTTTGTCAAGTTCAATTCGGTCCTTGAACCAAAGATGAAATTTAAAAAATACCTGCATGAAGACGCATTGTATTGGCCAACTGACTGAATACTTTATGATGAAGAATATGATAAACCCGAATCTGGGATCATCGACACAACCTAAAAAGCGAGCACTTAAATACGATCCACCCGCAATATTGTCGAAGGTCATGAAACAGCACATATTAAGTAATATTGTAGGTAAGTGTGTGTCAAGAAATCCCCTCATACAGTGTCAGGTATGCGCAGCTCACCAAAAAAGAAGTCGAAAATGTTTTATTTGCCGATTTTGCTGACTACAACTTCAGCCTGGAAGATATTTTGAGCACTATCATACCGTAAAACATCATTAGATTATAATGCTAAAATTTTGTTTCATGTTTTTTATTATATAAAGTATAATCATAATGCCGAATTTTCGTTTGTAAAAGTGACAACCGACTGTCCCACAGAAAATTAAGTGTTTCATTGCTTATTTAGCTCTGTTATCATCTCAGGAGCGATGAAATCAAACCTTGTCATTACACGCAGATAAACCGGTTTTTCAATGAACTCAATTATGTAATGCTTATAATGCCGATTTTTTTCAGGTACTTACCAATTTTCTACTGCCTTTTGCATATATTTTTATTAGTTTTTTACTCTTGGTTTTATTGTTTTTTATAACAAGCATATACTTTTAAAAATTTAGATAATACATGCAACTTCAGTATGTAATATATTATCAACGTAGAATGGATATCTATTCTTTGGAATAATAAATACTATTTATAAGTTGAGTGGTTTCTTCAAACTAGGCGCGGTATGCGCCAAATACCCTTTTTGACAAGAAGCAATAAAACTCACGAGTTATTATATACTAAATGTTTGCCATCTAAGTTTTAAAGACGATTTTTTTAAAAATTTATGCGATTATTTGTTACCAAATCCAGGGAATGTGAACTTTCGGTTATAGAAAGTGTATATAATTATTTATTATATAATTAAATGTAATATAAAATATGTTAACTTTTACATTGAATATTTTAAATATTAAATATTGATTGGCGATCCTTAAATTGATATCAGGTTTATATATTAATCTTAGAAATATAGTATAATTTTGATGTAATCAAAGTATTTACACTTTATTTCTGATGATAAAATGTCATATATGATGTTTTGAAAATTTAAATGGAAAATATTGTTTCATTTAGAAGTTGTCTCAATTTTAAAAAGAAATATATTTTTGCACTAATCACAAAAAAACGCCCGCCACTGGATAGAATCTATTTTTTCGGGTGCTTTCTCAAGAAATGTTAATGCCGCTTAGCTGTAAGGGATACAGAAAATACGTTAGGCCTCCCATAGTAAAAGAAAGCTTTCGGCTTTAAAAATACACTTGATTGTGGATCTAGAAAAATTATATCGATTCTTGAAAGTAAGTGCAAGTAATCAAAGAAAGTTATGGTATGATGGTTATGTTTCCCGATTACTATGTCAATATTGGCGTGACGCCACCTTTGGTTTTTTTAACTTATATATTTACGTTTAGAAACTATTTCTATGGTCAAACGTCTTTAAGATGTTGGAATTGGCTATTTTATATGTATTACGCATCATAAGTCGATAAAAGTCATTCTTGGTGTACTCTTTTATTTTATTGTCCTCTTTTATAATATTTCAATAAAAAATGTCTTAGTTTATGCCGCCGTAGTTACTTTTATTCATGTTTCACTGACTAGTGTTAGTTAATTTAATTATTAAACAGATATTGTATGGCACTCAAGTTGATTCGTTTTAATATTGGAATAAAAATATGTTTGCTCTGCTAGTGTTTTCTATTTTTTTGATTTTAATTCTTTATGGCGATAATAATAACTGTTTAAGAACCAAGACAAGAAATATAGTTTAAATCAATAAAAAAAATCCAATTTTTTCATGGAGCATTATGAAAAAAGAGCAAACAATAGAATATAACGGTTTTGTGAATCGCAAACAAAAGCCAGAATCTGGTCGTAAACAGCACTTTATAAATATTTTTTCATAGCATACAGACCTCTCAATATGTTGGAACTTCATAAATAAAGATATACCATTAAAAAAATATTTTTGAATTAAGCATACTTTATGTACCTACAAATGGTATATTTTAACATTTATTTTAAGATTCGATCTGTTTTAATGCACACCAACATTGTTAAATTTGTTTAATTCTAAACGTACTATATTATTTAAAAGTTGTATTTAATAAGATGCAAATTTCTTTTATTGTCGGGTACGATTAAATACCATTTTATTGCTGATAAATAATTTTTGCCTGATATGTGATCTTACGAACAACATGTACTAGTTCTCGTATCATAATTTAAAAATTAATTTTTTTCTAGATATAATTTTTTTTATATCATTTCAAATAAAAAGATGTTTCCGATAAATTCCAAGTTTTTAAACAATTAAAATATTATTTTGTAGCTATTGCGAAATTTATGTTCTAGTTGTGTGATAAATCGAGAGAAATCTATATAGATATACCCTGCTTGAATGTGTATTTCTTAACGCTTGTTACAGCTCCCCAAAGTATTATTTAAATTTGCGTCGAAAATAACCGAAATAAAAACATTTTAAATGTTTTAAGAATAAAGCTTAACTCATATTTTTTCTGATTTCAGTATCTGTCAAAAAATGTTTTTTTTCGTATAAATTTATGATAAATCTTATTGCTATTAATTTTGTGATCATTGTATCTGTTTCTATAATTAGATAATATATTTTTCATAAAAACTAGTAGTATTGTTTTACGCGCAAAAAATTCAGGTAAAATGAATCATTCTTTAAAAAAATATATATGATTCTCTCTCAATAGCTTTTTAAGATTCGAAAAAATTGGCCTAGATTTATCTTCAAATTCTAATAATTATACGAATATTTTATGGCCTCTTTAATTAAAATAGTCTGTATATTTTATTCTTGTGGCTTTTCGCTATATAGAATTTGCGATAACAAATTCGTATTTCTAAATCAAGCACGCATAACATAAAAATTTTGACGAAAATTTGTGTCACATAGGCTCTTTTTTTATGTGATAAAAAATGTATGCCTATAATTCATTTCGACGCCAGGTATTTTATAATCAAGGGTATAATTATAAATCTAAAATTTTAAATTAATAGGGTTTTTTCATCGTACAATACAGTTTCAAGATTTAATTTTTTTGCATTAGAAAAATATGTTTATCAATAAAATTTTGTATAAAAAATCATGGTGTTGAATCTTACAAAAATGTAAATACAAAACAATTATCATTATGAATTATTAAAACTAGCCACAATAGTAAATTTAAAATCTATAATTTTGGCGCATATATGCTCTTAAAATATTAAAATCTGTATAATAAATTATTTTTGACTTCTTCTGTAATTTGATGCAGATTTTGATCTTGTAAACGGTAGGAATTCTTTAAAAAAAGTATACCAGTCATGGCTGAAAGGTATCGATTGTTGATTTCAAATTTGAAAATGCTGATTGTATTGAAGTTATGAATACATCAGATATTTTTTGCAATAATTATTTTCTTAAATGTATTTTTATACACTAATATGTAAGTGGATATTTCAAATTATAAACGGATCTTAAAAATACTAATTTTTGAAAGTAAATCTACTAATTTTTATTTATAGTTCAATCTTGTAAGAAAATACGATTTTTTTTTATTTAAAGCTATATTTTATTGGTTTTTCATGAGAATATTATATTTATAAGATCAAATTTTTGCTTCTTAATATAAATTCTCTTCTATTCACTATCTTTCTGTGACTATGAATTCTTGAGTTTTCCTCTGTTCTACAGTTTGAATGTATGCTTTTATTCGGTTTGAAACTTTGGGTTTTATTAATTCTTTTGTGTTATTGTATTTCAAAACTATCTCACGTCCTGATATATACTTCCACCATCGTCTTTTTACGTTTATATGAATTTATTCAGTTTTAAATTATACTATACAGAATGAAGATAATAATTGATTTAACTTGTATAAAATTGCATTATAGACATCCGTGTTGCATTATTCAAATATAATAACACCATTAACTTTCCAATTTTCTATTTTTAAAAGATTTCCAGGAAGCATATACACATAAAATAGTAAAATATCTTGCCGATCTGATTGTTCCAAAGTTAAATGTTCAACTATAATTTTACAGATTTATTTACTGCTTTATTGTATTTCTCATGAATCATACTTTTCTTCTTCTTTTCTAAAACATAAATTCAATAAATACTTAAAAGTTAATATTTCAAAAAAAATAGAAAATTAAACCATTAAAAATGAACTATTTTAAGATCCTGAAATTCAAATTTTCATATATTGCTAATTTTTTACCAAAAAATCATATGAAACAAAAATAATTCTTTCAAAAACAAGTAATTTCTAAAAAATTTTAAGCATATTTTTTGATGTAGTTAGTTATATATTGTATTATAAGATTTTTTGACATATTATAAAAAAGTCTTTGATAACTTTGATCTCAGATACGAAAAAGCGAATATCTGTTTTATACAGATAAGCAGATTACAATATATCATAATTTCTATATTTATATTAGCATATAAAATAAAAATAAAGGCATTTTTTACGAATTATTTTATATTATAGCATCTCAAGGGGTGTATTCAAATTTTTCATAACTGTTTTCGCGTTTTAGCAGATTAAGAAACAATAAATATACCGAACTCTTATTCCAAAAATAAAATAATGAATTTTTTTTTAAAAAAGTAATAATTCTTACGTGAAAACAATCTTATAGTATTTTTTTATTTATGACGAGGCGTTTCCACAAAAAAAAATATATCGCAGCTTTATTTCAAATATAGAGTTGTATATCTGTTTTTTTTATAATAGAACATATTGAGTAGCAGCATTCATTTATAAATGTTCGATGGTTTGGTTTAAGAATTTCATAAACAATAAAGGAGTTCATAAAAAAAGAAATAATGTCAATTTATATCGTATTTTTCATCTAATATTATATTTTTGATTTTCTTGTCAATAGTGATGTTTCTTCTCTACTAGTATTTCCTCATTCCTTTTGTGGTTATTAAGATTATATCATCGATTAATGTGATTTTGAACAATTATAAATTCTGAATTCGAATATTTATAAATAGCATCTAATAAACTGTGAGAAAAATAAAAATTATATATAATACTGATCAACTTAGTAAAATCATCTAAAGGAATAAATTGATTGATATTCTGATAAAAAGTAAGAGTGGGTATATTTTCATGTAAATTTTATGCAATAAAATATATATGAGAAAGTTATTAGTGCAAGGCGATCTTTTTATCGTCGGTACGTTTTTGAAGAAAATAAAACTATATTTATTGCGAAATTTTCCACTCCGCAAGACACTTGAACTCATCTCATTTTATAGAAGAAGAGCAGTTTATGAAGATAGATCAGGGGACGGTGTCAAAAGATGCATCAAGGAGTTGTGCAATATTCCAAATATGCTGATCACGTCTAAATAGATAAAATTGATAAAAGAAAATTAACCCATAAATATGAATTTATTTCGAAATTTTCTATGAATATCTCCGAAAAGGTTATTTTTTATGGGATAAAAATATATGAATATTTTATTTCCGATCATATATTCAATTAATATTTAGTATGTTCAGAAGAATATTTGCATACATAGCGGAAATATCTTTGTGATTATAAGGCACTGAATTTAAATTTGTGTGATTTGATTCACGATATTTTTTGGTATTTATATAAATGCCGCGTTTATTAGTAAGAATAAAAACCCCCTATATGTAATTTTCTACTGTTAAATATCACATTTTTTGTTTTCTAAGGTATTAAAATCATTTTTCTTTACTATTTAAATTTGTAAAGCTTAATTAAGTATGATCAATTTTATTTAAAAATGAATAAAGTTGTATCGAAATACAATTTGCACGTCCTACAATATTTACATTGAAATGGTTCTATTTGAAAATAATTTTTCGAATGATGCAATGCTTACAATACACCTGTTGATTATAATTAGGTACTATATAAATTAAATTTATAAAATCATATTTTTTTTGAAAGAATTCGTTAAAATTTACTGAAGCATATTCTTTTTAATTATGATTCGAATCATAAAACCCTGATTTTTTATATAAATACTAGTTCTTAATAAATAATTTTCAGTATATTTGAGTTTTTTTTATCTTTTTGGCACATTTTTATGAGAATATCTTAATTTTTATGAAGATAGTGAGAAAATTTGTATTTTTCTCTTGAAGAAACCTTTGAATTTAGGTAATTGCACATATTATAAAAATATTGAATTTTTCAGATATAAAGATAATGATAACAATTCAATCTCTTAATATGGTTACATCCTTCTATAATCAGAAGGTCTAGTAATTTTATGTGTGAAAAAGTTCGCGTATTAGTAGAATAGAAATCACTTTGTGTGGGGTATTACCCTTTCATAAAAATAGTTGGTGTCAGTTTAAATCAATAGTGGATTGTATTCCGAATCTAGTTCTTTCAAGAATTTATTTTATATTTTCTGGTGATATGATTATCTTTTAATCATAAAAATCCAATTTTGAAAGGATCATATGGATATTTAATGATATTCAGATGTCCTAAAAGAACCACTGTTAAAATATGATTAAAGTTTTTTTGATGTTAAATTGGTACACTGAACATAATTTCTTTTTATTTATAAAAAAATCATCAATAAACTTTCTGCAATTTTAAATTTTAATGATTAAAGACTTTATTTTTTGTGTGTTGGAATAAGATAAAAATAACGAATAACTTATCTATAAAAAAAATAATTATGATTTCCAGCTCCGTAAAAAACAAAGTAATTTAAGAATTGATTTTAATGAAATTTTTTCAGACAATCGATATTTTCACATTTTACAAATTCGTGTAACTTTTTACAAATATCAAAAATGCCATTATCCTTTGAATCACCCTTAAATTGTTCTGCTTTTATAAAATTCTGACCTTTTAAACTTTTAGAAGGTGAATCATCAACCAAAACAATCTCATTAACATTAAATATTTCATTCTGCCCGCAATTTAAATCTTTCCATATTTTAGAAACGCCATTTAGATCCTTAATCCATTTTGATGCTTTAATAATGTTGCGATCAGGTCTTTCGAAACAATCTTCTTGTGATAAATACCCGAGAACCTTTGTGAAAATTGGTTTTAATGCATCACTAAAAATACGCACATCTTGTTCGAGGCATGTAGACCAGAAAATATATGGTTCTTTGTGTTTATGTAAAAATTCAGCAAGTATTTTGAGATGTGGCCTGAAATATAGAATATGATCATTGGTAATAAAATCAGGTTCGGTATTTTGCTCTTGCATCCGTATAATCGCTTCGGTATCCTCCTTTTTCGGCCTGTACAAAAGTGTACCAACTATATCTAAAACAATCATAATTAAGGATTCTATAATTTATTTAGATACTATTATAGGTTATATCTGTTAATATATTTTGCAATTTCTTTATTTAATCCAAGCTAATTGACACAATCTCACCTGATTGGTATGAAATGAATTCTGGTCGTTTCTGTCATTCAAATTAAAAATGGTTCGAGATTGTGTCATATTAAAAAAAATATGCTATTTAATATTTAAATTTGGCTTTCATAATTTGGTTATGGGCTTTGCAAACTATTTTTTGAATGCTTAAAACGCTTTCTTCGATATCTATTTTTACCTGATGCACATCTAAGGCAATACCCACCATAAAATTTCAATCTTCTAGAAAATACCTCACATTGAATGTATATAATACTTGATATTTTTTTATTCGATAAAATTTGAAATAGATAAAACTCATTTCTTGATATGTTTATAATTTTTATTATGTAAATCAGTATAAACTAAAAAAATGCGATTTACTTGGCATCTTAATTGGCATTGATCTATAACTTTAAACAAATATTATACGATATGTCGTAAAATGGGATGAAGTTGCAGCATAATTCATTAATAGGTATCTGAAAGACTTTGAAGACAAAAAATATTGCGTATGTACAAATATAGAAATAAGAAAATAAAGAAGTGTGAGGTTTTAAGAGGGGTAAAGGTATCTACCCAGATGTAAGAGGATATATTAAAGTGCATAAACATGATGTGCTAACGGGAAATCAATTATGTTATGTTAAAATACAATTATAAAATTAGAATACAAACATTAAACCATAAATAAAAAGATTATATATAAATCAATAACTTCTTATAATCTATTTTAAGATGGTTATTTTAATATCAATGAATTTTCGTTTAATTTTTCAATATACAAATGGTGTGTTAAGCTATTTCTTGTAGTTGTACAAAATTTAAATTATGTATTAAAGAAAAAGCCATATATTTTTAGTTTTCTTCTGCTTTTTTCAACATTTTTGTATCTCTTTTTAAAAGGTTTTTATCATACAAACGTTTTTCTAATTTCCTATTCGGTCTAGTATTTAAAATAACCCTGTTATTTCCAATTCAAAAAAAAACAATTTAGTTGACATCCTTTCGATCAAGGTGTGTAGTGGCGAGTTGTTTTAATGTGCTTTAATATATGGACTGAATTCCAACCGCAACGCATCCCGGATTTATATACATTTATTCAAAACAAGAAATACCCGCAAGGGGGCGGTCTGTCGAAACTAAGAAGTAAAACCATAAAAATATTTAATACAAAAGAGTAATTAAAGGTTTCTGTGTAAGATGACGATTAAAATGCCTGAACATTAACAGAAGCCAACTCTATTCAGCAAGGATATAGGTAAGTGTAGACTAGTGCAGTAGCATAATTAACCATCTACGGAAAGTAGATAGAATCCCATATCCCATCTTTATTGAATACCGTCTGGTAAACAGGCTTAACCTACATAGATCAAACTGGTAACAGTAAATGTGAAGGATCACACGCGGGGTGCATCAGAAAAGCAAAACTTTCTGACAGTCATAACGAACTTCCTATAAAAAAAATATATATTAGAATATAAAGTCGTCTCAAGTTTCAGATTTTAAGTTGATGTGATTTTTAACATCGCCTTCATTTTTTATATGATTTTATCACGTATAATTTTATATGATTAAAGAATAAAATAAATTCGCAAAAAATGATTTAAAAAATACCATGCGCATAAAAATTGATGATATTTAGATATATTTATTGATACATACATCAATACTTTATTATAATTTATTAACAGATGATAAATGAAGCCCCTCTAATTTACAGTTGCAAAGCAATAATGGTACCATATGTCATAAGATGTGATGGTGCGATCACAAAATATAAAAAGTTGTATATTAAGGGGTTTAGTAAGCATTCGCACAAATAATAGGATTGAGAAGGACTCTTGAATGATAAGTCTTGTGCTTATAAGGTGGTAATGTTTTAAAGTGGATTAAATTGAAGGAAGTATACATCGAATATATCATATAAACGAGTCTAAAGTTTTTGTTAGCAAACATGAAAAGTTAAAAGAAAAATTTTGACCCATCCAGATAAATAAAAAATGGCCGGACAAAACAGTTTACTTATTAGTTTTGAAAGATGATGAGAGTTAAAGGAGTATAAAGCAAAAACGTTTTATATGTAAAAGTAAAGTACTTGAAGAATTAAATAGCTAATGAACTAAAAAAAATTGTATCCGAAAATTATCAGGAAGTATTTGATTTTATAACATTTAAAAGTACCTTTAAAGTTTTGTTCGCTGTTTAATATGATAGAAATAAAGACCCTTATAATTTACAAATTCTATATAATTTGATCAGAACCATTTATAACCATATTACAGTGGCATAATTTTTCTATCTTATGTTATTACGGTTTTTTAAACCACTGTAAATAATATTAAATAAAATAGGAATCTCTTTTTATTGATTGATCATGATTTTTTGGCTATAAATTAATTATTCATTTTAGGGCTAAATTATTCTTCATAATTTTAGTTTTGTTTTCTCGTACGCAAAACTCATTAATACTTACGGCTATTTTATCCTTTCTGAAATCTTCTTCATTTCTCTCCTTCGCTTAAGACCTATCAATTCAATGGTTTTTCTCAATCCTAAGGTTTTTGGCTATAAATACTTATATTTAAAAAATATTGCTCGCTTTTCTGTTTTATTGTTCTGTTCTTTTCTAAAGCACTAGATAATGTACTCAATGAAATTGTTATTTGTTTTTTTTCGTTTCCTTGATAAATAAATTTCAAAACCAATGTATAATTTTTTGGATTAAATTATTATTTGTTTTATATCTTTTTATTTAAGGGTTAATTCTAGCACTGTACTTTCATATTGTTTTTGTGAAGCATGACGTGATTGATTTAACCTGGGTGCATCATATATATACCCTTCGCTATAGAATCAGTTTTATACATGATATTGATAAATTATTTTACAAACAAATAGATATATTCATTAGATAATAGTTATCAGTTTTATATATGATATTGATCAATGCTTTTTAAACCATTAATATTCTATATTTATTTTTTTATCCCCGTTACTCTCAGATTTATAAAATATTAAACTGCCCCCTTTTAAATGGGACGAAGACCAGGAAGATGTTACAGATACTGCAAAAACAAACCATACACCAAATCACGATATTGCCGAGGTGTGCCAGACTCAAAGCTATCAATTTACGATCTAGCGCGAAAGAAAGCCGATGTTCTCGATTTTCCTTTGAGTGTATCACTAGTATCCCAAGAAATTGAACAACTATCAGCCGAAGCACTTGAAAGTGGCCGTATAGCCGCAAATAAATACATGGTAAAGCATGCAGGAAAGGAAAACTTCCATATGAAGATTCGAGTGCATCCATACCACGTAATAAGAATTAATAAGATGTTGAGTTGTGCAGGTGCTGACAGATTACAGTCGGGAATGAGAGGTGCTTTTGGGAAGCCTTATATGAGAGCGACTCGACTTAAATATGGCCAAATTATTTATAGTATAAGGACTAAGGATCAGTATAAAGCTGCTGCTGAAGAAGCATTGAGGAGAGCTAAAAATAAATTTTCGGGGAAGCAAGTTGTTAAAGTGTCAACCAAATTCGGGTTTACAAATCTTGAAAGAGAGGATTTCGAAAAGCTTAAAAATGAAGGAAAGCTTATTTCTAAGGGAAATCATGTCGAGGTTATTAAGGAAAAGGGAAGTATCGAAACTTATAAAAATAAGTTAAATCAGGCTATATAATTAAATTTATATCGAAATACCTCTATTTTATTTTATAAATCATCTACAGGTACAAAAATAAGGGTGAAATTTCGTACACTTTCTATATTTTATTTAAATTCTAAAATTTTTCAACTATATTCTTACAATTTATATAGTTCTAAAATGTGTTTTGTTGATGTGAAAATACAAACAATAAATGTTATTGATTGATTGTACATAAATTTTGATGCAAATATGGATTTTAATATTTTATACCTACCGTGGTAGTGACACTTTTTATTTTCATAATGTAAAGATGCGATTGTTTTATGTATTTTACAAAGGCGATACACTCTTAAAAGGTTTATAAAATACATGCTTTTGGATTTCATTATAGAATCAAATGTTTTTATCTTAAAAGACAATGATTAAATGAACCATATTTGAAAATATCTTGCATACTATATAAAAGGGGGGCATTGTATACTCAAAAACCAAACATAGACTTATTTTATTTGGAAATTATAGAAGACCCTATTGTCTTCAGACACACTCTATTAGGAATCATAATAGCTTTTAAGCTGTTTTACGCTATATTAAGAGTACTTATATATTCTGAAAATTAATTGTAATCTCAAGGATCAAATATTATGGTCTAACCCTTTCTAGCTGGTTCATAACCATAAGGAAAATCTTTAAAATTTTACCACTATCTTCAAATAACTATATCTAACCGTTTCTAGATGGTTCATAATCATAAGGATGATCTTTTACAATAATATGCCGCCATCTTCAAATATTTAGTGTATTGCCGACAGCGCCGTTGCAAATTAATATAAAACCTACAAATTTCTCGAGTTATCCCCCAATTGATATACAACAATTAACTTCTGTAATCTTTACTAAAAATTGTCATAAAAAAATATGTTTAGGAAAAAACTTTTTATGTTAATGTTTAGTATTTTGAAAATAATAAGAGTTTATTTGCCGTTTGATATAAAATTTTTTGGATTTATTTTCACAAGAATATATTTGTTATCGGTAGGTTCCTTTTTTAAGCATGTTTTTTGGGCCTTTTTATACAAATAGTTTTCATTTTCTTTGTATTTTCAAGAATATTTTTGTGATTTTTTATGAGCCAGTCACTTTTTTCGACCTCTTTGGGTAAATATTTTACGCGTATTTTTTTTAAATTTTTAGTATGAATTTTCGTCTTTTTTTAAATCAAATTATTTTTAATAAGTTGTATAAAAAGATTGTATTTATTTTTGCAAGAAATTATTTGCGTATTATAAAAATTAGACATGTTTATTATTTTAAGCCCTGATGGAAATGATACATAAGGCATAAAATAAATTTCTAATAAATTTGATTGGCCCTGACTTAACACTTGGCTATAATAAAAAGTAAAAAAATAATATAATATATATCATCAAAATTTATATTCTAAATATAGTAAGAATAGCTTTGATTTGCTTAAAAATGTGTGATATGGTTGATAAAATTGGTTAGTAAGAAAATACAAATGTACATAGATTGTAATCAAGATAAAATCAATAATTTAGATAATGATATACATAGTTTACATCCTTTATCACCGCGTTTTTCTTTGTACACTAATTTTCATGTGTATTTCGCTCTAATTTTTAGGGCGATAAAGCTTTTTTAGGGCATAATTACGAAGAAAAAAATTGCGTTTTCGTGTAATATTTATGCATCTAGGAATTTTTTAAATTGTGGTTGATATTAGGAAAACATATAAGAGCAAGAAGAAAATTGTTTTATTCACGATTATTATCTCCAAAAAAACCTTTGTTTGGTTTTCTCTTAAAAATCATGAAATATCTTGTAATATTATCATAGTCTTAAATACTGTATTTTTTTTGCAGCGATGTAGTATATTTGTGGCAATATACTACGTTCAATTTCTTTAAGATAATCACATTAACACATTGTTATGTTTTATTTCACTTGTTTACAAGTAAATGGTTTTTCTTGCATTTTATTATTCAAGTATTTTTTAAATAATCTTTTTATTAAGTAGCTAAACATCTTAAGGTCCCAAAAAATGGTGTATTATTTAGTACTAGACAACACTGCTTTTCATAAAGACCCTTCTTTTTAGACTTATTTATTTTTTTATCTTTATATTTATATCTTTGTGATTAAAAAAATTGAAAAGATGATAGTTTTTTAAATATTTTACTTTTATGTTTTGTGAAAATGTATCATCAAATAATAGTTCTTTTTCTGTTTTTTGTGTTTGATTTTTTCAAAATATGAAATTTAACAGTTATTTTATCTTGATATTAAACGTTTTCAAATAAATTCGGCAGTAATTTCTATCTTCTAATAAATATCTTGCTTTTCTATTTTATGTGTGTATGTAATCAAAAACTAGATACTTTTTTGACTGAAGTAACGTGTTCAAAGAAATTTTGGACAATATACCCATTACGATCCCTTTTAACATAATAAAAAATGCATCATTCTAATTATAGAGAAAAAAAGGTTATCTATTATAGATTTTTTTTAAAGCATAAAAAACAAATTTTCAAATGTGCTCAAGAATTAAGTTCAATGGAAATAAAATAACCTCAATGAAAAATATATCAATTAAATGATCACCCTAAATTTATAAAATACACTAATATATTTAACAAAAATCTAATTATTTAGATCTTAAAAGGAAGATTTTAATCTAAAAAAAAATAGAGTCTCATAATATTGTGCACACATATTAGTCTATATGATGTATTCTTTCTGTGAAATCTATAAAAAGGAATAAATTCATAATACATAAAATAAATTTTTGCATAGAAAAGGGATTGAAAATATCTATGTGTTTTATAACAACAAAAAAAAATTATATATGCTGAATATTAGTTTTACCAATTTCTACTACTTCAAAATAAAAATACATAAATAATTATTGCAATCGGAATTATCTGTATCGATAAATTAACGAATTTTGAAAAAGAGAAACTATAAAAATATGATTCAACTGTGAATGAACTATAAAAAATTTACAAATTTTTAATAGGGGAGATATAATAAGTCGTACTTCGAATTTCAAAATTCCATAAGTAGAATATTAGGGGCTAAGAATTCTACGAAAATAAAAAAATACAAGAAATAATAGGAATTTATGCTCTTAAATCAAATATAATTATAATTAAATCTGCGTAGAGAATGAATTCAAAAGGAATAAAGCATGTGAAATTTTATACATGTGATTTTTTTATAATGCATCTAAGTTTTACTAAATTTTAAAGTCTTAGAAGCGTTATGTCACAGAAACCATGAAAAATTATATTTATTTAAAAAAACATATAATATTCGCATAAATTTTTATTTCGGTATTTTTGTATCATAATTAAAATATTTATTCTGGTATTTTCAATTCAATAAATTACAATTATCACTCTAAAACTTATAATAATAGCACTATTTTGAATAAAGGGTGTAATATTATATAATGTACTCAATAAATAGCTCTTTTTACTTAATTATAAAATAATAATTTAATGTTCCATAAAAATTAAGAAATCTTAGGCATAATGGTTTGATGTGTATTTATCTCTACGCGGTATGATACTCAAGTTTTACATATAAAATACACTTTTGGATTACATAGCTGCTTCATTTATGTATTTTAATCTTGCTATGGCATTCAAAAAAAAATTTAATCAATATGCATAAAATAATGGCTTTTAAAATAATAAAATATAATATACATGTGATTCAATTATATTTTTTGGCATGATAACAATTTTTTTAATGTTAGAAATTGAAAAATTACATTTTGCTGCTTTATTATATATGCTTATGCAATTAATGTCCATGAATTTTTCTATTTTGTTTGAAAAATATTTAAATATCAAATCCTATTAAAGAATGACTGACCTATTCTATGTAAGATAAATGCGCAAAAATTTATAATTTCATATGATAAATTTCAAAGATATTTCGCGTATAAAATGACGATATAGTAATTAACAAAAAATTTAGTGACAATGCGAAAGCTTTGGTAAAATAAATTGCTAACTTTAACGTTTTTTTTATAAAATTTACCCTGTATAATATAACATAAAAAGAATTTATGCCCATACAACAGAAAATTATGCTAAATAGTCTTGTAATTATACATAATTGCGGGTAAACTAATTTATTTAAAAAAATCCTTAATATAGCGGGAATTTATGATACTGTTATCTTTTTAAAATTAAAACTACAATTTTTCGTTTTTTTAAGTTCAACTTTCAGCACTTATATGCTAAATAATCGTATACATAGCCTATATATACTTTGCATCTTCGTAAAATATACATGAAGTTTTCATTTCTGCTTTTATGAACCTTGTAGTAATTTTATTAAGTTTAATGCCAACCAATTATAGATTTAGTAGTCATATCTTATTATTATACTTTAATTCACAAAAGATATATTCAACACTGAACTTGCTTTTCTGATCACCCTAAATTGACAATTCGCGTTTTTTGATAATTTCTATCCATTTTAGATGCATCCCTTACATTATTTCTGAACTTATTTTCAATTTGGATTAAATATAATGTTTTAACTTTGAAATCTGATATATGTTTGTTCAAAGAACGCCAAAGACTTTATAAAGATATTTTTATAAATTGTAACTGTAATTTATTTAAAAAATGCATTCCGTTTACATTTATTCGCTTTCATGTGCTAGAATAGCAATTAATGTAAATAGAAAATACATAAGTTTTTGATAGACAATTAAACTTAGATATAAAATATTTTTCTAAAGTAACAAGACACTTTAAGTCACATCATTTAAAATAGAATATCAATTGATAAAGATAGATCTGGGAAAGTTTCAAAAATACATTTTAGGATTGTGTAATATTCCTAATGAGCTGTCTACGTCGCAATAGATATTATTCATAAAAAAAGAAACTTAAACCAAAAAAAAATGTTATTCTTAAGTGAAATAATACAATTTTAAGTTTTTGAAGATTTGTTTTACATTTATATTTCTAAACCCCGCTCACTTGCTTGTGGAAAAAATATTAAGTCATTAAAAGTTTAGGTAATTTAATCATATAATCAATTTATCATCTCTAGTATTTGAATGCTCTCAAAAATATCTTAAAATATCAATTACGATGCTTATGATATTCTCAAATAAAAAATTTATTTTATAAATTAAAAAAACATTTAAAAATTTTCTTATCCTATATGCAATCGTAATCTGTGCTAGCACTTTATCATTTATATTAAAATCGTACTAGCTTTTTTTTTGATGCACTATTGTGTGTTAGACTATATGCATATTATATTCAATAGCTCGGATTTTAAATTAAGCTTTAGTACAAATATATATTGAGTGAACTAAAATACCCAATCACCTTCTATGGGCTTTTTTCTAATATTAGAAACTATCTTGAATTATTAAGAAGCCCAATTTTTTTTAGATTTTCTGCTAACAACTCTGATCAAGGCATCAATAAGGTTGCATTAGACTGTGCTGGATAGTTTAGCCAGAAAAACTGATATTTATGCAATTTATATACGAAAAGCCTTTTTTTAGCGACCAGAAACTTTTATATCTGGCAGAAAATTTCCAAAGAAATACTTAAATAACCACAAAATCAAAAAAAATATATGTCATACTGACATAGATGATTGAAAATTATTAAATTTTTACAAATTAATATTCTAATAATAATTCTATACTTGAAATAATAGAATTATGTGTAAAAGACTGTATATTAAATCATGTGATTGTTTTTTTAATAGTTTAAAGATTTTTCGATAAAATTGAAGGTTTTTTAAGAAACGATGTATCAATCAACAAATGTTTTAGGGTAGAAATTGTATTTCTAAATTAATTTTAGTCTCTATTGATTTATAATAAAAGACCAAAATATGTTATATAATCAAAAATATATTGAATCGATATTTCTTGTATTTAAATTTTAATCTATTTTAATAAATTATGCACAAATTCGAAGCCATACTAGGTGCATTAAATTGCTTTTTGAAAAGATACAGAAAATTTTTATTCACTTGATCCAAGTTATATCACAGAAGAAGATCAGTGTGTGAGAAGTACTTGAACTTGTATTTTAATGAGTCAGTGTTTTTTTGTGGAATTTTATGGTCAGTGTAAAATAAAATAGCGGCATGAATTTGATCGTTAAATATTAAAGGTTTTTTCATTTAGATCCTCTTTGATTCTAAAATAGTATTGCGATATTCAATATTTTATAAGACCTAAAGTCAAGAAAAAGGTTCTAACTTGAGCGTGAAATTGTGCTGAAAAGATCGTTTATCAGAATGAAAAAAATACAAATACCGTTTTTATACTTTTTCAATGTGTAATAAAATCATTTTCTAATTTAATAAACTAAAATAATGATTGTTAAATCATTATTGTGTATATTTATTCGTTAAATCAGAAATAAAAGTATAAATTACCTTACTTAGAGTAAATACATGCCTCTATAATAAAACTGATGCTCTCGAAAGAATCTGTTTCTCTGTTATTACTATTACTCCATAAATATTCAAATGCTCGTTTATTCCTCAGATATATAATCTGCAAATAGTTATTTAAAAACTTTGTATTTACGTTTTATTTCTATTTAATACCTTTATTTATACTTTTACATTGATTAAAATTCCTATATACCAGGAAATTTTTTGGTTACCCCTTAAAATCCCTTATTTTACCAATCTACTGCTATTATCAAACTAAAAGGTATTTATCATTATTCTTATTGCAAAAAAAAATTATTCAATTGTAATTCTTTACATCTCCAGGTATACCATTTATATTTTTAAACAACTAGTCAATTCATGATGTTAGTTTTGTTGTTATATAAAAGACTTTTTGTAATTTTTATTGCAAATATTTTTCTTTTTTTTTTAATTATTGAAAAACGATCTAAACTCAAGGGTACAAATGTTCATTTACAATTTTAGAGAGAGTAAAAAATAAAATTCCTGAAATACTTCCGCAATATATATTGTAATAGATTCAGCAAAGTCTTTTTTCGTAAAAGCGGTGAACTATGTTGATGTAGCAAACATTTAACATGTTTTTTTAAGTTTAGATAGTTAATCCATCAATAAAAATATAAATAGCATCGACTTTTACCACACAAGAAACTGCTGTCAATTAACGCTGCTTAATTTGAGTTTTTCGCAATTTTAATTTCCAACAAAGGATATTTCGCTACAAGCTTATATAATTTACTATATAATATATAAATAAGGCTAAATATACATATATACTTTTATAAGTTAAATTATAAATAGTAAATAACACAGGAAATTTCGGTATGTGTTTAGAAACCCCAAATCTGTATATTTTTTTGGATATTAAGAACAATATAAATAACTATTATTTTTTTAATAAATGTTATCCTGATGCATCTATCAAGTATCAAAAAATGATTAAATTATACCTAAATATTATATTTTAGCGATAAAATATCATTTAAATGTTTTTTAAGATTTATATGGAAAGTATTTCATTCAAAGTTATACCATTGATTAATATGAACAGATGGTTTATAACCAGCAGAAAAATGGTATTCTTATATTCTAATTTCGACTTTAGTGGCATGACGAAATCAATCGCATTGTATTATCGTATTTTGACTTCGCAAATAATAATAACGATTTTGGCTATTTTAAACATAAAACTGCACAAAAAAGATTTTTGGTTTAAAACTCTGTCACTTTTTTTATATCATAGTTTCATCAATTATTTTTTTCTTATAAAGCTCCTAATTTTAGTCTATAACTTAAAATTCTTGATTTTATCTCGTTTATCACCTGTCTTCGTTTAATTTCGAGATAATATTTTCCCATGTAAAAATTTAAACAATGCAAATATACTAATAAAAACAATTAGACCCAAATCGTATGTTAAACAATAAAATTTTAAAATATTACGCTGTTCAACGGCATGAAAAAAATAATATTTCATTTGTTTAGTAATTTTAAATTGTATCTGAATAATATTCAATATATAAAATCACTTGTGGCAAATTACAGATATAGGACGTACATGTAATCTCGGATAAGTTCTTCTTTATGATTTATTTTTGTATTTTAGATAAATATAATCATTTACCCGGGATATTTACTTTTGATATTTAGAGTATACAAGACCTTTAAAAAAATACAGTAAAAACCTTGTCATATTTGAATAAAAACTCAATATTAAAATATTCTATTTTAAATCATTATATCTAAAAATGCTGTTATAATTTAGTTGGGATACCCTGAAAAGGATTAAGGTAAAAATACTAATTAACCGACCATAATTCGATTATAAGAAATAAATTTAGATTTTAAAATTACATATATATTTTTATAAAAAATAATAACTGTTTTACGGGAATACTTTATGTTGGCTCTTGTTTCATAAGTAAGTGTCTTTAAAGAACAATTAGTGTTTGAATTATGCGTATGAATGAATGTATTCCTGCAAAAAAAAAAATTTATGGAATCCTAAGACATTACTAGGAAAGGTGAACAATACCGACCACCGAGTTGATTGTGTACGGTGTGTATTTGGAGAGGAACGAAGCCTAGTTAAAATATATGCATAGATTTAAATAAAAAGAATGGTGAAACTTTAATATATTTTTTAAAAAAATGCAGAACTAGTTTAAATAATTAAACTGATGGGTGGAAAGCATATGGAAGGATATTATAAGATCTTGATAACTTATGCAAAACAGAAAAAACTTGTAAAATAGTAAATATCACAAAAATTTATTAAAAACCTTGAAGTTTTGTATATTAATAAAAATACATATTTCTGCTATATGCCGAACTAATAATAAAATTGATGGATTTCTTCATTTTTTGATGTGAAGAAAAAAACGAGCGGTGTTAATATTTGGCATTTGTTTCTTTAACGCCTTACGTAATTACCTGAATTGCATTGTTCTTAAAAATTTGATATAATAATTCCGCTTTTGTTAGTACAAAAACGAATGTTCCAACAAATATTTGCTTTTTTATAAATTATAAAAGATATATATATATCTTTTTTTTTTGTTATTTACCACACCTTTCAAAAATAAATCAATTCACTTTGATTTATATATGGCATTAAAACAAACTTATACGTAACAATATGCATATATAATAGAAACTTTTGTTTTCTTTTAAAAATATATATAGACAAGATAATATGTTGGGAAATATCGACAAATGTTTAAATATTACGTATATCGAATAATAAAATAACGGACACACAAAAATGGATAATGTATCTTATAAGCGCGGGATAGTACATTTAAAATCTGTCTATTTATAAATAACGGAGGTCGGGTTTCAAAATAAAGTGAATGATCAAAAAAGTCGCAAGTAGAAAATTTTGCAAATTTTTATTTATGTGTCAATTGTATTTTTAGCCATTGAATTTTTTTAAAAAAAACTTTAGATTGTTGTATAAATCAGGTTTGCTCAAAGTTCCTTAATTTAATCGCCTTTATAGATTTATGCATCATTTGCTTTCGAGACTTATTAACTCGTGTAGTTTTCTTAAAATTTTTAATTGTGCGAATGGAAATGCTTCAGTTGATATCCCTAATCTTTAATATACGATTTATGGTATTTTATGATCACAAACACATCTTATGACGTATGGTACTACTGGTGTTCTGCATTTGAGAATTAAGGCGTGATCGTTTGCACATTGATAATATTTTCATACCTTTATATTTTGAGCATCAGTTAGCTTATAAAAACAGGATTATTATTTATTTGTGAGCTTTTTTTCTTTTAACTTTTCATGTTCGCATGCGCAAAACTTTATTTTGCCCTATATTACATATTTTAAGAAGGTTATTTTTAAACATAACATTCCTACAGTCTTTCTCAATACATCTTCTAAGCCCAATACACATATACTCAAGTGTTTCTCAATACTATTATTTTTATATGCACTTACACTTCTGTTGACACATCAAAGCAAGATCATAATTATTTATTTATGGGTTTTTTCGATTTTTATCTATTGGAATTATTTATTCGAACAAAACTTTAGATTTAAAAAAGAAATTTTTCTATTATTTAGCTATATACAATTGAATGTTATTAGAGGTATTTCGAAAAAATCTATTATTTTATGAATATGTTGGACATGATGTCACTATTCATAAATTAATATCAAATCAATACATATACAAAATTCTATAAATTACAATATGGTCAATTATCTAAAAATTACTATATGATCAATTTTACTGTTAAATTATATTGATAAAAATTAAAAGGAATGGCATAATATGTACCAAATACGATTTATCTTAGAAATTTTCGATTTTATAATCTTTAGGATTTATTTGAAAATGTTGACTTATTTATTACTATAACTGTGAATAATTTAATATTGCTAGTCAGAACATTTATTCACTTACATTTTTTCTATTGAAGTTGAAATTCTTTGAATCATTTTTTATGAAAGAACAACCAATTATATTTTTACAAACTTGAACTACCAAGATAAAATCCGGATTCTTTAACTTCACAGGAAATGTGATGTTAGAAAGTATATGCTCGAAGACGTTGATTTTAATTTGTTTTTCGCTTATTCTTCCTTCATACTCAATTTTATATGATGATTCCTTATTTAAATCCATTTCTCTAATTTTAATAAATAGACGGTCTAACAGTGCTTTATATTTTTTTACCTCGCCTATAAATTCTAAAGGTATTAATCGCTGAATATAGCGTGTTTCTAATTTATGTAAAAATATCTTATTGTATAACGAAATACTCGTTTGATTACTTTGATTTCTTAGTATTATAACATTCACTAAATTCTTTATATTAATCACTGTGAAATCTTTTTTTGATTTCGTTACTTTTTCAAGCTCTGCATCTAAACATGCTTTATAGTCTATCGGCTCCTCATATCTATATATATTTTCTGTGAGTGATTCAAGCAAGTTTATGCATTCCTTTGTTGCCTGCACATCTTTGCCCTTGAAGCATGAAATTAAAAATCCACTATAAAATTCCATTGACGGGGGAAGAAATATTATTAAAAGTAAATTGAATAATCAGAGCTCGTATGTAGTATTTCAACAAAAAAAAATAATTCTTTTTTTTAAACCAAAAACTTGGATATATTGCTCCATATTACATTATAGTAAAATATTATTGATTCTCGTTAATATTATTTTGACTAAGATATAAATTCTTCCTGTGCACACTTGAAAAATAAATAGTTGAACAATTTTAAAAATCAATTTCGAATTTCATGAAACAAAGAAAATTTATTCTTCATCATATATGTGTAAATACATACTCCTGATTGTTAATATTAAAAGTTTGATTTTGTTGAATAATAAATAGACTTTATTAGAACTGTAAACAATATGTAATTTATAATCGCTCAATTATACTCACTTAAAATATACAATCTGTTTTTTATGCCCATGATTCTAGAAAATATGCAGATCTGTGTAAATTAGAAAAGGAATTATGGATTGAATATCCCTCCTTTTTTTAAAAAAAAACACAAATTTATATAAAAATAGGAATACACGAAATATATAGATTTTTTTTGTATTGAATATTTAGCCAATACTAACTTTTTGTTGGGGGAATTAGGAAAATATACCCTTGTAAAAATATGAAAAAATATTTACAATTGTTCAATTTATAATTTGTATTTTGATAATTTTAGCTAAGTATGGTTTCTTAACTACTAGGTTTCGTAAGAATTGTATATTTTTAATTTTAAAATGCTTAAAAATTAGTTATACAAATATTATATTTTTATTTCACCTTCTATCAGTTTTTAGGTCTACTGATATATCACTAAAATAAAATATAAAATTTTTGGAAGTATACACCTGCAAAAGTTGTCATGTATTAAATGGCTTTCTCTTCGTATACATCCCCAGATGTATCTATTTTCCTGATTGCCAGACATTAATATACCAGTAAAGAAAATTTATTTATTTCAGCTTTAAAAATCTATTTTTTTTTGGATCTGCTAGAAAACCTGGTTTTCACAAAATAGTTCCTTAACTTAAAAATAAAAGCTAAAAGTGGGATATTTGTAGCCAATATTTTATATCATAACGCTTCTTTTTACCACATTTAGAAAAAAATTGTTTTACTTTACAACTTAAATATATGAAATTTTTATATAATATAAGAAATTTTCTAGGTTTTTTTTCTAGCGCACATTTTGTATTTTTTTTTAAAAATATATTTTACTCTCTAAAAATATATACCGAACACTTCTAAAAGTGTTTATTTTGTATAATTCAGAAAATTTGATTAGAGATTAAACCACTATTTTAAAAATATAGAATCAAAAATGATAAAAAGGCTTTTTTTGTTTAAAAGCATTCGAAATTCCCATATAATAATGTAATGTTTTCTGTTATAAACTTTAAAGTGTATATTTTACTTTTTTTATATTTATAACCTACACAATTTTTGTGTGTCAAAATTCAATTTTCATATAAAAAATATGGTCAAGAGAAACGAAAAATGTGTAAAGTTTATATTATTTTAAAAACCTGAACATTTTACATCGTATTATTAAAAAAATCGAATTAATTGTTTGTTAAAAGATTCAAATCTTCGGACGAAAATAAATTTTAACCGTAAATTGATGATCACGTATTTTTATCTATAATCATAAATAAAAAAATATAGTTTTTATAGTATAGAAGGGTGTTTTATACGAATTTAAATTTTTTTCAAAGGATTTTCTGACCAAATCTGAGAACACCCTCGAAGCTTCAGGTGCTAAAAAATCATAAACAAAAGACTTTCTCTTGGAAAAAAAATATTCTGTCGGATTATAGATATCATATAGTAAATTCTTATAGTCTTTGTGAAGATAAAAAGAACACCAATGTATGAATTTATAAAAGAGGTATGAATAGGGTGATAGTACAAATCAGCTTACAATGAAAATTATTAAACTAGATCCAAGAATAAAATTTTTATTAAATTATGACACTAGTTCTATTTCAATAATATATATTTATATAAATAACACATCATTTCAACTCTATACATCTATTAAAATTAAGTAAGGTGAATTTATGAAATTGTATATTGAGCGAGGATTTATCTAAAGTTATTTTCGAAACTGAAAATTTAATAGAATATCCATATTGTGGTAATGTTATGAAAAAGGATATTATCATTGGTAATTAATTTTTTTTATATATCGTTAATGTAAAATTTCATATAATTATGCGTTATAAATACATTTTGACAGTAATCTCTCTTTAATACTGATAAAATTTACTTTTAAAATGTTAAATGCGATTTATGGGCATATCATGTGATTGGACTTGGGGGATCAAACATAATTAGTTGATAGAGCTTTGTTCTTATCTTCTATATCAAAATTTTTATTTTTTTAAAATGCTATATGCTTTTGATAGATATCCTGGACAATCGATCCAATTTTTTTGGCATAAATAAGCGAATAATATAAGCAAAGAATTTTTTAATTTGTGTTATTAGTATCACTGTATTTCTTATTTGTTTTAAATGCATCGGTGTTGTTAGAGGTCTTTTAAAGACTAATATAATTATGCAAACGTTAATTTTAATAAATTTTAAGCTTGTCAAGTTTCTATGAATTTAAACATTATTACTTAATTCATGTATAAATCGGAAAAGTATTTTAATGGATAAAATACATAATTTGAATGTTGAATTGGTATAATAACATTAAAAAGCTCATTTATAAATCAAAAACTTCTACTGAAACTAGAATTTGGGCCAAATATTTACCAGAAAAATAAATACTTTTCAACTAGAATAATTAATTTGAAATTTTATGGTAGAATAATCCTATATTTTAAACCAGTTTTTAAACAAAGATTTGGCACATATCTTGATTTTTTAACAATAAAATTTCCTCCTATTTTTTGTTTCACCTCCATTATATGCTCTTTATAGAGTTTTTGTGCTCGAAAATTGCGCAAAATTGAATCATTGCCACATAAAGTTTCGTTTATAAAGTAAAAAAAAATATTGATGTGTATATAGATATAAAAAAACATGAATAAAATTCGTAGATTAGCGGAATATATACTTTTGGTGATTTTTTTTTATTTTTATGTGTTTTTTTTGGGCTTCAATCATTGATGTTGTGCTAAATTTATATTTTTACACCAATGTGGATATTTTTATGCATATTATTAAATTATAAGGATGAAAAAATAGATTTAAATCCCACAAGGTAAAGATTCATATGATATTCATATTTTTTATAAGATATTAATAGAAATAAAAATAATTTTATTCAATAAAAGAACGTAGCACTATCATTTTCATGGATAAGCATAGGCTGTTTAATTTAGCCATTTTATAAAATTTTCGTATTTTAGTTGGATTTCTTGTCAAATGATATTTTTAAAAAACAATAATTTATAAAATAAACAAAGTGTATTTTTTTGAGCAATTTTAGGGAATAATGTTTTATAATTTTTATATGTAATGGAAATGATAATAGATGTGCATCCAAAAATAAATAAAACCTGATCTTGTCTAACATGTGTGTTCAATAGAACTTTCATATTGTTGAAGCTGTAAAAAGAGTCTTTTATGTGCTTAAACATCTAGTTTACCCTTTTTTGAACACAAACATAAAATGATCATGTAATTTCAATTTTTGTATTTATATTTTAAAATATATTTTGCTCTTAAGATTGGTAGCAGAAGAAATCATTGGTGATATTTGAATTTTCCGTGATTATTTTTTGACTAAATATACATACCTTGGATAGCTTAATTGATCTGGTACCTGTTTAAAACTCATTTTTTCTGTTTTAAAAGTTTAGCTTAGTTTAGTTTCTATGTTTTTTTTAGAAAATGAATTGATCATTAGATAATTTAAATTGATCTTTGACGAAAACAAATATTTTCTGCATGAAAATATTGTTTGATTAATGAATTAAAAGAATAATATTGGTAATAGTTTATATTTTATAAGCAACCATTAAAGATATTCTTACCAAAACAATGCAAGGAATATATTTGTTATGAAATAATCCAATTAATAGAAATAATGGGTGAAATATTGTTTTATGTATCTCACGTCTATATAGCTTATTTTTTTGTATAAATAATAACTTAATAATAAATTGTGGGTCAAATAATGATATATGTATCTTACTCATATAATATATTCTTTTTGAATTAATCATGGCATCGTATCTGAATGGATGTGCTAGCCTCATCACAATATTATATAAATTATTGCAACTCAAAATAAATTCAATTTTTTTTTATCTGTATAAAATTAAGGTTCGAATCTATTTCAATGGCAGATTAAAGACAATATAAGCAAGGGTTTTAATTTGGCACTAAAAATTTTCTACTTATGGTATTGATTAGAAGATGATTTTCCCCTATTTAAAATGTGGCTTTATGATTTATTTAAAAAAGAGAAAACACAGAAAGAAGTAGATCGTGAACTCACCCGAATAATCCGCCGAACAAAGCTATCTACTCAAAAGCTTACACGAGAGATAAACACGAACATAGTAGCACTGAAGCGGTATCTTCATTCACGCAAAAATGGGATTTTTTCTGTAGCATTGGATATAGAGATAAAGCGCATATCGAGAAAAGTTGTTTTGCTCCAGCGTCGACGTAATCATCAGGACACGCGTATAGAGCGGATTGAGAGTATAAAGGATACGTTAGCGGATGCACAGGTCTATAATGATATAAATATGAATGAAATTAGTCATTTGTTAGAGAATCAGTTGGATGTTATGGAATGTAGCAAGGATAATGCAAATAATATTGAAGATTTAAAGTTACGGGTAGAAGTTTTGAGGGAAGAGATTGAGGATGATATTGTTGATGAAAATGAACTAGATGAAATGGCTGATAATCTTGTGAATCAGACTATGAATGAAATAATTGAATAGCAGCAGCTTGCAGATAAATTAGTTTAAAATCTTTTTATATTTTAATTTTTTTCCATTATTCTAATTATGCTTTATAACATAAGGATTTTATTGTAAATAAATACTGCTAAAATTAAATGAAGGTCAATAAAGTTTATTAAAACCAATGGAATACTTTTCGACATTTTTAAAGGTTTAAATGATATAAAGTCTGTTCATAAATAAAATATTAAAAATAAACGAAGGGCAATTAGCCCACTAAAACGAAACCAATATTCTTTTAGACTATATGAGATAATAAGTCAGATGCCAAAAAAAGATTTATATTCTATTATAGTCAATTAAAATACTAAAATGTATCTTTTTTTGTAAAATACTTTAAAAGCTTATTCCTTTGTATTATTTGAATATTATCGACTTTTATAAATCATTCACACCTGTTTATTTTTAAACAAGTCTATTAAATATTGATCAAAAATACTATGTTTTATGCCTATTTTTTAGTTTTTATGCTCGAATAAATTTAATGCATATTTTTTATTATGAAATCGGTATGCATGATATATATATGAAATCAAACTTTTTATATATACAGGGAGGTGCAACGTTTTAAATTTGGGGATAAACAGTGGAATTTTTTTCAGTGATGTTTTTCCAGCTTAATTAATTCTAAAACCTTCACAGTTTATGTAAAAGCCCACAAATTCTTTTTCCTTCATCAATCGCTTATGTATATAACTATTCTTTTTAATTCATCAATCGCACGTGCATATAAATACTTTATTTAATATCTATCGATAAACCTATCAAAAAAACACTTTTAGTGTCATCTTCCATGATACATATACATGCTTTGAAAACAATATTAATTTAGTTCATAAATATCTTACTAAATTAATATTTTCCCGATGAAATAATTGAACCAACATGGGTTAATTTCTTTTTAATTTTAAAATCAACCACGATTAATATGTTATATCTATAAATATGATGTCCTTAGAAAAAAAATCTGGTAGGTTTATATACTTTTTTGAATTTATTACTTTATAATAGCATGTTTTTTTACCTTTTAATTTTTGTGATTTGAAAAATTTAATTGCGTTTATAGCAATAATAAACATCAGTATTTTATTTATGCCTGTGTTGCTTTCATTTATAAAAATTATTGCTATGCGAAAGATTAATTATAAGTCGAATATTAAAGAGTTGGAAATTTCAAGGAAGAGGGACATACAAATAAACAACTGGCTTAGGAAGATACTTGAATATATAAGTCTTGAAAGGAGAATATATAAGGCAAGGTTGTAAATAAGATGTGTTTGAAGTAAGAATAAATATTTCTTGCTCTGTATATCCATTAAATTTTTGCTTGATTGAAAAGACTAAATAGAGCTAATGCTTATAAATGAATATAAATGTTGTAAAATTATACCATATGCCGTAACAAAGTTTGGATTTTCAACACAATTTCATAAAAGGTATCTGAAAGAACTCTAAGTCACAAACCAAAACAGGTATATTTTCAAACTATAGGATTGGGGAAAACCCTTGAACTAATAGATCCTGAAAAGAGGCGAGATATAGAAGAGAATTTATTAAAAGGTATTAAAAGATGTTATCACGGGAAACTGGTAACGTTTTGCTTTCAAAATAAATATATAAATTACAATCTACAAATTAACCGTAAATAAAAATAATTGATAAAAACACCACAGAGTAATGTATTGAAGATGATTAGATATAAAGAATCATAAATATTGGTTGCTCCTATGTATATGTCTTGAGTTTTGTCTGTTTAAATTAAAACTAGTCTTTACAAAGTTATATATTATGTTTTAGATTAATGTTTTAAAGATTCTTAGATTGAAGCAATTATGAATATTGCTTGGTTTATTGATAGTATTTTCTACTTACGGGTTAAATTTATAGTTATAATTATAGTTTTTGTTCTCGAGTACAACTTACTTGATTCCCTGCGCGCACAGCGTATTTATACTTTCGATTATCTTCTCCTCTCCAAAGTTTTCTTCAATACCTCTCCTCTTGGTGAGACCTATTAATTCAAGGGTTTTTCTCGATCCCAAAGTTTGTGTAAACGCCTCGATCGGATTCGTAACATTTAGTTCCTTTTGGTACCTTGTACGATATCGCGTCACCACACCTTCCCACGTTATAAAATATGTGATAATCTGGTTTATTTATGTATCTTTAGTTTTTAATAATTAGAGGGCTAACTAAAAAAAACTAACCTATACATCAAATTCGGAGTATTAACGATGTGACTATTATTTTACAAAAAAAAATTACAATATTGAATAAATGTATCACAGCGCAAAAATAATTAATTTCTTAATTTTTGCAAACAATATAAATACATAGTTTAAGAAATGTAGTTTCTCATTTTACATTATGGGCTTGTAATATTCAAATGTGGGTTTATAAAACATGTATTTATTTCAACCCTTAACTAATGAATTTTGAAATTGACCATTCGCTCACTACATTTACATCCGAGGGAAAGCTTAACCAATGCGACGATGCATTAAAAGCAGCCCTAAACGGAACTCTTTCAGTATCGGCTCATTCACCCGATGGAATAGTAATAGCATCGCTTAAAGCCTTTCCAAAACTGATAGAAAAAGAGAAAGTACCAAAGGTATACCAGGTATGCGACTCAATAGGAATGACATATTCAGGCTTACACCCTGATTTCCGTATAATATACGAGAAAGCATGTCAACTTGCTGAAAACTATAAAGATGTGTATGGACGATATCCTTTTGTAGATGTATTTGTTTGTAATCTAAGTCGAATAATTCAAGAGTATACACAGAAAGGTGGATTGAGACCTTTTGGTGTGCTTCTTCTTGTTTGTGGATATGTTGAAGAAAAGATTGACAGTGAGGTAAAAACAGTGCCCATACTTTATCAATTGGATCCAAGTGGAAGTTTTCAAGAGTGTAAGGTCAGTGCTATTGGAAAAGAGTATAAGGGTGCTAATAAGTATATTGAAAATAGGCTGGAAATGGTTGATGATAATATTGCTACGTGTGTTTGTGCATTGAGGGAATTTGCTGGGTTTAGTATTGATCATTTGGATGTTGATGTTGGTGTTTTGAGAGTTAAAGATAAATTGTTTAAGCCGTATAGAATCGATGACATTAAAGAAGTCTTCGATTCTATTTCCAATAAATAAAATGAAAATAATAAAAAATATTTAAAAAAATAAATTATTGGAAGAAATATATAATCTAAAATAATAACAAATAAATAAGAAAATTTCAATAAGTAGAAAAAAAATGAAATAACAAATTAAATAAATATGCATTAAAAAATAATATCAACAAATAAAATATTAGAAACGAATATTTGAATCTATAATAAATAAAAAACAAAAAATTAAATAAATAAAAATTAAAAAATAATATTAACAAATGAATCATCAGAAATAAATATTGGAATCTAAAATAAATATGAATATTAACGTAATAAAAATTAAGCTTTATTATTATATAAAGGTATTATAAATAATATGAAAAGACAAAAATGTATTTAATTACAGTAAAAAGAAATATTAAAATGTAAATAATACCACATAAAAATTTTTATTTAATTTCAATTAAAACGGTTTGTGATAAAAGTAATATTTAATATTTGCTTTACTTCTTCTGTCAAACTATTTTCTTCGATAAATCATAGTTGGTGGTGGTATTATTGTAAAAACCTTAATATATCTTAAAACCAGATCTATTCAAATAACAACTTTTGCCACATAAATAATTCATGTTTAAGTATCTTGATAAATGCAATATACTGTATAATGCCTTTGATTCTACAAGAATTTTAAATCTAAGCATATTTTGGATCAATAAATTAAACAACCCTCAATAAAAGTCTATTTTTTTAAATAAATTAGAAAAAAACGAAGATCATTCTAATTTCTTATTCCAGAAAAAAGAACTGTTGCATGTATATAAGTTTTGTGGTTTTTTCATGTCACCGACAATAGCTTTAAAAGCTACAAAAGGTAGCTGTGATGGTTATAGGTAGGGGTGTATGAATTACACCCATGATAAATACCAAAATACTATATATATCTGAAAAGGTATATTTTTGAGCATTTTTATATAGACATTGAAAATTTTTTAAAATTTCTGTTCTTTTTTTTTCAAAAAGCCTCTCGCAAAGAACTATATGCGAAGTTTTTCACATGAAACGAAGATCCACAAGAAGATAAATAAGTTGAGTTAAGAGATAATAAAAAAACTATCGCAACAATATGTTGTGAATGAGTCGGTCTAGATTCATTATTCAATCTGATTTAACAATTCTTAAATACAAGATTAAGTCTCATCAAGGAAGGTCTTAATGGATAAAACCTGTGCCTTGACTATTCTAGACTCAAGCGAATCACCAGAAAAGGATTTGCTACATTTTTTCCTAATAGAACTATAGCAACACTATGAATGCCATTAAGAATGTGTAAGAGTGGGTTTAGTTGTATATACTAATTTATGGAAGGCTATAATGATATTTCATCCAATGACCATAAACACCATGGTATCACATATAAGTACATTTTTTTATTCTGATTCTTTAGGCCGTGCTCAAAATGTTTAGTCGCACAAAAATATACTGAAGTGAAACAATGTAAAAGAGAAAGATGTAAGAAAGAAGCCTAGAGACAAATAACTGAAGCTATTTATGTTTTCTAATCATGATAAAATAAACGTGTATGAATCACTACTTGACTTAATATAATTCAAGAATAAACACTTGTCCATTTAATTATTTATATTATTTCAACTTTCATACGATGCTCCTAATTTTTTAACAAAATATTCATTATTTTTTGCAAATTTATTTATCTAACTCTATTGAATTTAATTAATTTTATCGACAAAAATATTGTCTATTGATCGCGTATTTTTTTTACCCATTAGGTCATTTAAATTTATATTGGTAAAGAGCATATACATAAAAAAAGAAAAAAATTATTCAAGACCTAAAATTAATGAAAATATTAAAAACTTCTTAAATAATACTAAAATAATTTATGGTACAAAAACGTAGTACACTGCATATACTTATTTTTTAGCATCACAATAAGTTTTAAATATAGTAGATTGCAAATATTACTTTTTACGGCTGTTAAAAACACAAAGAAAACAACATTAAAAAAAATTTGTATGGATAAGCTCTAAATTTTTTAATATAATATAAATATACAATACGAAAAATAAGTTTGTTTTTCAATTATCCAAATTACTATGATCACTTGTATTTCTGTTATAGATAGAAAAAATATATTTCTGTATTTTATTTTCATATTTGTAAGTCATAAACAGTATTTTATAAATTTTAAATCGTAGAAACACAATGTATAAAAGATTAGAGTATAATAAAAGCAAAAACAATGTTTTTTTTTATTTTAAAAAGTAATCTATTAATTTAGTTTGGTTAGCGAAAATTTTAATAATAAAAACATTTACCGTTGTCCATCTTTATTTTAATACAACGGAAACTAGCTTCTAGATTAAATAAATTATTTTTATTTAAGAGTATACTATTCGCAATTATAAGAAAAAATTAAGCTGTATTTTCTAAATTGTGAATTTCTTTGTTTCATTTAAGATGAAAATTTTGAAAAAATAAATATCTGTTTTTACTAATTATTATTTTTTAATATTGTCCCGAACACATCTCTCTTCTTAAATTTTGTATGGTTATATTTCTTTTTTTTGCTAATTATTGGGGTTTGGCTACTTTTATTTAAATTTAGTAATAATAATGTAGGGTATTCGTGTGATCTAACATTAAAGGTTTTCGGAGATAACTATAAAAGACTATAATTTATTAGTAATATGTATTTCCACTGTAAATCTTTATTTTATCAATTAAGTTAAGCATTTCCTGATATATTCTTAGTTGGCGCGTATTGTACTATAAAGGTTTAAAATGAAAAGAAAATAGGCAGATTATTACAAGATCAAATAAAAAATTAAAAAAAAATTCTAATCGAATTTACTTTATTTATTTATGTTTTACTTCTATTACCTTTTAGGAATTCTGCTTTATATTAACAGGAACTATTGCTTAACTGATGCGTCTCTCTGTGGAACTCCCCCAGCACTCATTGTCACCCGTAATCACCGTGGATTGGGCCCTTTCTCATAGGCGGCAGTCATCATATGGAGGGAATGAGATTCTGTCTACTGTTCATCGCTAAGGGTTACAAGCTACAACCACACTCTACACTTACCTATATCCTTGCTGAACGGTGTGGGATCTTTTTCATTCTGGAGGCACAATTAAACGGCTTACACAGTAACCTCCTATTTCTCATGGCTTGTCAGTGCTTTATGGTTTATCTTTTATTGTTCACTGGCCGCCCCCTTGAGTATTTTTCTTTAGAGTAAATTCGTTTCGGAAATTAGTGAGGTGGGTAGAAGTGGAACCTGCGACCCCTCACTCTGGGGTTCGACTTGTAAACCACTCAACTATACCACCCATCAAATAAAAAATAATAAACATGATATGAAAATATACTTTGATTCATTATAAATACCCATATAAAATTAAAATAAAACGATTTTATTTAAAAAAATAAGTTCTTTTCCGAAAGTATTTAAACGAATAACATTTTAATTATTGCTTAAAAGAATGTATTTTCCAGTAAATAAGATCAGTTCATAAATATAATAAATAAAAGAGTTAAAGAATGAAAACTACATTTAATTAATCATGGAACATACGTTTCGCCTAATTGGAAATGCATGTATTTTTTTCTGAGAATTACTATATGTATGCATGAAGAAGCTTTGTTTCTAAGTATTATATCGCACAAACAATATTTTATATAAAAAATATATATGGTCATATAATTCCAAAAAAAAGTAGCCCTGAACCTAAACGGTTTTTCTGATAGAACAGAGAAACTCTGTATATACCACATATTCCTGTAGTGACAAAACGAAGAGAATTCATATATTAAATAATTTATGTTTTGGTGAACAATTTCCATCTTGGATACCCTTAATCCATCCAAGTTAAAAAATGATAATTTAGCACAAAAAATAGAGATCTTGAAAAAAAAGCACAAAAAGATTTTTCAAAGAAGGTCAATGAATAAAAGCCTTTTTAGATTCGTAATTTTTATTTGCTATATATACAGAAAATCTCCAGAAATTACAAAAGAAAATAAATACCGATGTTCAAAAAAGAACAAATTTTTAAATTATTGCATATGAGCCACTTTTAAAATATGGAATGCTTTTATTATAAATCCTGTAGAGTACCACATAACAATATAAAGAATGATTTAAGAATATTCCAAACGTATTTACAGAAGATTTACCGAAATTTATATGTTTTTTGATGAAAAAAAATTAAAGTGGAATTATATTTTTGACTTAATAGAATACAGATTCCAAACGATTGAATTTTGTACTAAGGCCTTTAATAATTGCAATTCCATTTTTATCATAAAATAATTATATTTCACACTGTTTATATAAAGTTTTTTTATAAGTTTTCACTGGGGTGTATAAAGCTACGATGCTAAAAAAAAATTATCTAAGGATTATAGTCTATGATGACTATTTCTGGTTATTATAACTTGTAAGACATACGTATTTTGCTGCTAAAAAGCGATTTTAAATCTAGGCGACGTGTCAATATCATAAAATTAATCTTTTATTTTCTAACTGTTTCGTTGTAAGCTATATGCATTTCCTGATAAAAAAATTACACTGAATATAGACATAGGATTTAAAATTATTTTTCAGCCTATTTTATTTTTAGATTTAAAACTTGCGTTTTCAAAATAATTTCTAAACTATAATAGTTTTTATTTATCGTGATATTGTAAAAAAACGTATTTTCTTCTAGAATAACGATCTAATTGTAACACTACGTATTGGTTGGCTATATTTTTGTAAATAAAATGTAAAAAATTAAGCTCACGATATTTGAAAAAACCGAAGGTAACAACAACAAGAAACTTTTTGAAATAAATTGCGATAAATAAAAAATTACAAAGATTATTCTTTTTCGATATTTAAGTCGTTTAATAGCTAAAAAATACAGATTAAATTATATTAAACTAATCACAATTCATATAGTTACTTCATTTCTTTGTTTTAGACTTTTAGGGCTAGAAATTTTTTTTTGATCATTATAAACATTTAAAAAAATGTGAGAAATGAATTCTAAAATACACAAGAAAACAGATCTATATAAAATTTATAATACGCTGATATTTTATATACACAAACACAATTTTATTATCTAAAAATTTAAAATGCACAAAGTTGTTATGAATAACTCAGACATATTTTTGTATTTATGGATTAAGTTTCTTTTTATTAATTTTATCTATTTAGACGTGTTCAGCCCATTGGGAATATTGCACAACTCCTTGATGCGTCTTTTGACACCTTCTCCTAATCTAAATTCATCAACTGCTCTTCTTTTTCTCTCAAATGAGATGAGTTGTATATTGCGATAAATAACACAAATATTAATTTATCTTAAAAAAATACGAAATCATTGCATTTTTATATTAATTAAAAGGCTGATGTTGATCTATGACTTATATTAGCTCAATATTGCGTTGGTGATCTAATATACATAGAAATCGTGATAAATATGAAATACTTTGGCAACACATTTAATTAAATTCACGTATTTTTTTACGTTTAAGTATATATAATAATATTATAAAACAGGTTCTCAAATATTTTATTGGTTATATATCTGTTACATAATATATGTAAAATTAAGATATTACTAGTTGTTAGTATTTAGCAATAAAAACACGCCTTTATATGAATGTTTACAAAAATTAATATGATAAATCTTAATTTTAGTAATATTTGATTTAGGTCTTATTAAATGCGAAAATATAGTCGCTATTTAAGATTTTGGCATAATATAAAAATTTATAAAAAAATTTCAATTTATTTTTCATTTATGGATATGGTTTTTTTCATGAGTATTATATTTTTTTATTGGTTAATTAAAAAAAAGTTTTTATTGATGGAGAAATATGGTATCTTTGATTACGGATTGTTTTTAATTGCAATTTCTGAATATTAAAAGTTTATTTAAATTACAAAGCACAAAAAGTGAAAATAATATATTAATTCTCGGTATAAGATTTTAAATAGCATAACTACTGATTTCAGAATTGATAGTTTAAATTTTCCATAATATTTTGCTCCAAACTTTGATTTTCCAAACACCCAATTGTAAAATATAAAAGAAGAACTTTATTATCTAAAAAAAATATTTTTGAAATTGTAAAATATTATAATTTGGCCGATTATGTAATTTAAAACAACCATGTCTAGAATAATATAGAAAAAATTCTCAAATATAAATTTTAAAAATTATTATATTTACCCTAAATATTTAATTTCAAACTTTGATTTTCAAACCACAATTTATTTAAAAAAAAAAGAAGAATTTACGAGATCTCAGTAATTAAATTTTATATTGAAAAGAGAGCCCACAAAAATGATTCGTCAAGATAACCTTGAACCAGAACTAGATGTAGAAATGAGTGAAGAACCATTTATGCTATCATTTCTCGATTCAATTATAGATCCACAGCTAAGATCTGATCTTCTTTCAACGAATACACAAAAATACAGTCAGATAATAAGAGCATTGCGTGGATATGCACCGTACTCACACCCGTTTCTCCAAAGAGTCTCGAAACGAGAAGCACCTTTATATTATGATATTATAAAGAATCCGATGGATTTAGGGACGATGATGAAAAAGGTTAAAAAATATAAAAGTGTTGGTGAATTTAAATATGATCTTGATTTGATTTGGGAAAATTGTACGGTTTTTAATGGGCCGGGTGTTTACTCAGAATTTGCGCAGAAGATGCGAGAAAAGTCGGATCAATTGTTTAACAAAATGTTTAACGCGGAAGGTGTTGATTTATCTAAGTATTCTAAAGAAAAATACGAAAATAAGTTGAGTGAAGAAGAGTCAGAAAGAAAAAATGCAGTGAAATCAAAAGAAGTGTGTGAAAAAAAAGAATCAGCGGATTTTTTTCATCTGTACCCCAGACTGAAAATCTCACAAATAAAAGAACCACGAACAAGTGAAATGATGAAAAAATATGCAGAGTCAAATGAAAATATGCCAGAATATAATTTTATTAATAATACTTTTCCATATCATGAAAATGAAAAATTTGTTAAGGAGGTCGATCTTGATCTTATAAAATTCAATTTTCATAAAATTAAGATCGGAAGAGACAATATTTTTCTCAACAACAAAAAAACGATTGAATGGAATGAAGTCTCTAATAAATTTACAACACTCGATATTATTTGTGTTAAAAGACTATTAAGCCAAATTTCTTGCATTATTCTCGCTAGAATGGGAT
Source organism: Rhyacophila brunnea (assembly GCF_057557595.1). Taxonomy (NCBI): domain Eukaryota; kingdom Metazoa; phylum Arthropoda; class Insecta; order Trichoptera; family Rhyacophilidae; genus Rhyacophila; species Rhyacophila brunnea. The sequence continues at coordinate 634,353 of NW_028232770.1, read as the reverse complement.
TTAATCGAATTCAAAAAAAATCTATTAGTATACTAACTGATGTTGTCTATAAATTTATATTTTCGAGCTTAACTAAATTAAAAGAAAAATCTTTTGATGTAAATGACAGTATCGGGCTTGATTGCAATGTTTCTATAAATGTGCACACCATTTTGCAAGAATTCGATTTACCTAATGTATATGACTATATTTTTAGAAATAATGATTTCGGGGAGGCTGAAGAAGAAGAGGATGAAGAAATCGAATGTGCTATCGATGACGAAATTTTGGGCGAAGACTTTATTGATGACATTATCTGAAAAAGAAAATTACATATATTCAAAAAAATATATATAGGTTAATTAAAATAATATACTTAAGATTTGCTATGATCAATATTCGTAATTTACATGTATCATAATCTAGTTATTTGGAATTTAGATGTAGTTTTATAAAAAAATTAAATTAGAACATCAAGACATTTTTATTCATATTGCTCATGTATTTGACATTTTATTAAAACAAATTACCCTAAACAATACACCAATCTTGCATATTTAAAAGAATTTATAGTTGATTTTTTTAAATATATTCAGTATTTTTATAAAAAAAATAAGTTAAGACCTTTAGACATTTTTATTCATATTGCTCATGTATTCGATATATAATTAAAACAAATTACCCTAAACAATACACCAACCTTGCATAATTTAAAGATTAGATAATTTATTTTTTATACATATTTTGGTATTTAGATGTAGTTTTATAAAAAAATTAAATTAGAACATAAAGACATTTTTATTTATATTTCACATGCATATGACATTTTATTATAACAGATTACCTTAAATAATACAATAATCTTGCATATTTAAAAGGATTTATAGTTGATTTTTTTAAATATATTCAGTATTTTTATAAAAAAAATAAGTTAAGACCTTTAGACATTTTTATTCATATTGCTCATGTATTCGATATTTAATTAAAACAAATTACCCTAAACAATACACCAATCTTGCATATTTAAAAGAATTTATAGTTGATTTTTTTAAATATATTCAGTATTTTTATATGATTAATAAGCTAAGACATTTAGACATTTTTATTCATATTGCTCATGTATTCGATATTTAATTAAAACAAATTACCCTAAACAATACACCAATCTTGCATAATTTAAAGATTAGATAATTTATTTTTTATACATATTTTGATATTTAGATGTAGTTTTATAAAAAAATGAAGTTAGAACATTTAGATATTTTTATTCATATTGCTCATATATTTGACATTTTATTATAACAGATTACCTTAAATAATACAATAATCTTGCATAATTTAAAGATTAGATAATTTATTTTTTATACATATTTTGGTATTTAGATGAAGTTTTATAAAAAAATGAAGTTAGAACATAAAGACATTTTTATTCATATTGCTCATGCATATGATATTTAGATATAATTTTTTTTATAATATCCTAATATTCAGCATTAGCAAGAATTTTAATTTTATCTTTACATGTATTCTAGATGTAACAATAAAAGTGATTCAAAACAATCTATTTATTTATGAGTTGATCTGATTTTTAGTTATTTAAATACGTTCAAGAAAAACTTTATATTTTTATACAGCAAGGATTTATTTATACCTTTTTCGATCTCATTATATTTAAAACCTACCCAATGTTGTTGATTTAATGGATGATAAATTAATCCTTTTATTTATGGGCATGTTGATAATCTGACTAATGTTGAAAATGAGAGGCTAAGAAAATACGATCTATTAGCAAATGAATTCTACCTTATTTACAAATGTAGAACTAGAATATCGCCATAACTTGGAATAGGGTGGTTACAAAATACCATAAGTCGTATTTTAAGGATTTAGGAATGCCAACTGAAGCGGAAGCATACGCACAAACAATGGGATTGAGGAAGACCTTGGAACTATTAAGTCTTGAGAAAAGAAGATAAATCGAGTAAAATTGTAAAGTTTATGAGGTGGAAAGAAGTTATAGCCAAATCTGTCCTACAGAGCAATTATAGGTTTTGCTTGAACGTATTTAAATAGCTAAACATCAAATTTACCAGCGAATAATTGATTTTTGTTTATGTGTAAATTTTGGTATTGTAATTTTATATTTTCTCTTCAAGCATAACATGATTGGCTTTGCACACATAATATCTAAACTCTTGGCTATATGCTCTTCTCTTGCATCTTTTTCGATACATCTTCTATTTTCAGGACATAAATAGTTAAAACAAAATTAGACATGTATGATTTTGAAAAAATAATGGTTTATTAACTTGCATGATGACTTGTGTTTATAAAAAATTTCTGGATATTGTAATTAATATGCAGACACTGTCCATGAATGATTTCTAAAATTCGTCTTACTATTTAATCGTGTTTGAATAACTGTAAAAAAAAATCTATGCATATGGAGCCTAATCCTATAAATATTATATTATTAGAAAATATAAAGTCTCAAGATGATCAAAATTTTAGAAGATAAAAATATATTTATTTGGATTTTAGATAGCATACTATGAAGAATATATTTTATTAATTTATTAAGTTACTGCATTAATATTTTTTTATCTAGCATTATTTAGCATACATTTATCAAACCTTAAATATTTGGAGCAACAAAAAATATTTTTATAGATGTTAGGTGATGTAAGAACAATTTATTTATTTATAATCATATTGACTCATGATTGCAATAAAATTTTATCAACAAAAGACAAATCTAAGAAATATTCTAGGCGTAGTTCATCTGTCTCTCTGGAATATATTAATAAATAGTAAAAATTATAAAAAATAAATCTTTGATTCCATTCCGTACAATGAAAAAAATCGCAAAAATTTGGAAATAAAAGCCATAAAATACTTAAAAAAATTTTATTCAGAACTTGGAAAATTAATAAAATTTATAATTTTTATGATGTACCTGGAAACATGATAAAGTCAATTAAAAGTTAACTATGCATACAATGTATAGTTTTTAATATTATAAATTAATTATCCTTGGGGTGTTTTGTAAGCTCGGTTTTAAATAATTATAATTTCTGTTTGTTCATGTAATCATTAAGCCTCTATTTTTTTCTGTATATTTACCATTAATAAATAATTTACTAGCGGGAATAGTTTCAAATAAAATATTTTTAATTTTAACGGAAAGAATTTATTTGAATTTTGTCTTTTTAGTTACTGTACTAGCTCAAGACTCAAAATGAAGTAAAAATAAATTATTGGATTGGTGAATATATTCTTACACTTCGGATTGTTTTTTAAATTTTTATGTTTATAAAATAATGTAATCTAAATTTATAAAAAAAACATTTTTTCTTCCACTTCGGTGTGTTTTTTAAATTTTTATTTTTATAATGTAATGTAATCTAAATTTATAAAAAAAAATGTTTTTTCTGTTTTTTTTGGGTCTGAATTTTATTATAACCATTCCCTGTTATTTAGATCAGCACCATTTTCGTTTTTCTTGTGTTTTTTCGCCTTACTTTTTTCTCTTTGAATTCTATCTGGATCTGTTTCCTTTGCAGAAGATATCATAACAACTTCTTTGTCTATTTTATTTTTACCACCAATTTCGGAACTTCCGATGATTTCAATATTGCTATTATTATTGAAAATTTTCTTTTCATCCGAATCATCCTTGTTGAAATCCATATTGAATATACATTTATGTGTTTTATATTTATCGAATTTGATTTATCACTCTTTTAATTTGATTGAATGAATCTGAAACAAAAATCACTAGTTGATAAGGCATCTTTCTTGGTTTTTTATCACAATTAAATGGGTTTTTTCTCCAATGAAAAAAAAATACAATAAATAAAGTAAAAATACATACAAAAATCCCTTAAATGTTTTTACTTTGTTATGGGTTAGATTTATAATCAACTATACTATACAATGGTTATGGTTAGTTAATTATTTTTCTGGAAAAACACATTCATTAAATTTACATTCGCCCATATTCACAAGCTTTTAATTTACATGTATCATCATTGATATTTTGCAAGTATAACTTTCTTATAATTAGGCATATCGACTTCGTAAATTTTAAAAATTTCCAAATAAGTTTAGTCATATATTTCTATATAGAAGAATCATGAAACTAGGTATCCATGATTAAACCTTAATCTCTATAAAAAAGATTGATGAGCTTATAAAAAAATTGCCTATAAAACTATTTGATATAGGAATACAGACTTTTTCGACAAAAAAAATATAATAAATGCAAATGATTTTTAATCATTACAAATTATATTAGCGTACTTCATAACTTGGGGTAATGTGATTACAAAAACATCTTTTATATCTTAAGGAGTTGTGAATGCAAGTGAAGCATACGCACAAACAATAGAATTCTGTAAGAAAATTATAATAAAAAGTCAGGAAAGAAGATGGGTATAGTAAGATTGTAACGATGAAGAGTTAAAAGATTTTTCCACCAAATATGTTCTAAATAACATCCTAAAATTTTGTTCAATAAGAATAAATAGCTAAAAATGAAAGAAGCCCATAGAGCAATAAAGTAAACAAATATCATTAAAATCCAGTTGGTTAATATTTCAACTATACCAATCATTATATAAATCCTATTGTTTTTTCGCATAATTTTTGTTTTTAGTAAAAGAAATCTTGGTAAATTTTAATTATATCGATGCATCAATATAAATTATAAGCCTGAAGGCGGGTATGTAAAAACTATAAATTTATTTTTATAATAAATTTAAGATTCCATATTAGCAGGCTACAATTCGATAGAGAAGCTCTAAACTTTATTAAAATTAGTATGGTTTTATCCTTTATTAATAATCAACGTGTTATTTTAACACTATATATTTTGTGACTAAATTTTTTATATCCATTATTGATTAGCTATTTGAAATTGTATAGATGAGCGCCATTCAGTTTTTTGAATACCTAAAAAAGGTGTGGAAATTTTTTTCATTAAAATACAAAATATAGAATTTATTGTTTATGTTAATTTCGATGTGTTATTATGGTGATTGAATTTTTAAATCTAAAATTTCCGGCAAATTATAATTTCATGCGTCAATAAGCACTTTGTAATGGAGTTTTATGGATTTTAAAGCTTTTAAATCACTTGTAATAGACTATGAACATTCTTTAAGCTGCTGGTTTTTTCCCTTTCCCCTCTTAGGGAGTCTAGAGCCAGAAAAAAAGAGAAATATTAATTAAAGAACTGTTATTTTTTATATTTTTCAGATAAATATCATAAATACTGCATATACTTTAAAAAAATGGTTGGTAAAGGCTAATTTTTTATGAAATTAAAGGCTAAGGATGGATTTTTTTAAATGACCCTATATCGATTTATCTGATAAAATAGACCTTGTGATCGAAATTATAGATGAATTAAAGTATAACATAAATATATCCATAAAAAGAATATTACAGTAATAGTGGAGTTGGTTATTTTATTTAAATAATCTGATACAAATTAAAATCGGAAAATTTGATTTTTTGCCATTCGTATTTGTTCACGGAATTTTTTGAAAATCTATAGAATATATTTGTCTAATACTCTTCAAATCTCATCATAATTACAATCTTAAAAATACATCTTGTTATTTAAGACTTATTAATTCAAGTGACTTCCTCAATCTTGTTGTTTAGGTGCATGCTTCAGTTTCATTGGTAATTTTTATTTCCTTAATATGCGAATTGTAATATTTTGTAACAAAATAATTACATTTTATCTGGTATTATATTATTTGTGTCATGAATTGATACTCATGGGTATAATAATTTTTTGTATAAGTGATAAAACCTGATCTTTCGATTTATTTAAAGACATACATAATAGGTTATATTAAATTAATTTATATCTATATATTATTTCAAGACACTTGAACCCATACCATTCGAGAGAAAAAGAGCAGTTGATGAAAATAGATCAGAGGAAGGTGCCAAAAGATGTACTAAGGAGTTGTGTGATGTTCCCAATGGGCTGATTCGTCTCAATATATGTAAATTATAAAAAGAAAATTAACCCATAAATAAATGAAATATATATATCACTTTCTGTTAAAAATCATGGACGTAGTAGAAGCATACATGCAAGCTCTCACACTCCGCAAGACACTTGAAATCATCTCATTTAAGAGAAGTTGATGAAGATAGATCAGGGAAGGTGTCAAAAGATGCATCAGGGAGTTGTGCAATATTCCCAATGGGCTGACTACGTCTCAATAGATGTAATTTATAAAAAGAAAATTAACCTATAAATAAATAAAAAATATCTATATATTACTTTGCGTAATTATTTAGCACCTACCATCAAATTATATGCTTGAAATTCTTCGCAGTAAGTCATATGAGATAAATTTTCCATTGAAAGGGGCTATAATTGCCAAAATAGTATACATTAGTAGGTTTAGACAATGTTGCTTCTATCAAGTTTAATGCTATAAATTTCATCGCTGTATTTATACGATTAAAAATTACTGCTAAAATATGTTATATTCCCTTTATATCATAAATTATGGCTTTATTATAGAGCAGAAAAGTTAGAGGATATAATTAAATTTATTTAAATATTAATGATGTAAATTTTATAAATTTAAAACGTAGCCTTATATTCAAGACCTTCAACAGCATATAATTGGCATCCGACAAGCAAAGTCTCGATGTTTTCTCTAATATCACTTTCCTTATATTTAGAAGACAGCATTCTGACAACTACATCAACATGGAGTCCGCAATTGTCCTGATTTTTTCTATACACACCTAAAATCTCATTTTGTATTTCCGAGAACCCCGTCCCCCTTTCATTAAATATCCCGTCATCATTAAAACCTTCCGATAGTCTTTTTCTACTACCAGTATCGTTCATTTTCAATTTATTATTATAAAATAGATGTTGGTGAATACATTTTAGGTAATGGTATGTCAAGTAATTGTAATCACTAATACCCTTTATAAAATTAACTGTTATATGCACTTTGCCTTCGTAAACGCGCATATTTCCAGCAAGACTTATTAAATTTTGTTCAATTATAAGCCCGCCCATTTCTTCTTCAAACTGTACTTTGGGCCAGAAATTGCATCCTATTGTTCCAGTTTTGTCGTCTAAAACAAAATAATGACCTGCTTTGGTTTGTTTTGCGGATTTAATCCATCCCACTAAAAATATTTGTGATATTTCGGAATTGTCAATTTTAAACGGCTTTGTTTCGATGTCTGTTGATAAAAGTGACTTGATTGTGAATGAACGGATGTTTCTTTGACTTGAAAATTCTCGTCGTGGGGACGAATGGATAAAACCGGATGCTTCGCTTCCACCGATACCGTCATCATATTCTCTCATTTATATGGGTTCACTGAAATTTATTTTAAAATTTCTCTTTTGTTGGTTTTAGATTAATTATAAAATTTAGCTTTCAATCTATCTGAATAAATTTTATAAACATAAAGGGTGCATCATAATATGCAAAATTGTATAGGATGTTTATCTGCCTATAAATATATATCAACTAGCACTAAAATATATGTAAGTTTGAAGCTCCATTGTGTGTTTACCATCCTATTAATATCTAAATATCATATAATCTTATAATATATACAGATTTAAAGTTATATTGTGTGGTTGCCTGCCTATTAATATCAACTATCACAAAATGTTATAATATATACAATTATTAAGTTTATTAATGTATTTAACTACATATTATATGTATCAACTAATACTATAATATATACAAGTTTGAAGCTTTATTGTGTCTTTACCTGCCCATGAATATATATAAACTAATACTATAGTATATAAAATTATTAAATTTATTAATGTGTTATCCTGCCCATGAATATATATCAACTATTATTACGATGTATACAATTATTGTGTTTTATAATGTGTTTACCTGCCCATGAATATATATCAACTATTATTACGATGTATACAAGTTTGAAGATTTGAAGTATGTTTATCGGTCTATAAACATAAAAATATCACCTAATACTATATGGTTCTAGTCAATGATCTATTTACACTTTTGACTTTTTATCATTTATACCATCCTCTGCCAAAAATATCCGACTGCTGTTGTATATACAAATGAGACTTTTTATAATCTAATCTATCTGTCTAGTGTAGATAAATAAAAGAGATACCATATTAATACGATTCAACTGATATATATGCATTTGTATTATATGTAACCCATCCATCTATTATTTATGGCATGTCTAGAATAAAATTATGGCACCTTCTATTATTTATTGAATCATATCATGATTACTAATGTATATATACTGTTTAAAGGAATAATTTATTTAGCATTAAAAATATTATAGACCTTTTCCTATTAATCTTTGCATTAGATAAATATTATAATAGTTATAATTTAAAAATTAATAGCTGAATATATTTGAAATTATTGCTAAATTAGTAGCCTATATACATATGAGGCTTTATTTGTACTTTTTCAAATTCCGAAACGTCCAAATATTACCACCTATTCGTTTCAAAATCTTATTAATATCTATATATTGTTGGGTATTTTCTTTTCAATATCTATAATTGCGTTTTACCTCGGCAAATATTTCATAAATCTGATTCATATGTCCTTTATTGTAGTAGCGACTCTCGATTTTAATGTTACTATTCGTTATTCTTGATTTATTATAAGGAATAAATTGTATGATACACCCTATAACATCATATTCATAACTTATTTATCGAATGTAGTAATCCTTATAGTGATACTCAGGGGTTTCGATTGCTGATAATTTATACTGATTATAATTATTGATTAGTTGTTTTCTCATCGGTCTATAAACTTTCTAATATTATTATAGTCAATTTTATATATATAATATGAGCTTTTTTACGAGAAGATTGCAAGATATTTGGATAAAACATTCAATACAGATCTTAATCAGAACAATTTTTAAAAAAACTTATAAGTATGTTTGTGCCTGAAAAATTTACACTTCAGCACAAAAAATAGCCCCAAAAAAGAATTTTTTAGGTATAAGTTTCTTTTATGTAATACCACTATTATTCTTTAGAACCTATTTTTTTATGTGTAATACCACTATTATTCTTTAGAACCTATTTTTTTATGTGTAAAACAATATTTTGATGATTTTAGAATAGGATACACCATTTTGGACCTGAATCTGGCAAATATAAAGGGTGGCTTTCAATCATTATTGTGTGTATGTTTCTTGATTGTGAGAGGAAGCTTAGTATTCAATATAAGCATAGTATCTGGTTTCCAATGGTTTTTTTGCTTAATAATAGTTTTTAAAAGCCCGTCTCAGGTTTATATATCTGTGAATTTTATTCGGATAAATTTTATTCTGTGACTTATCTATATGATAAAATTTAATTTGTATTAATATTAATTTTCTCTCATTTAGTGTAAAAAAATATAACTGATTTTAAATGTGTTCATAGTTTATTTATCAATACTAAATCAGAGTCGATCTGTATTATTAATATGTTTTGGGTGAATGGGCATCTAAAGAATACCTTATATTGTTTAAAATAAGCGGAAATTATATATTTACTTTTAATTTGTTTATATTTTATTTTCAATGCTAAATTGAGGTGAATCTGCATTATTAATATGTGTTGAGTGAATGAGGCATCTGGAGAATACTTTAATTTTTTAAAATTAAGGGAAATTATATATTTGTTTTAAATGTGTTTATATTTTATTTATCAATAATAAATAGGGCTGAATTGGTATTGTTAATATGTAGTGAAGGAAGGAAGCATACAAAGAATATTCTTATTGTTTAAAATTAGGGAAAATCATGTATGATCAATATGCTACAAAACACGAGAATACATTTGCAGTGTGTTTATCTGAAATTTGTTTTTCCTAATGGGTTTTTTGATTGACATTTTCTACTTTTTATAATTTGAAGTTGGCCTTTGTGATCAATCGCTTAAATGTGAGCTAAAAAATGTTTTAGAAAAACTTGTGGGCTGATTTAAGAAAAAAAAATACATTTCAAGCTATAAATTACAAGATTGAATGTGATTGATCACCAAACTTATTTTTTTATCTTTAACATGTTCGCATGTAATAATTACTTCATAGTATTGCGATTGATATTTATACTATTTTATACATTATATCGTATTTAACTATAAGGAAATAAAACAGAACATAAAAAAATGGTATATTCTATAATATTAATCAAATTCGCATAGGTTTTTAACGTGGAAATTATGACCATGAAGACTTATTTTTATTTTAGCTTCCCATGAATAAAATAAACATGATTTATTGTGTAAAATAATATTATCTATCATTTTCAATATCGTGCTTATAGCATGTCAATTATTTTTTACTTATACCAAAAAAATGATATTAAAACTACCCAATTTAAATGGCACGAGAACAAAAAAAGAAACCACAAGAGTCATTCTTAAAACAAGCAATAAACCAAAAAGACATAGACTTTATACGCAACTATATATCTATATCACTCGAACAAGACAATGAGACCCAAATACATAACGACATAGACAATCTATCAAAAGATGAACGATGCGGTCTTCTCGACATTTTAAAATCAAATATAAAAAGTTATGGCTTGTCTATCGATAGTCTGAAAATAGCAAAGTGCGTTCTTCTTCGATCAAACTCTTTTATTGATGATCACGGGTTTCGTAAATGTGTCGATAAGTTTTGTGCTATGCTTGGTCGATCAACAAATGATTATGGAAAAATGCTTTATTTAAGAGGCAAGATTGAGTATTTAAATCATAAAAAAGTTTTGCACACGGATTTTGATGAGAGTGGGCCTGTACAGGTTGTTGAAGAAGAAAATGACGAATAGCTTTTTTGTATACTCATTTAATCAACAATTAAATTTCGTTTTCAAATATAAAAAGACCTTTAAATACACTTACTTTAATTAACAAATAAATTTAAACGAATAAATTACATAATTTGTAATTTATGATTTATGATCATTTAGGCGTTTAATTATTTCTTTGCTATAATATTATTTTAATAAAATATATCAAGTTTTTTTCTATTTTAAACAATAATTTTAAATGATTAAATTTCATACTTTATAATTTATGATCATTTAGGCGTTTAATTATTTCTTTGCTATAATATTATTTTAATAAAATATATCAAGTTTTTTTCTATTTTAAACAGTAATTTTAAATGATAAATTTCATAATTTATAATTTATGATCATTTAGGCGTTTAATAATTTCTTTGCAGCAAAATTATTTTTATAAAATATATCAAGTTTTTAACGATTTAATTTACAAAATTAGTAATTTATGATTTTTGGTACTCGATAATTTTCTTGTTAGAACACAAATTTGTTTTTGAATATCCGAAATTTTAAAAAAATTTGAAATGCATTTAACTAATAATATATTCTGCAAAAATCACATTTTTATAATATGATTTCAGCAATAATAATTTTTTTCAGACCAGTATAATCCTGCTGTCTAAAATAAATAGAAAAAGATGATCTAAAGTATTTTAAAATTTTTATTGAAAAATACAAATTTGTGTTCGCAGATTTATAATTTATATCACTGGAAAGGTTTTTTTTAAAAATAATAATTTTATTAGCCTAAAATAAATTTTAAAGCGACGTAAAATTACTATTTCTCTATTGTGTTATTTGAAAGCGACGTAAAATTACTATTTCTCTATTGTGTTATTTGAAAGCGCTTGTACACATAATAAAATAAGAAAATAGGTACACCAATTTTTAACACATATAATTTAATTATAGCTATTTTTAAGGAATATTGTAACAAATTATTTTTCAGACATATATTTTAGAAGTTTGAGCCTTACACATATTCAATTCAATCTAATAAGAAAGCAAAATAACAATTTTTTTGTTTATTCATTTCAGTATTTTATAAATTCTGAATCTATGTTGATAATATCTTACCCAAAAAAGAAAAAAAAAATATTTATTGGGTTTTTTTTTAATAAACCGTTTCATCCAATCCAAAAAAAGAGGCCCTTTGTCGGTTATTCTTTTTACATAGAAGTTTTATATTTTTTCTAATAAGAAATGCAAAAATTAATGTTTTTCACGAATTCAACTGCCACGGAAAATTTATTGTCTCACAATTGGGCACACCAATCTTTTACGATAGAAAAAAATTAGTGGTTCCTAAAGTTTCAAATAGATATGAAAAATAACTTTCTGCTAATATAATAATGTGTATTTAGGTTTATAAATCGTTTGGATTTAAAAAATTGTCAGAATGTCAGTATGTCAAAATTTAAGCAAATCTACGATATCCAAAACACAATCTCAAACAAAAAAAATCCAAATCGAAACACTGCTTATAAATGGAGGTAATCTAAAACCCGGCATGAAACATGATTGGTGACACTTGTATCATATAAAATATATAAATAGCGCGTGTTTTAATAATTTTAAAAAATGTCTGAACATAATGATAATAATCAACAGCACGAATCCACTGGTGAAAATTCTGGGAAAACGACTAAAATCATTAAGTTCATTGTAATTTCATTAATAGTCATATTATTCCTAGGTCTCATAGTATTGGGAGCCATGAAATTCTTTTCGGGTGAAAGTGGAGCTGGCGGCGCTGATGCTGGTGATGAAGGCGATGCAGGTGAAAATCCAAATCCAAATCCAACTCCAGCACTTAAACCAAGTGAACCCGAACAGGGCGAAAAAGAAGCAAAATCAGGGCTTTCACCTGGCAAAGATGACGATAAAGGAAAAGAAAAAACCAATAAAGCAACTAGCTCAGACGACAAGGATGACGATAAAAAAGATAAAGGAGGAAAACTTAAGCCAACTCGTAAAGATATGGCCACTTTTAATTTGTCCGAATCGCCCCAAAAGGCTCTTACTTCAGCTGCAGAAGCTAATTTTTCATTTAGCAATCTTTCCGCACCAGCAGCAGATAAAATGGCCAAAAGAAAGAGTGATTTGAAACAGGTACTCGAAACTAAAAATGATCTTTTGGTTAATATGGGGAATACTATCTAAGTGTTGAGGTATATCATGCCTTTTCGGTTAAAAATCAATAAATTTACCATTTTCATCCTTATTTTTTTTATTTTTAATTTGATTCGAATCAATTTATATCTTTTTTTTTCGTTAGTTATATTATATTTGCTCTAAATTATTTTAAGTATGCTTTTCGATTCTGGTGATTTTTTATAACCCTGAAAATTGTAGTATTTATTTTGGCCAAATTTTTTACAAACATGATTGAAGAAATTTATCATTAAAATATACCTTTGAATCACCAAATGATAGATTTAAATCATATGAATATATCAGTAATATTTTCTCCTAACCTCTAAAAAAAGAATAAATATATGTTTATTTGTATATCTAAACCCGATACTAAAACAATATAACTAGTTTTAAAAAAATCATAAGACCAACAAAAAACTACCCTTCGTAGTTGTTATAATCGAAAAAAAGATATGAAAAAATTATAAATAATATATTTATCAAAATAACACAGAATAGTCTAAAGCCAATCAAAATGTTTTAAATGATACTTCTAATATTTATGCGATATATTATTAAAAATGATCCGATCTTGATCGCTAAAATCAGGTATGGAAAATTAATATTAATGGGTTGTTTTTTAAATTTTATTGAATTGGTGTTTTATCACTTCTATAGATAGAAATCAATTATGGTATTTTTTCTCTTAAATATGCATAATAAAAGTAAGAGTATATTTTTAGGAAACAGAAGCAACGAATAAATCGAATTTTTAATTTCATTCTCGATATAAACAATGAATATTGTAGAATCATTGACTTGGGTAAAGTATTATAAAAATAATACAATTTTTGGTTTCTTGAATAAAAAAAACCTTTTACACAAAAAACATATATTTTTCTTGGTTATTGTTTTAAGAGATCTAATACATTTTCATTTTAAACTAAATTAAACACTGATATCAAAATGATTAAGATTTAGTTATATATGAAGAAGCTATATCGTACTTTAATATGTAAAAAATAGTTTATATTCGAAAAAAAAATAAGTGTAAATTTTAAAAGGAAAATATATATACACTTTATTATATCTAAAAATTAGATCAACCCTCTTACAAAATATCACATCCTTATTGACTAATGTTTTTTTTAGCTCATTTTGCAAAAAAAGGTAATTTGCAAATTTGTTATTTTTTAGACATTTAAAATTTAAATATAAATAAAAAAAATCATAAATTATATATAAAATTGTCTGAAATTCAAAAAAAATGGTATTTACTATCTATTAACTTAAATTGCATGTAAAAATTTCAGTCTATATTGAACATGATATTTTCAACTGCTTTACCGCGAGAAAAACATCTTTTATTGAAATTTCTTATATAAAGCAAAACTTTATTATGGATTCGTTTTTACCGTAATGCTTGCATGTTTGTGAATAATCAATATTCATTTGTATATAATTTATGCAAAAAAACAGTATTTGATGACTAAAAAAACAAAAAAAAGACTAGTCCCAGAAATTGGAAGACCTACAAATTTCATATGTTTTTAAAAAACGAAAAATACACAAACTTTATGAATATATTCAAAGTTTAATGCATATTGAAAACTACTGTGCCTATAATCAAAAATCTTATTAACAAAAAAAAGTCATATCTTAGGAATTATAAAATTAAAGGAATACCAAAATTACTCGATTATGCGATAAAAAAAATAATGCTTTTTTTTTCTAATTTTGTATTTTCCTGCATATAAAATACACTTATAACATAAAAATCTGGATTTTAATATTTTTTGATGGCGATCCAAATAATATAAAATGTAAAGACTTATTGCACTTTCTCAATAGAAGCGTAAATTGGATTTGAAACTAATTTAATATAAAATATTTTTTAGATTGGCAGTATTTAATGTGTCTACATATCATACTTTTGATCATCATATCTTGGTATGATTATTTAATTTTCACCATTTATAGGTTTAGCTCATTTTTTTTTTAATTCTACTATAAAAATTTACGTATCCTCTAATCCAGGTGATTTTTTTGCAGTATAAATAAAAAAATACAAGTATTTTATTTCAATTCTACTTCTATAATTTTTTAATCTAGTTAAAATAATATACATATACCAAAAATCCTATTTATCATAGACATAAAATAAATTGTGTAATTCACTATAAAAATATTAATTAACTGTAAAATCAGAAATAAGATAAAAAACTATCACCAAATAAACAAAAAAAAACATTTAAATCATCAATAATTTCTAATTTTAATATAAATTCACTGATCAAAGATAATAGGTGAAAAATTTAAAATCAAGAAATACAGAGAGAATAAAGGCAGTATTTTTATTTATTTTCTAAAATATTTTACTTTATGACTTTTTTTTCAATCTTTCATAAAAAAGATCACTCTAAAAATTTAATAGAATCATTTAATTTCATAAGATACTTCATTAAAACATAAAAAAATCTGTTTAAAAATTCCGAATCAAATCATAGCAAACTAGTTATCTATATTGTGTTCAGTTAGTTAAATATTTCATAAATGTTATCATAAAAAACAGAATATCTATTTTATGCTTAGATTTATATTTTCATGTGTTTTTTAAATTTTATAAGTATTAAAATACTTTCATTCGTTAAATAAATTGGCATTTTTTTCAAAATGAAGATTACATTTGTCTAAATTATTACCAAGTCGCCTTTAATGTCTCAAAATATATAGGACCTAATAAAAGTTAGTTTGTGTATTATTAACATTAAAAATCATCCGAGGCTTTAAAAAAAAGACTTCACGTCTTCTGATTTTCATGGGAAAATTTAATCTGTTCTATTGAAAATATCTTAATACCGAGAAAGCAAAATACGTGGTTAAAATATTCTTATTTTTTGTACATTTTTACTAATTTAAAGTTTCAGCTCCTTCCATCTGTGTTTTTCTGAATTTAAATGGAGGTCTGAAGAATATAGAATAGAAAATTTCAAGTCTACATTTTTAGGGATCAACAAATTATATTTTTTATTTAATACAAAAGAGGTTGTAGTTCTATTTTTTTATATGTATTTTTACTAAACTTTTAAAGCATAAATACATCTTTAACATAATGCATAGAAACAATCAATAAAAAATAGCATGTTGCGTTTTAATATTTTTCACAATCTATTGCCAGTTTCACAGCTTTAAAAATTAAAAAGAATATAAAAATACAATACATTTTATATACGGTTACGAGAAATCAATGTTTATTATAACGACTGAAAAAATTCATTGATTTTATTTGTGTGTGTTCATTATAATGGTTAAATTATATCTTAAAATATTTTCAAGTTTGATGAATAGCGAATTTCGTTTCTAACAAGCAATATCATTTCCACAAACCTGTATAAAAATAGACTCTCTATAAATATTATTGAATTTCAAATTTTTTATCATCTTTTCTCTCTATTTCTCCAGTAAAAGTACGACTCTCGCTCTTCGTGCGTAAAATCATTTCACAAATAACCACGTTAACTATATTTTTCTTTGTTGAATTTTCTTTGCCAAAGTTAGATTCATTGATTACAACGATGAATTTTATCGCTCTTCTTTATTAATGGCATATAAATTTGTTCCAACGTAATAGATACATCTTCAGCAGAACACAATAACAACTAAAATATAAGATATTTATTACGGGGTTGAACTTTTTATTTAATTATCGATATCTTGAATATTCAGTAGGCTTTAAAGTTGAGGTATAGAATCTCTTTTTTTTGAAGACTCTCGAATCTCAGTTTCCCCTACAATAAAACAGTGTACACTTTATAATATGTTTTTGTTTTGGTGTTAGTCTATATTGCGAAATACATGTTTCAAACGATATTTTTTGCTTTCTGAATTTCTTAGTATAAGCTATTTCAAACTTTAAATATTGTATATGTTACAAATTTTAATATATTATTTTAGTACCTATATTGACTTTGGATTTAAGTGTACTAAGCTATTTTTATTTCATTATAATATTTTTTGGTTGATGGCTTTCACATATGCATTAGTCTCGATTCATCAACGAAACTAATTTGTTTAATTTTTCATAAACTCGGGGTTCTATTTTATGATTTTTTTCAATTTCTCTTTTATAGATATCTAGATTTTACTAATTTAAAATTTCTGTTCTTGTGTGGCCTAGAATTCGGAAGCGTTAAAATAAATTGAAAAAATTTAAATTGCTGAAAAAATCGGAACTATTTTGATCTAAAAAAACAAAAAAAAATCATGTTTGAGGCATATAATTTTTTGTTTCCAAAGTTTTCTAGTTCCGAAACGTCTGCTTTTTACATCTTAATGTTATTTCGCAGTTCAGTATATGTATTAAATTAGCATTATATGCAATAAAAATTGTTTATAAAGTATATAATAATACTTAAAATATATCTATATAGAAACATTTCTAAAAAATTACAATTTAAATTTCATAATTGTCATGCCAACCCATACTAATTGCATTTAATGATCAATATATAGGCAGAACTCTTAAAATAAATAACAAATAAATGAAATTTTTAACTTATTGAACGCTCAAAATCATAATTTTTGTATTTTTCTGTTTATAATTTCTTTCATTTGACCTTTTTTATGCTACCATTTAACGGACAAAAAAGTCATCAAATATGAGTTTAAATATGTGTAATTATATAAGTAAGATGTGAAATAGGGACTTTATCTGTTACAATTTTATTATCAGATTAGTCATGTAAAATTATTTTTACCTCCCAACAGATAATCATGCAGAATTATTAACTTCAATATTTATTGTATTTTTTTCATAATTTTTAAAAAGAATACGTATATATTTTTAAATATTTTTTTCGACTAAATATTGATCGGAATTTTATGTTATTTACAATTTTAACGTGTTTGTGCATAAATAAAATATAATAAATTGAATTCTTAATTTTTATACTTATCTGAATTGAATTTTATAATAATATGAAATAATAATTAATTCAGAAAAAATATAACAGAATAATGAAAAGCATGGTCCATATTTTATGACTTAAATGCAATGATTTTAAACAGCATTATACAACCTGTGCATAGATTCAGCTCTTTAAAGAAGTTTCACCACATAACAAATAAAAAAATATAATATTTATATTTGTTATATAATTTGAATAAAATCTAGGTAATAAAGAATATCAATAATATTGAAATACACTATATCTACATAATATGAAATAAAAATACTGCACCATAAGCTCAAAAAGGCATGATAATTATATATTAAGGTGTTGCATATTATTATAATAATTAATAAACTACCACAATAACTATTATGGCCCCACGACAGTAGATAAAGAATGCTATCTGTTAAATAAAAAATTAAATCATGAAATTTGGTATATACCCCAATTATACTGCTAATAATTAATTGAAATAAAGATTTAAGCATATAAATTAGTATAAAATAAAAATTAACTGATCAGTTTATCAAACTGAAACAAAAAATAAATTTATTTTTATTCGATAAACCAAATAACACAATTAAAAAATTTAAAATACATTTATAGTATTCAAAACAAAATTATAGCATTTAAAGTATGCACATAGTATTTTAAATGAAACCAATAAAGATTTTGGTTCATTTTGAATTCCCAAGCTCTATTTAACATTAAAAAATGCTCACTTAAATAAATTTTATTTAAATCTACGAGTATTCGCTGTAATTAAATCATAATTTCTATAATAAATTTCTGTGTGGCTAAATAAACCATTGGCTTTCCATTTAATAAATGAATGATTTTAATTTTTATTTCGCTCTAGGGGTCTATCTATGTATAATTCTGATCTACTAAATAATACCTGGCTACTCTAGCGTTATTTTTTTTCTTAATCAAACATCCTATTTTTGTAATTTTTCCCGGTATTTTATGTGTTTTGGTTCATTCATTTAATGCCTTCGCTGATTATTTGCTTCTTGCTGGACTTAATAATATTTTTGTTTAAATTATTTTTAAAAATGATTTACACAAAAAAAAAGTAAATTGTATATTTTTGATATCCAGAATTATTACTATATTGAATGGACATTTTTGCACTTATTTATCGGCAAAATTAAATTATCATTACTATTATATTTGAAGGAAACACAATAGATTACTGATGTATAAAGTCCAGAACCGTATTATTTTTGTTAAAAATATTTTTCATTATTTCACAATTTATTAGATTTAATATTTTTGAATCATATTATATTGGAGATGTACAAATTATTAATATCAAAAAAAGGATTATCTTATATGTACATCCACGATTTTTTAATCTATTAATATCTTTAGTTGTTGATTTGCTATATGATCACATAATAATCTTTTTTATGTACAATTAGATGATATCAGAAATAGATATAATTGACTTGTGCTTAGCGTAATTATAAAGAAAATTACCCGCATTGTAAATTTCATGATATTTTTATAACAATAAATTTCATATAATATTATGAATATCAATTTATACTATAAAATGTGATTTCAGAACTAAATGGTTAAAATTATCATTTATTGGACAATTTAAATAAATATTACTGCAACTTTACGTCAGTAATTATTGGTCTTTTTATCATTTATTGTATTTGTATTTTTCTTCTAATAGGAAATTAATTGATGTCTATTTTGACTTGCTATTTCCACAAATTTATTTTAAATGTTCTGCTTTGTGTGGATTATCGTGACATTTACAAATACGCTGACATATGATTAGAAACTGCCATGAAGGGTTTTCATATGTGTCCTACAATATCAAATATTGGCAATTGAATCTTTTACTTATTCACTTTCATTTCTGCAAATTTAATGTTTTAATTTGTTTATCATGCGTGTTTTATAATAACATAGTCATTCCCCACTATTCGCGATAATTATGCTTATTTTAAATCAAAAAAGTTTCTTTAATTTTTTTTAGAAATATCAATCTGGCATATTGATGTGTGTGATCTTAATATATATATATTTAAAGCAATATTTTTTAAAAAATCATCAAATGTGCTTGGATTAGAAATATTGCCCCCATCAAGTTCCACTTTTTATATTATTTTGAAGAAAACAGAGTTGTAAATGTAAATATTTTAAGTTATATTTCCAACTTTATATATTCATGTATTATTGTGATTTCAATATCAAAAATAAAATTTGATATCGAAGTCCTTGTATTTTTTTGAAAAACAATGGATTACGCCCATAAAAATATTATCTTTTTATAAATATCATTCAAATAATGATAAAAATATAAATATTCTAATAACAAAATTATAAGTAGTATGTTCATTCATTCGGAAAGATAGACGACACATTAAAAAAAATTACTTTATCCAGATAGAAATCAATTTAAACTTAAAGAATACGTTAGTTAGAACATCATATATTTTTAAACACATTTATAATTTTAATTTTTTATTCTTTTTTATTAAAATTGCATTGCCTAAGATTTTTATATTTTGAATTCTATCTGGTCTTGAAAAATATTTATATACTGGATATGCATCAAAATGATGATTGTAATGTTTTTTTGTGCAGTATTTATTTTTTTAGCCGATAAATTTCTTATTATTTGGGCAGAAATTTATATATTGCTTATTTCAAAATATTTTTTTTTGGCAGAATACGCTATTTCGTTGACTAAAAAATTACATTTTAAATGCTTGTTATAAGTAAATATTATCAGTAATTTTAGCATTCTTTGCGAGTTTTTCAATAAATTATTATTGTGAACTTACTGAGAGCTATAGATAATAAAATTAAAAATTTACTTTCCAATTAAATAAGATGTGCGAAAAAACCGTAAAATATTTGGGTGTAAATACGAGTTAACATTAGAAAATGTATTTATATGTGTTTTCTTCATATTTCATATAAACTTCAAGAAGTATTAAAGAATATAAATGGATTACATAGATTGTTATATTATTTTTATAATCATAGAAAATTAATTTATTCGTGATAAATGCAAATTCTAAACTATTTCAAAAGTCTTTGTTCTTAGACCCATTTAACACATGGAATATACTCTACTGTGAGGAATAATATAATATTTAACTATATGGCAAGATTCTAGAAATTATGAAGCTTTTTATATCCACCCTACAAATAAGTTTTGAATGCCCACTATCGTATAGTTTTCAATAAAAAATAGAAAATTAATTTTTTTCTCTTTAAGACAATGAAAATAAATTCTGTTAGCCATTACAATAATATTTTTTATAAAAACCATAAGATTATGCATATCAAGGAAATTATAAGCGTCAGTAAATGGTATATTAGCGTGGAACATAAAATTATATTGATAACCGAAAGAATGTGGGGGATAAAAATATAAATGATCAGCTATAAATGCAAAAAAAAACGTTTTCATAATTTCAAAAATAATGCTTAAAATGTAGATCCTCGTTTCGATTTATTATAATTCTGCTCTAATAAAATAAAATATCGCAATTGAGATTTATTTAGCGACCACTGCTGCTAAAAAATACCCCACAATGACTGATATAAACACGAGTGTCGAAGTAATACACAACTAAGAATATTTCAGCTCAAAATATGTAGCTAAACCGAGTTAAATAGAATTTTATTAAATATACATTATTAAAAATAAACCACAATTTTTAAATGGTCTTTTCTATTTGAAAATTTGTATTTTGATGACAGTATTTTTTTTTGAAATATATTCATGTTTTTTTTGTTTTCGAATTTTTTCTTTATATGAAATAAAAGATATAAATGTTTTTAATTTGATATTGTTTAATTTTAAAATCGATAAATATTTATATGGAAAAATATTGAATTTTGTTTAATATAATAACTTCGTTTAAATCATAATTTTCAAAGGGTTTTGTAATTTGTTTCAAATATTAACAAATTTTTTAGATATACAGAGAAACTATAATCTTTCCCGGACATATATCACTCGATATAATAGTGTAAAGAATATAATTTCTGTGTATTTAAATCTTTTTAACTCAAATATTCATATTACGATATTTAATAATGCAAAATAACTGCGAAATTTATTATTCAATTTTATATGATGAAAATAAAATACTGGAGTTTTCCTGAAATTTTTGAGAATATGTAATATTACTGATCACATATAATTTTTCAACCATAAATAACGGACAATCAAAAATTATGTTTATTAGATTGAATAGTTTTAAGATGCAATTTTCTAGATAAGTATAGAACGGCAATAAATAATGTTTTTTATTTTTTCTGGATTTATAATTTTTTGAATGAATATAATACATCATAAATAAAAATAGGTAATATAAATGCCTTATAGAGAACGAATATAGAAAGATATTTATAATAATTTTTTTTATAAGTTAAAAACTAAAAATCCATATAAAATCGATAAATTCCCGAAATTTTATAATTTATAAGCTTTATATACAGGCATATTTAACGAATCGCATGCATCATAAGCATTACGTCTCGACAATGAATAAAAATTATTTGAATTAATAGCTTATTGAATTTAAAGCAAATATTATAATAATGGTATGAGAAGGAACAACAATTTAAAATTAACACAAATTCCCAGTATAAAAATTTTTTACTTTTGTGATTACTTCTGTTCACATTTATTTAATTGGAATTTTATATTTTGTAATAAACGGATACCATGCATAATCCTCTTAAACAAGTGTAAAAAAAAATATTACAATGATATGATTTGGCTTTTTTAAATGCAATATATTTTACGAATTTGATTTTGACCGATTCAAACAATATAATATATTCGAATAATAGTAATAAGTAAAGGGGGTATATTTATTTAAATTTCCATGAAATAATCTATAGAATATAAATTATACCGAAACATAAACATTTTTGAAAAATATATTTGCATGATAATAAAATATATAGGCTATTTTTTTAAATATACAATTTAGATCATGAGGTCAATAAATATTAGTAAAATATTTTATTTACACGTTTTTATGCTTAATTTCAATAAACATGAGATGTAGAAAGAATATTTTTTGTAAATTTCATCTATAAAAATCACAAGCATGTATAATTCAAAAATATTATACATGCTTAAGATTTTAGAATGAAAATATTAGAAATTATCTTTTTTGGAAATATCAATTATGTGTTGATTGTAAAATGATGTATTTTCAATTTTGTGTTGGAGATATCAGTATAATTTAATAAAATGATTTTTCACTAATATTTTGACTCGATAATATCATAAAATAATCGGTACTTTAGTCTGAGTCACATGATGATTAGCACTGAAGACTATATCATACTAAGCGTGATCGTTCAAAAATAAGCATAGCAAAAAATTAGGATATGTCTAATTGTTTCTAAAAAGGCATGCATAAAAGAGATGCATTTTTTGAAGCTCTATTTTAATCTCCTGTATTTATAAGAAAATTGAAATTAGGATTATTTATATTTTTAAATAAAAAACCAAATCAAAACTTAAATGCTTGAATATTTGAAAAAGGAATAATTATGCTGTTATTTTGAAAGTGAATAAATTTATGATGCTCGAGTAATTTTTATGGCTTTAGATAGACAGTGATAATATTATCGTTTATTTCTTAAATGAATTGATGAAAAAACTTATAGAGCCTTTTTACTGCATAGTTTATAATAAATAATTTTTCAATACAAACTCGAAAATCATTTTTTCAATTTTATGCACCTCTAAACGCAGTACTGAGTCCAGCAGTTTTAATTACATTCAATATAAACTGCAAGCTCATATTTTTCTTTTTTTATATTTATTATTATTATTTTGATGTCATTTTATATTTCTTGATTTCTTTTTTTCTGAATTTGATTGTAATAAATCCCAGTTAACAGCAGTAAATCCGAAAGCTCGATGGTAAAAGCTGAACAGTAATCAATTCATAACATTAAAATAATGGTCTTCTAAAGCTTTACCGGCATATCAATTGAATCATTTTAAGTTTAAAGTTGCTAAACAAATCACATTTACTTTTGGTATATTTCACACGAATTTATTGCTGTTCGGTGTCTTCATGTTTATACCAAACACTATAGTTCTAGAGCTGTAAATACATTTAGCCCCATCGGTTATCATTTAAAAAAATAGATTGATTATACCTTCCTTAGAATTAAAAAAAATTGATTTAATTTTTGTATTACCTTTTTTTTCTTTATTTAAACAATATCAGGCAGGCCTTTATTTTGCGATTTAATATTATAATCATATGTTATTGAAATTCGAGCGTTTTTACCTATTTTTTTATATTTACTCGTATATATATTATTTTTAGGTGTTCGCTAATGACTATTAGGAATTTTTCGTTTATCTTTTATACTCCCCCATGCAGTCTTTCACATTTCCTCTAATCAGGATGGATTTCAATATATTAGACCTGTTTTACCAGGCTGTAGTTTATATGAATAGCCATGTGATTCCATTTACATCCGTTGCTGGTTATTATGTTACTACAGCCATTCTACGCTCAATCATATATTTGCTGAACGAATCAGGATTCAAAAAATGTTCGGTCACATTTTGGGCGTTTTCACACCAACCTTTTAATTTATTCACAACTTTCAAATTTTTCATGGTTTTACTTTCTAGTTTCGACAGACCCCCTAGTGGGCATTTCTCATTTGAGTAAATTCGATGAATTCAAGGGTGAGTTGCAGTGGAATTCAAACCTTAATAAAGCACTTCTAAAATAACAGCGGCACCGAGCCCTTGTTATTTAAAATTTATTTTTATTGTTAAGCCTTATTTCCCAAATTAAATGTCCATTCGGTTTGAAATACACTTCAATGCCTTTTCCGTGATATCTAACACATGATATTTTGCCAAAATTTGGGCATCAAAAACGATAAAAAAAACTACACCAAATTTTGGGTGATTGCAAAGAAATAATAAAGAATAAATCCTTGTCTTTATATATACTTAAGACAATTATATATTGATACAGTGAATATGCATCACAATAAAATCTTAAAAAATTAAAATTCTAAAATACTGGGCGTTTGGGATTCTTTATTCATTGAATGATTTTATGTATGCATATTAATATATAATTTGTGGATACAATAAGATCTCAAATTAAACAATTTCAAAATTTAGATATATTACCAATAGGATTTCAGCTATATTAGGATCTGGATGTGTTTTTGGTACTGAATTTTAATTTTTTTAACAAATTTATATAAAAAGGGTTTTTATTTTATTAGTTGTTAGGCAAATATTCTAACAATTAAAATGTATAATAAATTCTGATATATATTATAATATAAGGGCTGTTTGATTTTTATTTTTATAAATTTAATTTTATTTGTGTGTTAATTTTGGAATTATAGTTCAAGATTTTTTCTTCAAGGCTAACTTATCTGTCTTACGTGGACACATCATATCTATATTCTTGGCTATATTCTCTTTTCTTACATGCTCTTCGATATCTCCCCTCTTTTCAAGACTTATTAGCACGAGGATTTTCCAAGATTATATAATTTGAATGGCGTCTTTAGTTGTTTGTGATCTTGTGTTTTTTTAATTTTTCTAATTAAGTAAAATCTGGAGCATATAAGGACACCATGAATTGAAAATAAGCATATTTTTGTGATTTTAAATATTATAACAACAATATAATACAATTTTTTTAATTTCATTTGCAAATAAGAAGATTAAATATAAAAACTGTCACATTTTTTTGTGAGGATTTTTTGCTGATGTAAAATGATAAAGTGATTATTAATAATAATCATTTGCTTTAGTTCACAGAAGAACAAAACTAAAATATTTTATTTGAGGCTTTACAAGTTATGGTGAGTAAAAGGCAACTATATTTCGCTCGAATATATTTTACGATTGGTGCATAGTAAAAAAACAATTAATATTCAATGGATATTATGGTCTAAGACATAAAATTATTTATCAGCATGCTTAATATATTTATAGGTTACCATTGTACTTAATAAAATAAAAAATTTACAAAACTAAACATTTAATTATGATTGTTTTAATCTTTAAATTTTGACTACCTTTAATATACCCATCAATTTTTACCAATGAATAGATTATATTTTAGCTGTACATTTTCTAATTAAACTCACTCCGGTAAATTAAATATTTAAAATTTCTAGTCGATCAATTATAATTATGACTTAAAAATTTACTTTCTTATCGAGAAAAATTACATGGTTGTCCAATTAAAATTGAAATTCAGAAATCATTTAATTTTATAAATATTATTCTTAATACGATTATTAGAACAGAGACATTCTACTATTATTAAAAATACAAATTCACTTCATAATGCAGTATTTAAAAATTTCATTAAAATAATCATGTAAAATTATAAATTATTATATATCTAACAAGCCCAGAATTAACAATTCATGTGTTTTTCTTATTCAGAAGATATAAATTTATAGAATTTATCAAGCTTTAAATTTAAATTGAATGTGTAAAGGTTTTTTTTCGTAACTCTAATGACCGGAAAAGTTTCATAATACATTTGGCGCTCTATAGTTTAATCTATCAAACCTCTTATACATCACAAAATAAGAAACTCTAAGCTATATCTTTTGATAGAATCTAATGTTCGGTGGGTATATATCAAAGGAAGATTTGAAAATATCAATGAGGAGTTTTGCAATATTCAAGTTTTCCGACTATTCTTAGAAATAGATAAGATATTCGAATTGAAGAAACTTAGACAATAAATAAACCTTATATAATATAAAATGAGCATATAAAAAAATATACATAATATATTCAAGTTTTAGAAATAATTTTTAATATATTGAAAAAAATTCAGCCTATTATTTTTTCTGTGATTAGGAAAAAGTATTTATGTCATTTTATTTAAGTATGATTTTATTTATCTGCATTCAATATCCAATATGGTCCATTAGAACATTTATAAGGGAGTTTAACTATTATATTATAATTTTTTTTGTGTATCGAAAATCTGGAAATATATACTACTCTGAGTAAAGTAGTTGTACAGGTTTTTTATGAAATACTTTGAATACTTCGATTTAAATGCCGCGTAGAATTTAGATTTCCCGAACTTGTTTATTAAAATGCATAAATTAAACATCACGATATTTGCCCGATATTACAGTTTATTGGATCTTGACGTATGCTCAAAGTCCCTGGGAAAAATCTTATATTTCAAAAAAAAGTATAATAAACAGATTTACATCTTTATTTTTTTTATATTGATAAAAAGGAATAATTAACAAAAAATTTTTATCATTTAAACATATAAATAATTTTATTGGTTTACTATGCATTATTTACAGAAAAAAATCGGAGGCGGAGTGTAAAATGTTATATTTACTGCGTATTATGGCTCCAAGGCATCATGAAATGATTTCTTAATCTTATAATGAAGAGGAACCATCAGAACATCTTCAAATCGAATCCAAACCGTTTATTTATTGTTGAATTATTATTTAATTTTTATTAATGGATTGATTTCGACATTCTAATTTTATGTTTTTTTCTGAAAGCTTTACTTAATTGATTTCCCATGCACACTAACATTAATACTCTTAGCTACGTCTTATTCGATACCTCTCCTCTTTTCAAGACCTATCAGTTCAAGGCGTTTCCTCAATCCTATAGTTTGAATATATGCCTCAATTTGGTTTGTGACTTCGAGCTCTTTCATTTACCTTTTATGATTAAATTGTTGTATATGTGCTTAAATTTAATTAGTATCCGACAAAAGAAAATTTTAATTATAAGCATCTGTACAGCTATTTTTATTTTGCATCAATTTTTTAATTTAATCTAAAAAACAAATTGGCATTAGTTTCAAATTTTATAATGTTAATTTTCATAAAATCCCGCACATGAGGAATATCTATATACACCAGCTTTAAAAACCTTAGAACAAAATTTATGCAACTAAAACCCCGGCATCGAATAATATTTCATCGTGACATTTTGGGAATTTTTTTATGTTACATACATCTATCCAAGCTATACATAAATTTCTTTGATATGGATACTAACTTCACTTTCTCTAATAAAAATAATACACAATTTCCCCACTTTCAATTTTTTTTTATTGAGTCAAAGTTTAAATCTTATATTATCCTGTGGTTTTTTGTAACATTATAAATATATAATTACTGATGAATCGCTTCTAATTTTTTTGATCGTATTATTCATATGAATGAAGCGATAGATTATGTTCAAATAATCAGTTAGAATTTTCGGCACTATTTATTAGAACAGACGTGAATAATAAAACATTAAATGGCACATTTGTATTTTCTTTATCCAAAAATAAAATGCTTGACGAGAAATCCCGGTTTAAATGACTGCAAAAAAGAGATTTCATCGTATTTCGAGTTCACGAATCCAAAATTGACTGAAATTTTATATTAATGTCATCTCAAAATCAATATAAGCAATTTTTAATTAGTTCGATGTGTTTGTATGCCTAGGTTTTGAAATCTTATTTTCCTAGCATCTAGCGAGAAATTTCAATCTCTGCGCAAAAAGCTTCTTATCGCACCGATCAAATATTATATTGATAAGAGAATGTCTTTTTAATCTACACTTATTTCCAAACATGATGACATTTTTGGATAAAATTATACTTACATGATAAATTTTGTGCAAGTATATTAATGTGTTAGAAATGTCTACGATTAATTATAATAATATGATTTAGAAAAATTGTTTACGTTTGGGGAATTATACAATCGAACCTACAATTTAATATTTCTGAGTAGTATTTATTCAGAAAGTCTCTATTATAATATTATTATACCTTTTGAAGCAATAGGTTTTCGTTCTTTAATTTCGTTGTTCATCTAGATTCAGAAACCATAACCATTGTTTGTAATATCAATGCGACATGTTTATTAAAAAAACATCTTCTAGATTACGAATTATAGATATCCGTCAAATTCAGAGAAATATAATATCAAAAGTATTCATTTTTCGGTTGAGTTGTGTAAGTTGGTGGATTATTAAACAGATAAACATATTACTTCAATGTTTTAAATTGCACATTTAGACTATTAATATGTTCACTTATATTATTGATCATACATAAAATATTTTAACTACATGATTTAAAACTAGTAGTGATATGAAAAGATAAGAATAAATATTTGGTCAGTGTCTTTTGTAGTATTTGAAACTAAGAGTTATAAAAAATTATAAACCAGTTAAATATAAAAATATCGGAAAAATGAAATGCATTATAATTAAATTATTTAAGTCAATTGGATTTTCGTGGGCTCTAAGGCTCACATTAATAATTTAATCTTTTTAATATTAAGCCATTTATTTAATGATTAAAAAAATACCATATCATCGATTGCCATAAGCAAGTTAAAAATCAGCATGATGCATGAAATCAAAACCAATTTAATGCATCTAGATTTTTTAAAGTAAGAGTTGAAATTTTTTTTACAAGGATTTATCTAAATACATTTTCGTTAAACAACTATTGTTTTTCTATACATGAATGGTAAAAAAATAAGTATCAAATTTGATTCCTCGTTATCTAACAAAAGATCGATCAATCTAGACTTATAATTATCGTATTCCATTTTCGCCCAAGATGTCCTGTATTTTACAAAATTCGTATCATTGTTATTTTTGTGGTATTCTATCATTGTTCTATCGATACACAATAAAAAGTTTATCCAAGCATAAAACAATATCAGTATGACTAAAAGTGAATTGTGGAAGAACAATGTTTGTCGGAATCCATTTCCCTTTAAAATTCTCAAAATTAAGGCGAACAATAGAAAAGATATAAAACAATAAAACTCCTTGTAATTACCAGAAGCTATACACTTACCAACCCAAGGACAGTGATGATCGCGTTTATAATAGCATTTATTACATGATTCACAATGAAAAGTACGATTGCTTTCAAGTCTATTGCATCGCTCGCAAATACTTCGAATCTCAATTCCTTTATAATCTAAAAGTGAACCGGGCGATTTCGTCACTAGCTTGGTGTAGTAGTAAATTGAAAGACCAAGTGAATAAGCAAAAAATGGTGTTATTAAAACTTGTGTCTTGAGCAAACATTCCAAGATTAAAATCCCAAAATAAACATACACAGCTATTATTAAAATTCTCTCCAAACATCGAATAAATTTTCTAATCGCTTCTTCCAGCAACATTTACCCCGCTCAAACAATGCATCTCTTTTCATAATTTTCTCCTTTTAGATAACCAATGGTTTTTAATCGTAAAGAGATAGATAGATATTTTCAAACAACAAATTAATTAAGTAAAAAAATCAAGACTTTAAAGAATTTTTTTTTAATATAAATTTACTTTACAAAAAAAATCAAATGGGATTTTTTGATTTTAAATTCGATTAAAAAATGACTTGGATTTTTCCTTTCTTGTATTTCAAATGCAAATATTGATATCACTACTATTTTGGAACGAAATGGATTTTTTTTATTGAATTCGATTTAATTTATGCTATCTAAGATATATGTTTGCTTTTAATATTGATTGATTAAATTGAATTTGGATTGTTAAATTGCTTTTAAAAAAAACAAATTTGTAAAGAAACACAAGATTTAAATCACACGGATCTAATTTCATACTTTTATAATTGGTCAAATTAAACAAAAAAATAGATGATTTTTAGAACAACCTCCAATAAAATTGAATCCATTTTCATCATCTATGATGTAATTTTGTTGTTTTTCGATTGGTTTGAAATAAATAAAAACACATATTCTTATCACCTTATCAGTAAAAAATTATAAAATAAAATTGTAAATTTATCAGACACGGATGAATTTTTATTATAACGAAAGCGATTATATTGATTATATCCTAGATGAGATAAAGATCGCGAGCATCAATACAGATCTTGCCATTCAAGAAAGACAGTCTAATTTCTACAAACGTTTATGGAAATTGAATTTAAGAACCATACATGTTGGGAGGAGATATGGAAGAAGCCCGTGTGTGCCTATATCGTCCGAAAAATCATCTAAGATGTTAAACCAATCAACATATTTTCGCTATATACTCGACAAGAAGAAATTGGGATATCTATCCATAAAGGACTTGTACTTTGGAAAAACACAAGAATGCGATTCCCGATCCAAATCTAAAAGCGGAAATCAAAGTGCCAGTTCCCACTATGAAAATAATGATATAGCTTATAACAGCATGATTAGACCAGATCCAAGACATAAAATAAACGATGATGATCATTATGATTACAATGATAAGCACACTTTTATGTCAAATAGGGGAGACATAGGAGAGTTTGGAATTATAAGATCTAATTCATGTAGAGATCGAGGTCGCCCATCACATACGTTTAGAAGAATTGAAAACGATCATATTCTAACTTATGACAATTCAAGAAATGTAAATAAATATCAACAGTTGAAATATGATCATGATAATCTGAACAAAAATGACAGAAAGGGCGAATTGAAACGAAATAAATTAAACTTAAACACACCTGATATTCATAAAAATTTAAGAGGTCCCTACCATACAGGACAACGTGAAAACTATCATAACTATATATCGGAAACTCAGCCATATCATCAAGATCATCCGAATTCATATGCAGCTAACAGCTATATAAATAATGACCCCAACGATCCTAAGCACGAGTTTAAAAAATGCTATGATTCCTGGAATACGCTTTATAAATCCATGACAAAAGTTGCAAACTATAATGACACAAATCAATATGCATATGATCCTGTTCATGGTTTAAATAATACAGAGGAAGATCATTCTTATCAATCTGCGTCATATTTGAATCACCAGTGTGAACCCATTTGTATTCATTGTAGTACAAAAGAAACAAGTCTATGGCGAAGACTTGAAGGGAAAACCGTATGTAATGCTTGTGGCCTGTATTTCAAAATGCATGGTGTTAAGCGCCCAATATCACTAAAAAAACCGAATATTAAAAAGCGAAAAAGAATATCAAAACGAAGAAATGAAGAAGAATAAAAATTTAAATTGAACATAAACATGTATTTCTAAATTAAAAGGCAATAATTTTTTATTTCTACTATCGTATTTCTTTTTCTTTTTTAAAGCGTTAATAATTAATACATCACTTTATTTTATGATAAAAATTATCTAACATAACATGGTTTCGAATGAAATGAATTTAGTGAAAATTACAATTTTTAAACACATTATATTTTTTTGTGCATTAACAGCTTTAAAACTGCTCTTTTGCCTTTATATTTGCGCTTTAGCGCTCTAGTTTTCTGATTATTATTTAAAAAGAATATATCTTTATTGATGTTTAAAATACTTATACAGTTCTAATATTAAAAGAAATAGAACTCATTTTTATGATCAAATAAAATTGTTAACGTTTTCTTAGCGATATTTAAAACTAAAACCACATTTTCCTGCGAAAGTAAAGATTCAAAGTTTTGATTTGCTTTAAAGGCTTCTTTCATGGATTGTAATTAAAAGTTAATACTGTCAAATATTTGTATTTCGTAAAATTAAACTTCTAAATATACACGGTTTGATGTGTTTGGCCAAAATAAGAGACTCACAGATAAGATGAAATTACGAAACACAAATTATTTATTATCTTGTTGTGGTCCAGATTATATCATCATATCAGTATATGTCATAAATAAAACAAACAGGTGTGTCACTATTAGTATGCTTTCACCCCTAAAATAGATACAAAAACAACGATAAAAAAATTAGAGAATGATTATATTTCAGTAATCATGTATAAAAAAAGAAATCTTGGAATCTGAAAACCCCATAAATACCACAGCATATATAATTTGAAATTAATAAGTATCGATCGACGCGGTAGTATTGCAATTTATACAAACGAATAATCCCACACACAGGATAATTTAATATTTATTGAAAAGCCTAATTCTATGTTAATTTGAAAATTGTTTTTCTGCATACTACGCATACCTTACTTGAAAACTATTTATGTGTATATTCAAATTTTATCAATCGCCTTTATTTGTTTTTGTAAATTTTTTTTGTTTATCTATTTTTAATTTTGAGACGGTTTTTTTAATAATGGTAATAATGTTATTTTTTAGATCTTTATTTGAATATCTATATATTTTAGTCAAAATAAAGGAATTAAATGATTTAACTTTGACCTAAAACATTTAATAACATTATTGTGTTATATTTATTCCGAAACAAGCAAATATGCAACCTTCATTAAACTTGTTTTTATATTCAAGTTGTTTTCTTGAATAATATAAATAAAATATATACATCAAACATATACCCTTTTTATATCGTTTGAAGGTTTCTTCTAGAGGTTACATGATATCAATTTAGGGTGACTTTAGTTTTTTCTTGCATGAAAGCCTCTTAAAAACGCCCAATTGATTTATATGTAATTACTGAGTGTGTAATATATGTATAAAACAATAAATATATTTTAAATGTTTTTTTGGTCTGATTTGGTTTTAATAGATCTTTATTTTTTTATGAAATCAAAATTTAACATAAATCTAATCGAGAGCTAGTTGAGCCACCAATGCTGTAGTAAAAAATAAAAATTGGACTTCAAGGCATGTGTCTTAATTAAATAAAACAAGACCTATTAAATAAAACAGACAGCTTATATATGTACTGCCATAACGATTACTATTAACTGGAAAGCCTTTAAAGGCAAGATTAAATGCTATTAGTGTTGCTAAAAATCAACTTAATGTATAATTATACTATTTTAGAGCATTCACTAAAAACATTAAAACTGATTTTTACAAGTAAATTTATCTGTGCAAGCAGTTACTGAACTAAAACTTCAGATCAAATTTATCCATAATTTTTTTTTACCACGAATAATAAAATACTAAGCGGGTGTGATCTCTCTAATTCTATAGTGAATAAGAAAAATGTAGAAACTACTGAATATAGTCAAACTCTATGCCTTATTTTATTTTATCTCGATTGATTAATATTTAAATCATTCACATGTTTATGATATATTGCTTTAAAAATTTATTGTGGGTGATTTCTTGATTTTATGTATGTTTAAAATATACAGCGTATTCGTTCTTCTGGCATTAACATGAATCCTTTTCTGATTGATTTAATAGACCATAATTTTTCGTCAACCACAAAATACCTTTTTAGTTGAATTTATAAGATTATTTAGAAAAAACGATGCAGCGGTACATAAAAAATCCAATACAATATTATAATGTATTAAAGTTTGAATCAAGCTAGTAAAATAGAGAATATGCACCTTAAATTATAAGAAAATTAAAATAAAACAATACAGTAGATCAATTGAATACACAATACCTTTTTATGTTTGTGTGTTTTCAATATCAAGGATAAGCAATAAACTGTTTTTGTGCACCTAATTTTTCCTGTAATATGTTA